>NC_074718.1:11970458-12570458 GCF_947242115.1 Biomphalaria glabrata
ATCTATCTATCTATCTATCTATCTATCTATCTATCTATCTATCTATCTATCCTATCTATCTATCTATCTATCTATCTATCTATCTATCTATCTATCTTTCTATCTATCTATCTATCTATCTATCTATCTATCTATCTATCTATCTATCTATCCTATCTATCTATCTATCTATCTATCTATCTATCTATCCTATCTATCTATCTATCTATCTATCTATCTATCTATCCTATCTATCTATCTATCTATCTATCCTATCTATCTATCTATCTATCTATCTATCTATCTATCTATCTATCTATCTATCTATCTATCCTATCTATCTATCTATCTATCTATCTATCCTATCTATCTATCTATCTATCTATCTATCTATCTATCTCTATCTATCAGGAAACAGTACCAGAAAAAAAAAAAGAAGAAGAGGCAGAGAAAGCGATGGAAGGCAACAAAAAAAAAAAAGGGGTGGGGGGGGCTATCATTGAAATAGATTTTATCCAAGACACACAAAAAAGACAAAGAGGAATAGAGAAAGACTGTCAACAGAGCTTGTGTGGTGTTTCAAGTTTCAACAGACTTATATATAGAAGAAGGTGACGAAAGATATATGTATCTATCTATCTATCTATCTATCTATCTATCTATCTATCTATCTATCTATCTATCTATCTATCTATCTATCTATCTATCTAATCATACAATCAGTCTGTCTCAAACTAAAAATGTAGATAATAGTAATTAAAACAAACTTACATCAGATCACTACATCTATTTTCTGCTCAGCGAATCATAAACACGATGGTTCCTCTGTTAACTTTTAGTTATTTAAACTTAATCTTTAATCTTAATCTTTAATCTCAAAAACTTTTCCCTATAAAAAGCAAATCTTGAGCAAAGAGATATTTTGTTGACATTTAACCAGTCGACCAGCTATATAGGTTCAACATGCCCACCAATGCTATGTAGGTGACTAGAGCACGCATCACTGCATCTGGCAAAATGATGAATGTGAAAAGAAAATATTTTAAGAAATTTTTCCTTTTGTTAGACGTGAAAGAATAAAGACAAGCCTTCAACACACATCCATGATTAATATCAAATTCTGTCACACACACACATACACCTCAACACACATTTAGGGTTACTATCAATTTTTCACACACACACACATAGTTTATCATTTTCCACCACATCTCCATATTTCTTTCTCTCTGTAACACACATACACCTATTCTCTTAGATACAAATCAGAAACAGGTTCATGTTTTTAATCAACTTAAGTTAGATATATAAAAAAAATTGCTCAACATGTGTTAATCAAAACATTCTCCATTAAGTAAGCGTATCTTCAACATGCTTCAATATGAATGTGTGGTCTTCGCAATGACATGGCCTCTGTCTCTGTCAAGTTGTAGTTTGCCTTATGTAGATTTGTTTAGACCTGACATTATATGCTACGCTTATGCCTCAAATTTTATCTATACAATAGACTTCAAATGTATACCTGTCCTTTAAAACCTGTCTTTATCCAGGAAGTAGAATATATTGGGTACCTATTCAAGTCTACAAACTCTGAATACTGGAGCCATTTAATAAAATATAATATTAAGACACAGACAGTGTTGAACTTCTTTCAACTTAGATATTATCTTAAAAACCAGGGATCTCATTAGATCTTTTGAAATTCTACATTCGTTCATGGGAAATGACATAACTTAACTGGAAAGATCACAGCGTTATCACAACATGGTTCAACGGGGAATATGTGGCTGAGAGGATAGGTCGCTTGGCCACCCATCTAATGGGCTCGTGTTTAAATCTCGCCAGGAAGCAGTGGCGATGTAAAAATGGTCGTTTCATTTCTATTAATGTAGAAAAATCATATTTAAAACAAACAAAATCGACCTTACCTTACCGTGGTTTGGTTTGGAAAAATATTTAATGTTATCACAATTACCCAGCTATGTGTTCTGATTGCCAACAGATCTTTAAACTCTGTACATACTTTCAATATATTTCCTCCAGTTGACCCGACTTATACAGTTTCAATTAAATCTACTATCTATATATAAACATTGATATAATCCCAGACAAAAAATTCCACTTCCACATTGTTATCACTGACATGTACATATTTAGCTTACTGACAAGAGATAAAACACAAAGACAAATGTATTCTTCCGCGTAAAATCATACAACAACAAAGAGTTATCAAATGGGAAGAACTCCACATTTACATCCACACATCTCAATAATGTACGTTTTTTCCCATTTTTAAAATATAAAACATAATTAATTTATTAACATTATTTAATTAACTAATTGGTTAATATTTTTAAATTGATTCTTGTTTTGTTAGAAAAAATGAATAATTGTTCAAAGTTTCAACCTGATCAGAGAATGGGAAGAGTGAGAAATAACGTGTTCAAAATTTGTGCCAAACAGACAGACAGACAGACAGAGTGAGGCGATATGAGCTTTGTGAAATAAAGAGCTGCTGTAGGGAGAGTCTAAGAGTAAGAAGATGTTGAGCACATCAAGCCTCACACCTCAACTGTCTCTTCTCTCTCTGTTTTCCATGTTTTAGGCGTTCCTTCGTGTTTGAACATTAGAACACTCTAACCTCAGCCAGGACATCGAGGTTCGAACCCGGGAACCATGGAGACAACATACCAGAGCGCATATCAAAGGACCAATCAGCCATCGTCTCTGTTTTCTTGGTCTGTTTAAGAAACAATCAAGCAAATAGAAAGGGAGCTTGATTCCTCGGGGATTTATTTTATATCAAACTCTACTCTCGAGAGGCGTTGTCATAGAATTCGTTCGTATATTAATTATCACACGCTATTACTGCTGTGTTTAGTACGAAGCGTACTTTTGATTCTCATCAGATCCTGGATTCGTCGAGAAAGTGTGCTGACCAGCAGATCGTGTTTCAACCACAGTTTTACAAAACTGATATCAACTCACTCTGTGTAGTACACAAGTTTGTACACGTTATTTCTCCCGCAGGTCTCAAACTTCTTTCAGTTTTGAAAATTTGTGAAAATTTTTTTCGCATAAAACATGCAAATTAGCAAATTAGCAAATAAATGTTAATATTTCATTTGGATTTTATGGGATTTCATTTGTTCATTCATATATTTAGGTTTTTGTGTATGTAAAGTAATTAGTTAATTTGTTATGATTTAATTTTTTTTTGTAATAGAAGTGTTCAGTTTGTTAAAAGTGCTCCGTCTTCTTGGCACCAAGTTTGCTAAAAGTCATTAAAAGTTACCCGCTGGTCTTGGTTATAACTGAGCCTGGTAAGTTCGACGCAAAGTATGCAGATTTGGTCCACTGGAAGGCTAGCTACACAAGCGGCTCTGTGAAGATGATAGAGGTGTTAGAGCCTGGTATGGTTTTATAAAGTATGCAGCTTTGAAGGACATGGTCAGCATTCTCTGGTGATGCTCTACAAGGGCAGGTTTTGCTAGTTCCGACTTTTAGCTATGTCGTGACAATGTCGTCTCATTCTGTCGCACACTGTCCGATTTCTTTCAAGTGTTTTAAGGGTATAGTCTCATCATATCACTCGTCACAAAAGGGGTTTCTGATATGGTCATCTTGGAGAGGCCGGATAGCACTGCACATGGACCGAACATAGCCTACAGGTAGTAGTTTTTGGGCATCACTGATTTGCAACATGTTTGAAGAGAAATATCAACTTAAAAAAAAATAAACATAGAGTTAAACACCATATCTAAGCACAATATTTAGTTTAAGATTTAGTGGGAAAAGTCAACATTTTTGTAATCAATGAAATTCATATGTTTAAAAGTTAAAACTGGATCTCAGTCTTGGTTTGATGAAAGGTTAACATCTGGAAGCCTGCCAACTTGTGGAGGTTTCTCCGATGGTGATGTGGAAAAACGGTCAGATTAATAAGGTTCCTTTGGACCTGTATACAATGGCGCCGAACACACGCCTCATCCGCAACGTGATGATTGATTGATGTCCATGAACATTGTTTGCATTGATTAGCCCAGTTTTAAGTAGATAGTGTTGGACATAACAACATTGGAACAATGAAGATTCACTCTGATCTGTCAACTAGGAGACGCACCAACAAAAACATTTAGCATTGTATTTCCCAAGATTTTTTGGCTTCCAGGCTTCCATGGAAACTGGAGACGGCTGCTGCCTTCAGAAGAATCGTGACCTCCGTGTCGAAGGTGCCGGAAGAATCCCAGTTTCATCGTTTGGCATGTGAGGGCATGTATAATACATGTGTTCGTACATGGGTCTACAACAGAGAACAATAGCCATGATGTCTGCAGCCGGAAAATAGGACAACCAAATGAATTATGAACAATTTCTGAGGTAGCATGTTACTTGTGGTGAGACACCATGAAATTTGTTTTCTTTGTTTTTGACGATGTAAAATCTTTTGAACTGCTGAATGAAAGAAAAAGATTTCCGTGCAGAGGAGCATTATAATGAGTCTAAATAAAACTGGAACTCAATGTCAATGGAACCAAATTTTCCTAGTCCCTAGGGCCTCTTGGCAACTTGTTCCCATCTATCCCCGAGTGAGATAAATAAAAAGAAAGCACACACAAGGTAGCCCAGAAGGGGTCTTATTCGCATTCCATACTAAGCCTATCTAGTTCCACTACTAGATGTTTCCACGGAGGTGCCACGCTGAGGCGACGGGGGCTGATTCCTCCGGAATTAGGGTCACCAGACACACGTACGCCATAGGAAGACGAAAGTAGGACAAAGACTTACAAAAGTAGGACAAAGACTTACAAAAGGAGGACAAAGACTTACAAAAGTAGGACAAAGACTTACAAAAGTAGGACAAAGACTTACAAAAGGAGGACAAAGACTTACAAAAGTAGGACAAAGACTTACAAAAGTAGGACAAAGACTTACAAAGGAGGACAAAGACTTACAAAAGTAGGACAAAGACTTACAAAAGTAGGACAAAAAATAAGTTTACAAACTAAGTTTACAATTTAATTAATAATAATAAGGCTTGTCTCCGAGTCCGAAGATTAATGAGGAATGCAGTATTTCCCGTGGATACGTAGCCCCAGCTGCGACCAACATATTTTGCTACATCAAGCGTGGGCATAACCATTATCCGCTGGTGGTCGATTTAGATTTCTTTTCGCTATCTTCCTCTGTCCTAGGCAGCGAATTTTTTTTTTCCAAATGTGTATCCCTCGGCCTTTGTAGATGACCTCCAGCTGTCTCGTTCTGAGGCCGTCTGCAACCAGTTCCTCTCTTCTATTTCAGTTAAAGGAAACATAGCACTTAATCATAGTTACAATGTTATCCTACTTTTGAGAGAAAACAACTTTAAATAAATTTTAGAGATGAATGCCTCTATTTTAAAGAAAAAGACAACTTTCCCCTTTTGTCCACAGCACAGCCACTGTGTGTAGATCGTCCTAAACATTCTTGTTTTCAAGCGAAAAAAATGCACAGATTTTGATACGCTCTGAAAAACAGTTTCACAAGAACTTCCTAAAAGAATTTCCTAAAAAAACTTCCTAAAAGAACTTCCTAAAAAAAGAACTTCCTAAAAGAACTTCCTAAAAAGAACTTCCTAAAAGAACTTCCTAAAAGAACTTCCGAAAAGAACTTCCTAAAAGAACTTCCTAAAATCTACCAACACCACACACACACAAGTTACTGTTTATAAACAACGATGTAAAGAAAGTGTCACCTCTTGCTGTAAAGTCTCCAAGGTTACAGCAGTCAGACTACTGAACATTGTTGGCATCATTACCACATTCCTTTAGGTATACATTAAGTACGACTATACATCAGTTATAAGTGAGTCAGGGTGTGTTTGAAACCGCAGATTGAAAGGATTGAACTCAGTTCAGTTTGTTGAATAATGTGATAATCCAATAAGAGAGTAAAAGCCGGACATTTTCACCATTGAAGACGAATGTCTGCCGGGAAACTCTAACCAAAAAAAAACAAAAACGGACGTCTGGTAATCCTATTTAGTGTTTGCAGTGTTTCTCAAACTTTTACCAATGTCTTGATGAAAAATAGGAAAACATTTTAAAAAAGATATTTTAAAAAAAACTTATATTAGGTGTAACTGTATCAGTTAGTAAGTGACCAAAGATGAAATGACCGGGGATGAAGTGACCGGGGATGAAATGACCGGGAAGAGGGAGAAATAATGTGTACAATGATCTAAGTGGACAAAACCTGAAATATTTAGCCATATATCTAAATACTAAAAAAATAATTTCCCTTGTTCTTATACACAAAATAAATTAACAGTAATTGGAATTGACTAATTGGTTAATTATTTATTGATTCTTTTATTGTCTTGCCTATGAATAATTGTGCAAAGTTTCAACTTGATCCGAGAATGAGTGTGGGAGAAATAACGTGTTAAGACAGACAGAGTGAGTTGATATAAGCTTTGTATATAGTCAATGCGCTAAACAACTGGTTGAGACGTACCGGGCATGCTACCCTGCCTCATAGTGACCCCCGGGTGGAAACGGTCGTAGGGAAAACGATTAGTCCAAATGGCCAGCAAAACAAGACTCCCCTGGGACTGACTAAGCCTTGCCAGAGCATTCCATTTGACACTGTACGGTGCTGTAAAAAGTGTTCCCATGACCATGTCAACTATCCAGGGGACGTTCCTCAAGGGGCCGTTTAAAAAATGGCGAGCACGGTTAGCCTGGTATAGAGAAGGGTTCCCGGCGTGCTCGGCCTTCGGCCGCGTCTCTAGTCAACTAGTCCGGAGTGTCCGAGTCCCTGGAAGTGACAGTGTGAACATAAACACTAGGTAAGGCCCTCTTCCAGACAGAACACTTTATTCAATCTGGCCGGTGAGGAGGAAGCTCTTCTTCGCTTTTATTGTTTCAAGAGGATAGGGTTAAACTGTGCCTGACAGTTTCGTACTGATTCGTCGATTTATTTTGCATTTGTGTTATTTTTATGTTTGAGATATACTATAATACAACAACAAATGCGATGTAAAACTATAAAAGAATTTAATGGATTGAAATTAATAAATTAAATACCATTTCATTTTGGATTTTTTTAACGTGCCCTTGTGAACATGGCCCGGGTTCATTGAACCCCTTCGCGCCCAGGTTGCTATGCCACTCATTACAATTTACAATCAAATGTTGGAAAACGCTATGTACAATGCGGCCAGAAAAAAAAAGGGAGACAAAGCAGGGATTGTTCTCACACATTCTTGCTTTCCTCCCTTGTTCCATCCATCCACCAGCGTAGAGACAGGGCACTCCCATTTCTGACACTTGACTGAAACATTATGTTGACCTCTGACCCTAATCTACAAACCATTAGAGCATATCTCAACATGTATCTTGCCTCCCTGTAATGTGATTATCATCAGTGAGTGGCGCACACAAAGCCAGCGAGCTAAATGCCACTAACGGGCCTGGTGGTCGAGTGGTTAAACGTGGAACTTTCAAGCCGATTGAATAGAATTCCAATCTTGGCGTATTTATGTGTATATCCACACCAATGTTACACCTAGAACTAAAACCTTGGTCACGATGACCTTGATAGCTTTAACGGGTTACACGCTGGCATAATTATGCAGGTTTAATAAATTTGAACCGTACACACTTTTGTTTTATAGGGAAACTCCGATGGTTTTTCAAATTTGAGTTATTGACAAATTTAAATTCTGTGTAAAAAGTTTTAATAGTAAGCATTTTACCAATTTGTATTTAAATGCTTAGAAACATTTTTATTTAAAAAATTAGAGAGTAACTTCTTGACATTTTAAAACAGACAATGAGGTTCTTTTCAGATTCGCTATTAGTTTAGGAGTACGTCATTATGCTCGTTAATACTGAAAGCGCATCTGCATCTAACCAATCGTATCGCTCCATTCTTACACTGGCTGTTAGACTTAGTGACGGTTTAGTCCATAACTATGTAACAGGTATATGTATATATATATATATATATATATATATATATATATATATATATATATATATATATATATATAATAAGGCTTGTCTCCGAGTGCGAAGATTAGTGAGGAATGCAGGATTTCCCGTGACTGCCCAGACCCAACTGTGACCTACATATTTTGCCACATCCAGGGTAAGCATAACCATTGTCCGCAGGTGGTTGATTTAGGTTTTCTTTTCGCCGTCTGCGTTTGTCCTCGGCAGCGGATTGTCTTTTGGTCTCAAATATGTATCCCGCGGCCTTCTTGAGTGACCTCCAGCTGCCTCGTTCTGAGGCCGCATGCAACCAGGTGCTCTCTTGACGCCTAAGCTGGTCTTTGAAGCGTTTGAAGCGTTTCCGTAGGGAGCCTCTGTTACGCCGACCACCTTTAAGTTCACCCAAAAAAAAAAAAAGACTGCCTTTGGCATATAAATCATTAGGATTTTTAAAAAAAGTAATATTTTCATCTGCACACCTCCTTGTCCCCAAAAAATAAAAGTAGATCGTGTGTCTGATTCTAACAAGCTAGTCAGTATATAAGGTTACGTGTAGTTGGTCATCACAAAACAACCAAGCGAAAGTATTTGTTGTGTGTTGAGTGGTCAGGCGAGAAAATACACACTGTCGTGGTCAGTCAAACATGTAGGTCTATTCTTAACACGTACTTTTTTTCCTTTGCTTACAAGATCTAGATCTAACTGCATAGACCTGGATACCTGGATCTAGTTCTTTCATGAGACTGTCAACTTTACTGTATGTTTTTTTTTTTAGTTTTACAGTAAGTCAATAGATTAAAATAAAAGGTTTGTGTGACGTCAAATAAAAACCCTATGAAAATCTGACCGTTTTGGATGCGCAGAAAATATGGCTCCTTCTGTCTCGAAAGACAATGGATGCTACCAGATGAGTCAATGGTTTTGGTTTCGTCTTGAGACGGTGCAGAATTTGGTGTGGCTAATCAAGCCAATTCTGGAGTGGCCGATTTTGCCACAGTTCGTGCCTGTGTATGCATCTGTTTTAGATCTAGCTGATAGGGCAGCTTTCTTTTTTTTTGTTCTCTTGACTTAGGCCGCTTCGTTTCTTTGGCTTTCTGCGAGGATCGTACCAGCACGCACAGTCTGCCTCTATGCACTCCGGTCTTGGGCTATTTCCTCCCGCATACTTTGGTTGATGCTCGTGGTTCTCATGTCTCGCTAGCAGACATCTCTATAGGTTAGTCTTGGCCTGCCCTTGGCTCTCAGCATATAAGATATCTGCGCAGAAAGATTGCGTCAGAAAAACCATCAATTACTAAGTTATTATTGGAAATAAAATAAAAAGAATAACATATTCATTTTCTGTAAACCAAAACACGTTATATCAAAAAATTGTCAAAACCATCGGAGTTTCCCTTTACGTGCATAGACGCATCACGACCGTACGAAATACATTTAAAAAAAAAGACAAAGCTTATATTAGGTGTAATTGTATCCATTAGTTTGGATCTGTCTTGGAATTAAATTGTAAATGATCTAGACTCACAATAATAAAGCTATGCGATTAGAAATATTTCTACCACTTGTTATCGTTTTCATGCTTTTAGCTTTCTCACTACGCTATGATCCTATCACTTGTCCCACTACGCTATGATCCTATCACTTGTCTCACTACGCTATGATCCTATCACTTGTCTTACTACGCTATGATCCTATCACTTGTCTGGACCAGTTGGGAAATTGGCGAGGGAGAAAGAAAGGGGGGTATCTGGATGAATGTTACGTGATTGTGATCGCTTTTTAAAAGTATTTTATTTTTCAAAAAGTTGAATGATTTGAATTCGAACTCGAGGGATTAAGCCTCCTCTATAATAATGGTAATGAACCACTGTGCCAGCGAAATGCTTATGAAAATGGAAGGTTTTATTGTTATCTATTGCTAGTTTCAAAAGACCAAATTCTCTACTCAAGGTATATAAAAAGGACCTCCTCACCTTCTCACCTTATACCACCACATCTGTCAATTACGATTTCTTTCCCTTGTTCGATACCAAACAAAAATAATTAATTACCATTAGTTAATTAATGAATTGTTGAATTTCGAATTGATTATTGTGTTGTCAGATAAAAGAAATAATTGTGTAAAATTTCAGCCTCATCCGAGATTGGATGTGGAAGAAATAACGTGTACAAACGTTTTACCAGACAGACAGACAGAGTGAGTGTTGTAAAACTAAATGACATATGGACGATGTATTTAGTTACTAAAACGAAGGCATTGAGCTCGAAACGAAAACGGTAATATATTAGCCAATGGGCAGTGACAACTGACCTCGCAGACACATGTGAAGCCCCAAGCACCCCTAAAGGGATCCCCCTTAGCTGTCAGAGGGCAGTACTGCTGCAGAGGTATCACATCATCAGAAAATGTTTCAGCGGACACTGTTAATGAGCCGAGAGTTGACTGAAGATAATTTACATCCTCATGTACTAACACCAGAGGTCAATCTACACCTGACTCGCAGCCCACACCATTGAGAGTCGCTGTTTGTGGTAAAACAATAGGAAACAAGAGGATCAAATGGACGAGAGAAATGAATATTGACATTATCAAATCGTTCCTCCGTGTAAATAACTGTGAGGATGAACCTCTCCCAGGTTATAGGCAAAAACTCTTCCAAGGAATTTAACAAAATCTACCTTCAATGACCTTGACATTCCTGAGAAGATTCTCGTCGCCTGTCAGAAAAATTCCTCAGTGGACACTGATAAAAGAACTACAATAAGCTTTGTTTCTCTGTAACGAAACTCGACCCTGGCAGCGCCATAGAGTGAATACTCGTTCCTTTCTAACATAATAATAATAATAATACCAATAATAATAATACCAATAATAATAATACCAATAATAATAATACCAATAATAATAATACTATTCTATATTATCATTAAGAAAATGTGTGTTAACATTGCTTTTATTATTCAGTAATATGACCGCTAAGGGAACACAGGGGTTCTCGTGTCTGGTCTATTTCTCGTGTCTTTTGTGTTATGGTAAAAACATTCACGTCTCTCCTATTATTAAAGGCTTTTAAATAATAAGGCATTATCGTTTGTTTATTTACACACTTAAGTTCTATATTTGTAAATATATTCATTCCTTTTTCAATATCGCTTTTTATAGCAATATTTATATTAAAAGTTCCGAGCTCATGAAATTCAGAGGGCGGCATCCCGTGACAGTTTGAGAAACGTTTATCTACGGCATTGTAAATAGATGTAGGAGCAGAGAACTCTCGCTGCATGGAGCTAATGTGAGTTACGTTTTCCTTAGGAGTAGTTTATTGTTCTTACTCGGCTCTGGGGCAAAAGTTCGAGGCTTTCAGCGGTAGGTAAGTGATAGCAATGAATGATATAAGATAAGTTGTTATTCCACTGTGCACATTACGTTCATTTATAGAGTTTTAACGTGCAAAAATGTGCAATATACTGAAACAGTTCTGAAGATAGAACTTTGATTGGGAAATCCCCTTGTCTGTATAGGCGTGTTTTTTTTTCTTCTCTTTTTTTTAGCGGCCCCCGTAAGGAGAAGAGCCGCTATTAGGTTTGTGTGAAATGTCCGTCTGTCCTACTTAAATCTCAAAAACTAGAAGAGAAATCAGAAATCATGTTTCACCATGAGTTGTGACCTTTTATTGTATGTGCATTTTTTTTCCGTAAGCATACCGTATTGTTTTTAAATAAAACTAATTATGCAACCTTTTTTTTTCTTAAAAATAAAAATATATAAATGTAAGGGAAATTATGCTAACAATATATCACAGGGAATAAATAATTTTTAATTTGTGTGCATCTTCAGCAACACTTATTCATAAAAACATGTAAAATGTACAAGACATGTTCACAACGAATATGAATATTAATGAACTGTGATTTTTCTGGTCAACTAGCGGCAAAAAGTAAAAGAAGACATTTATGTTTGTTTATAAAGGCTTAGAATACACTTTGTATGTAAATGTCAAGCACATTTTTTAAAATCGACTATTTATGCTGCGACTTTCGCGCAGTAGCATGACGGCTGCGGCCACGCGGTACTAAATTAGTCTCCTGAAAAAGTTTTAATAATCAGATTTTTTATTTTGTTTTCTTTCATTTTTTTTTCGTCTTGTATGTCAGTCTGTTTGTCCGTAATGTTTAAATCGCAAAAAAAAAAAAAAAGACTAAGAAGCTATTGAAAATCTGAATCTTTTATTTTCTTTCCAAAACATTGCAATAATTTTAGTATGTATAAAAGGTTGTTCCGGAAGTTTTTGTGAAAAACATATACATGCCATCAGTTTAATAATAAACTATTAGTTAATAGCTAATAATAAGTTGTTCCGGATTTTGAAATAAATAACATATAAACGCCAAATGAAAATCTCTATACTGACTTATATTTCATTACCTATAAAGTTGCTCCGGATATTGTTTTATAAAACAAATTACGTCAAATGATTGTTTGAAATCACACTTCTCACTTATATTACACTTATTATTATTGGAAAATGCGTCACTATAGTTTAATTATCGATATCAAACTGTTCCGGACTGTCAACTTAAAACAAATTTATGTCAAGTGACTTATTTTATAAAAAATATCGACAATAGGATGTTCATAATTTTAAAAGAAAGTCATTTACTATATATGTTTGTTGAAAATCACTCTTTAGACTTATTTTACGTTTAATTTTCATGCTTAAACATCACAAAAGACTTTGGTAAGGGAATGTTCCGGATTTTTAAAAAAGAAACTGGCTTATAATACTTAAATTTTCTTATCGATAATCGCTAAAATTTAATTAAAATATTTTGTCTTGAATATTCCTTGAAAATATGCGTATTCGATGGGGGCAGCCTCTGAGTTTGTGAGATTACACAAACTCTCTTTGTAATCTTGTTTTCTTTAAAATTCCTTCTCTTAACTCGCACACTTGTCATAGTTAAAACCACAAGTAAAAAAAACTCAAAACCATTGATACAAAACTTTCGTAGTTAGGCTGGTGAAGGGGGTCCAAATTAGAAAAATCCCCCGGCCCCCACTTTAGGGAGCCCCAAATGAGTGTCCAAAATTTGTTTTTACATTTAATACTATTACCATTATGTCATGTCATGATGTCAATACCAAAATGCAGGGGCCCCCTAAAAATATCAAGCCTCCCGGGCCCCCAAACCACTTGCTACGCCACTGATACAAAGAATTTGTATTTTTAATTATATATTTCGAGCTGAAATTTCGCCCATAGTGGTATTGATGATTATTTTATTTCTGATTCCTGCTAATAACTCGAAAGTCTCAATTTGATTCTCTTAATGTTTCAATTAAAAATACAATATGAATGTTAAGTTTACTTCATTATTTGAATACAATGTGAGAAAAGATTTTGTTGTATTTTTACTTGTTTTTTTGTACATTTTTATTTACAAAGCTTTTATCAACTCTGTCTGTCTGTCTTTTTGTCTGTCTGGAACAATTTTTGTACACGTTATTTCCCACTCACTCATTTTCGGATAAAATTGAAACTCAACACAATTATTTCTTCTTTCTAACAAAATATGACTAAAAAAAAAGTAACCAATTAATTAATAAATTATTGGTAATTAATTATTTTGTTTGGTATCGAATATAGTAATAAATGCTATTATTATTATTTAAATAAGTTTGTTTAATATAGGTATTTAAATATATGGACGTGATTTTGAGGTTCTTCCCTTAGAAAACTTTTTTTTTTTTATAGATGTTAATATTTAATATTATTCTTTAATATTTTTTATTTTTGTTTTCCACTCTGTTATTCAGGCTTACAATTCTCACGATCATACATTGTAAGTTTTTGTTTTATTTTATTATTGCTATTGCTTTTCTATTTCGCGTCATCCTAATAGCATATTTAATTGCATTCTGGTCCACTTTCTTTTGATGACAAGTGTGTGTGTGTGTGTGTGCGTGCGTGCGTGCGTGTATGTGTGTGTGTGTGAGAGGGAGAGAGAGTAGCTTGGAGAAGGCTTCCCTGCTGCCTTTAGGCGCTAAGCAAACACAACACAGCTCGAGTCAAATCTGGAATGAAAAATTCCGAGTCTACTTCGAACTCAAAGTTCCCTACCAATCAGCTAAGGTTTTTATCTTGAACCAAAAAGGGAATGTCTTTGAGCTATGTTCTTTATTTTTGGCCCCCAGTTAAAAACAAACACGTCTTTGTGTGTTACAGAAATATATTTCATTGGTCCAGCTAAAGACAAGGACATACGTTTCCTGTGTAATTATATGAAAGAAATACTGAATGAGAGTCAATAGGACCAGACGTGTTGGTGTGTTTGTTTATGTTTCAAGGAACAGAACTGTGTTGATGTTTGTGGTCAACTTTAGTTTGTACTGTTAAAGCTGTGTCTCTCTCCAGGCAAACACTAGTGGACGATAGTGGGTATGTGTGTAGACTTTATATTTCAGATTTAATGTAGGACAAACAAAATGCACCTGAAATTTGATTAATTATTCAATGTGTATTATTATCATTATTAGAATGATTCGATTTTAGCTTTATTTTTAATTTTCAATCAGTATCCAGTTTTGTGTGACTTTTATTAGATCTATTTGATTTCCGAGGCATATAGATCTAGATTCGCTTCATTTCCGAGGCATATAGATCTAGATTCGCTTCATTTCCGAGGCATATAGATCTAGATTCGCTTCATTTCCGAGGCATATAGATCTAGATTCGCTTCATTTCCGAGGCATATAGATCTAGATTCGCTTCATTTCCGAGGCATATAGATCTAGATTCCCTTGATTTCTGAGGCTTTTAGATCAACGTGTACTTTTTTTAGGCTTCTAGATCAAAAGTATTCTTTGTTTCTCTGAGGCTTTTAGTTCAAAAACTTGTTTTCTGAGGCATTTACATCAAGATTTACGTGTTTTAGAATTTTATTTACATCTCGATTTTCTTACTCTCTGTGGCTTTTCGTGTTTAAAACTCAGCGGCTCAGTAGGGCTACTAAATAGCTGGGGGATGAAGAAAAAGTCTGTTAACTAGAAAAGTCTGTTAGTGTAAATAGTCTCTTAATAGACGTAAATGACTTACTCTCAGTATAGTGAACAATTTAATGGATGACGTAGTGTTGGTGGAAACATATTCCACGTCTTAGTTCACTAACGTTTGGGCAACGATTTCGTTTTATTTTCGTAGTTCGTATTTATGAATGAAGCTCGTTCTAACCATGAGAATTAGTCTTTTTGTTTTGTTTTGTATGTTTCGGATGTTCTTTCAGAATTGAAGATGATTACATCCTAACCCAAACCTCCCACAGGGCGGGGTTCAAACTGGAGACCATCAAGACAGCCAGGGCCTGATTGAAGTATGTGGAGGCACAGGATCTTTTGAAAGCTATTAATAAAGATCCTCGCATAAAAATACTTCTATCTAAAAGTATGCTATATTTTAAAAGAAAGAAGTACTTGTTACTTCAACATCACTTTCCTTTGTTTTAAGTTTTTTTTACAAATATTTAATATGCATGTTTTAGTTTTAAAGAATGTCTGGGTTTGTGGAGGTTAAGGCCCTTGTAGACACACTGCCGTAAATCCGAAGCTGTATCGGTATTTACTTATAATGAGCCTGCTACAACCACAAGTGTACATTTTGTAATCACGACATTGTTGTCACCCGACGTAAGTGTGACGAACACACTTGCCGGGGATTATATTATCAAACTTGACAATTCAATGAAGTGAAGAAAGAAACATCTCTCTGTATTTTCTTAAAACTTCTTTAATAATACTTCTTCAACTTTCACATAAAATCACTTCTTAAATAAAACTTAAAGATACATGAAACTTCACTTAGTATAACTTCAACTTCAAGTAATATAACTTCAGATAATATTACTTCAACTAATAAAACTTTAATTAAATGGACCCGCTAATATCACAAAACTTAACTAAACCTTTACTAAGAGAGGAATTAAGCGATAACTAAGCGAGGACCATCGCTCTACAAGAACTGCTACTATGCGAGGACCCCGTCTAACTGGCTTTCCCTTAATTTATACCTTTCTTAATCGTACATTCCAGAATCATGGAAACTTCTCCCCTAATTATTTTAGTAACTTTGACCTTCTAGAAGCTGACGTGTGCTATTTTTTTCCCTTAACCTCTTTTTTTGATTGGATACCTGAAATAAACTTGTTTACGCTGGACACTTGCACTAATTTGACCTCGCTTCTAGAAACTGGTCGAAATAGGTCACAAACTCGACTCGTGACAATAAGATTAAAAGTGTACTTACTAGTATTTGACCCGTCGAAATTTTTCTTTTTCTTATGTTGAGGCGGGGGGGGGGGGCTGTATCCCCGCCTGCCTTACCTTAAAATCCGACCCTGAAGACAGCAGTCTAGAACGCATACAATAGGACCAGGCAGCCATCCTTTTAGACATTCACTTACTATACTGCATTAACAATTATTTAAAGTGCTTCATTTACTTAATGAAATGTGTACAATATTTTAATGCTTCCATTATCGCTTCCGATGTACTGAAATTAAACCTTTAACTTAAACCTTTTAACGTTAAGTTGTTTGACAAAAAGGTCTTGATTAAGAAATAACTGTGATGCGTGGTCGAGAGGCTATGTACGCTTGAACTTGGCTACCAATGAAAGGGGCTCGAGGTTCGACACCCGACTCGAGCAGAGTTGTGTTTACTGAGCGCCTAAAGGCAGCACGGAAAACCTTCTCCCAGATACCTCCTCCCTCCCCCCGCTGGGCTACAACTGAGATTGGACCAAAGCACTCTGAGCATGTTGTAAGCAAGAAAGTAGCGCCATATAAAAGCTATATTTATTTATTTATTTTATTTATCTTGCATTGGGAACAAGTTTGTAAGGGTTTTTTTTTTGCAACTAGGCTTTCTAGTATCCTTCTGTAGATCTTTGATTATCAAAGGTCCTAATTTATTCATTATGTGTAGTTGTTTTACCATCATTACTTTTCTCCACAGATTTAGAGCTCAAGCATGCTGCCCCCAGGCCCGCCTGGACACTACGTGGTTGGGTCATTACTGGAGTACAAAGGGCCCAAGACCAACTTACAATGGACCAAACAATTCGGGGGCATCTACTCCGTGAACCTGGCGGGCAAAACTTTGGTGTATCTGAACACTATACAACTTGTGGAGAGGTACATGGAGGGCGCCGCTGGGGAGTTACTGTTGGACAGACCACCTGGACCCGGCGCGATTGGTGAAGGTAAATCATTGCTACAGATCATACGTAAAGTGTTAACACATTTGAAAACATTTAGGTGCCTAATTTAACGAATACATGTATGTACACACCTAGACAAAGAGAAAACAGTCATGGCTGTTGGAGATGTTTATTCTAAAGGTTATTTACCATAACAACAAGCTGCTCTTTGATAACAAATGTGATTTTTAATTTGATTCTAAGGTACACTAAATAAGTAAAAGTTATTGCATGGTTTTAAAATTACACATTTTATTAATACTGCTCTAGTTTGTTAACCGGATACATCGAAAATCTTGCTATGTATGGATTAGCATTTATTTTATCATACAAAAACAAGGTTACAAAGACAGTTTGTGTGGAAACACAAACTAAAAATCGGCCCCCGAAGTGGTCCACCCAGGCAAGTTTCAATATTTTCAGAAAGAATATCAGAATGAAATTCTATCAAAGTCAAATGACAGAAGAATGGAGAAAGAAGGTTGACGGATCTTGTGTGGTGCCCCAACGGTCCAGCAGATCAAGGGATAGGTGAAAGTGTAGGTGAAGTTCTTTGTGAATCTAGCCTGTCATAAAATGATTATCTAATTGATGTAATTGTTCTGTAAAGGGTTAAACTCTTATTCATAGCCTCAAGGGGAAAATGGTGTATTTTTATGAAAAAAACTGCTTGCATATATAAATTTTTCGCTTTCAGAAAAGAAAAAAGTATCCGTTGCATCAGAACTTTGAATGGTCTAAAATATCATGATGTCGGATTTTCAATATCTTTTCTATTACGAGATCTAAACGGGACGGACGGACGGTCGGACAGACAGACCACATAAAACTAATAGAGTCTATTCCCCTTTCGGGGGCCGCTAAAAATAATGACCTTCCTGGTCGTGACTTTCAATTTGAGAACCTCTCCAAGTCCCTCTTTGTTATCTTCCACATTCCATCGCTGCTACTAGAAACAGAAAATAAGTAGAGCTCATATTTAGAGTCGGCACCATAAATCTCGGCGCCCCGGGCTTCATACTTTCTTTTTTTTTTTAGCCTGTGCCCGCTACCGCCCCTTCCGTGTATCACCTTCATTTAGCCTGATAGTGTCTCTGATAGTGAGCAGATGTCAGTTCTCCCTTCACGCGCCCCATCGCTCCTGGCACACGTCCCCACTTCGTTCCGCTTCTGACAATTTAGATAGGGAGCGCCTGGTACGTGTCATGGGGGCTCGCCCTGCTAATCTTTCAACGCCAACCTTTACGTACTGTTTAGTATTGATTTATATTTTATTTTCTTGTTGGACATGTAACGCAACCTATAAACATATAGCACAATAGATACATATTGAAACCGATCATATAAACTTTAGATTGTAAAATAGAAGCTTAAAATAATTGTCCAAAAATCTCTTGGTGTTTCCACTCACCAGTAAGTCTACGTTTTAAGGGAGTTGTTTCCCCTTCTTCTAAAAACAAATCTCCATACTCTCTTACCTAACCAATGAGCGAGTGGTATTTCCATTGTTTATGAGATTCGTAAACAGAGAGGGTGTTATCATACTAGTGAAACAAGAGTTACTCCAAGGGCTTCAGGCAGACCTAGATTATCTCCCCCCCCCCCCCCACTCTGTCATCACATTCGCTTCTCCTGACCTCTACAGATGACTGACTTTCTGTATCAGCTTGTCCGGCAGACCCGCTAATGGGCTACTCCTCGGACATGTCAGGAGAGTATGCGAAATTAATTTTAATAAAGGAGGACAACTCTATTTTCTTAAAAGAAAAATTAGCTTAATTGGTATATAGCTGTTTTGATAAGTGTGTGTGGGGTGGTGGGGAAATAATGTATTTGTTAATGTAATGTCTAATGGTATGTCTAATGTTATCTTATAAATAAAACACTCCTAATCTAGTCATGCATGTTGATTAGAAACTTAATCAATGCTAGTCATTGGTTTTCATTGATGATTCAGACACCCCAGTTCCTAACTCTAATTGTACTAAGGAAGAAGTCGCACTTGCATACATTTTTTACAGTGAGTGAAATATGCTTTTAGCAGAACTGAATTCCTATATAGAAGTATCGGAGTCCATTATAGAAACTTTATCTGCTTTTAATAAATAATCCGACAAATGGTTCACCAACAAATGGTTCACCAACAAATGTGTTGGTTCACCAACAAATGGTTCACCAACAAATGGTTCACCAACAAATGTCTTACTAACCATTGACTCAAATATAATGGGTATATTGTATAGCAAAACATATTTCTAATATTAATCCCGCATGTTTAGTTTCCATTTAAAGTACATAATAAAGTTGTAACATTGTAACTTTTTTTTTTGCTAGCCAGACACAAGACTGGACCTAATCCGAGTTTTTGTGAATTGAATTGAACGCTGACAGTACGGGGCCCTGGAGTAATCAAACTTCAATCGGAAGTGAATTATGCAAAACTGGCAGAAAAAACTTGTGAAAAGTAATATGGGGGCTGAACCCATCCCATATATACATCCACATCTATTCATTAAGTAGCATGTATTTCCCTTATTTCAAAATCACACAAAATAATTAATCACCAATAATCAATTAACTGTTTTTTTGAATTGATTTATGTCTTGTCAGGCTCAATAAATAAGTGTGCGAAGTTTTAACTTGATCCGAGAATGGAAAATGGGGGGGGGGGGGGGGGGGAAACATGATCAAACTTTTTACCAGACAGACAGAGTTGATAAAAGCTTTGTAAAAAGATGGTTGACTTCAGTTGCAATTTTTACCAGACAGTCTTCTTCTAGCCAGATTTTTTTAATGCAGTAATTTCTTTTGCAGAATGAGTCACAGAAAGAAATGATTTGATTTGATTTTGATTTTAGGCACATCGGCACAATTTAGGCCACAGAAAGAAATAGCATGTTATGTTCCATAGCAGATTGGCAAAACTTGCTTAACGAAGGCAAAGAATCTGGCCAACTTTACATATTTTGAAACTTGCCAAAAAAAAAAAAAGAATAATGTCTCATTTAAGAATCAAAACTGAATCTAAACTGGGCTAGAGAAAGTGTGGAGAGAAAGAGCGGAAGAGGTTTTTAGGGGTTTAATTTATTTCGATGATGAGTTAACATTGGGTGACCTCTTCTCGATGGAAATATTACGCTTTGTGTTTCTCTCGTCGGATGACATTTTAGAATGTAATCTCACTGGATGACATTTTAGGAAGTTAAGCTTTAGCTAAATATAGATTACGTAGTTCTCATGTTTCAGTGTTTAGTAACACATTTCGTGGCAATAGTGAATGTGTCCAGTGCCACGCAGAGTTTGTATCGTGAATGACTCCATGTACTAAATAATGTGCTCAGTAAGGAATTTGAAGGCTCTCGTGGAATACGTGGTCACTCTAGTTTCTCACACTGTCACACAAGATAAATGAGGGCACAGGAGATCCCGTCACCATGAAGGTGGGTGGGGAGAGGTCCAGTGATCACATTTTGTCATCGTGGTTCGTCTGGGCTAACTGGTAACAGACACTTAAAGGCCTCATCTCAAATGTCTGGTACAGCAGTCTTCATGTATAACAAATGTCTGGTACAGCAGTCTTCATGTATAACAAATATCTGGTACAACAGACGTCATGTACAACACGTGTCAAGTACAAAACATGTCCGGTAAAACACATGTCAGGTTAAAACAAAATTCCAGGTTCAACACATGTCAGGTTCAACACATGTCAGGTACAACACATGTCAGGTACAACACATGTCAGGTACAAAACACGTCAGTTACAACACATGTCAGGTACAACACATGTCAAGTACAACACATGTCAAGTACAAAACATGTCAGGTAAAACACATGTCAGTTACAACACAACACATGTCAGGTACAAAACACGTCAGTTACAACACATGTCAGGTATAAAACACATCTGGTATAAAACAAATCAGGTATAAACACATCACATTTCAGATACTTATTGTAATAAATTTATAATAGAATATTATTCGAAATATAGAAATGTCTTTTCTAACTAACTTTACACATTGAACTTGATCTGAAATTATTTATTAATTCTTCACAGAGAGGAAAACATGTAAAAGTGACCGATATCAACACAAGTTTTGTCAGAATAGTTTTCACAGCACACTGAATGTCTTTCATCATCATCATCATCAAACTCCATTAGAGTGAGGGCTTGAGAGGCTCAAATCCTCTCTTGCAAAAGCCCTGGACAGAAACCCTGCTGTCTTGCGTAGTGCATGAATGTCGCCATACAGGTCGAGAATTTTGGGTTTCCCAGACCTGTCGAGACGGAGATCAGCAATTCTGGGGCAGTCAAACAGAATATGAGGCACGGTTTCCTCTTCTTCCCCGCAGCGAGGGCACCGTGAATCGAAATTTGGCCATAGCCGCGAGAAATATGAGCCAACAGGACAGTGGCCTGTCCTGCACTGTGCTATAATAGCTTGCTCAGGCCTGGACAGCCTCCACCACGGGGAAGTGCGGTCAGGACGCCTCATGCGCTCCCAGACTCCACGGGCTTTTTGGGACTTGTCCCAGCACTCAAACCACTTTTCCATTTCTGTTTTTTGTATTATAGCCAGGCTTGATGAAAGCTTACAGCCTGATCAGTGGGTGGAATTTGCCCTCCCTGGTCTGCCAAAGAGTCTGCGATTGTGTTGCCAGTCACACCTATGTGACTCGGTACCCACTGCATTATTATAGGGGTGCCATAGCGTTGTTTGATGTTATGTGAAGCCATGATGACAGTGTTGATATTGGGGGGCCATGGTCCGGGGCTTTGCAAAGCATGAAGCACAGATTTTGAGTCAGTGACCACAACAATCTGTGTTGCCCTCAAATGTCCCTCGCCGAATTGAGAGTCAATTACTTTTAAGGCTTCACAGACTGCCATGGTCTCCGCATCAAAACTGCAAACACTAGCACATGGTCCAAAGATTTTGACTGTGTGAGAGCCAAGAAAGTCGATGTAGGCTCCATAGCCTGCTCTTCCAGAATCTATTGATGCCGATCCATCAGTGTATGCCAAAATAGCACTGGGCATGAAAGTATTAATGGTCTCCAGAGCTAGGATTTGAAGGTCGTTAGATGAACGGCTTTGCTTAGTGGCATTAGGGTCTACTAATTTCAAGCGTATGTCTGGGGTTGTTGGGCGACACCAAGGGGGAAGGGGATGAAAGCGTTGAATGTTTTGTCGGTTGGTGGAGAGGCCAGCTTCATCAGATAGTCTAGTGGCATGATGCATAAAAGACTGCATCTGGATACGTCTTCTGCATCTCCAACCATCCACTAGTTTTCTAGCTGGCAGGTATTCATCCAGCCTTTTATACCGCTCATAGCAGGTCAGTACTGACCTTTCCCTCCTAAGGTTTAGTGGACCTATATTAGCCATTATTTCAGCCGCATTCACTGGACTTGTCCTAAAGGTTCCACAGACAAATCTTAGTGCTTGGGACTGTATTTTTTCAAGTTGTTCAAGAGCAGTCCTAGAGCCATAAATTTGCACAGGTAGGCTGTAGTCTATCTGTGATCGGACTGCTCCTAAATACAGGGATCGGAGCATGTCTGCTCGGGCTCCCCACTTCGTGGATGCCAGCTTCCGCACAATGCAAAGTTTCCCTGAGGCCTTTCTTACAACATCCTGGATGTGCTCACACATTTTTAGTTTGCGATCTAAAGTTACACCAAGGTAGTTGGGTAGCTTTTCCATGCTGAGAGCCACTCCGTTGAGGGAGAGCTGGAAAGGTTGCCCGAGAATGCCAGTCCCGAGCGTGAACAGAGAATAGACCGTCTTGGAGGTGTTTATTTCTAGCCTCCATTTTTGTGTGTATGAGCAGAGCGTATGGAGGTCTTCTTGTAGCACTTTTTGTATAGAGGTTGCACTCCTTCCGGATTTTTAAAGGACAATATCATCAGCATATAGCAGCTTTTGGCATTTTAGCTGAGCCGGTAGGTCATTTATGAAGGCCGTGAAAAGGGCGCATGATAGGACGGAGCCCTGGGGGAGGCCGTGCTCGAGGGTCATTTCCCCTGAGACTTCTCCGTACATCCTTGTTCTTATTGTACGCTCTTGTAGGAAGTCTCTAATCCAGTAATATATCCGTCCCCGCACCCCCACGGCTCTTATCTTATGAAGCAAACCAGGCCGCCATACTTTATCATATGCCTGTTTTAAGTCAATGAAGACTGCGTATGTGCTTTCGGTCCTTTGGAATCCATCTGCTACGCTCTGCACAAAGATGTTGACTTGGTCTATAGCGGACATTCCAGCCCTGAAACCAGCCTGTTCTGGAGCTATAAGATGGGCACTCTCAAGGTACCAAACCAGACGCTCATTTACCATTTTTTCAGCCATCTTTCCCACACAAGATGTGAGTGAGATGGGCCTGTAGCCCTCAGCAGTGGAAGCATCTTTTCCCTTTTTTGGTATAGGAATAATGGTGGCACGTTTCCAGGCCCTGGGCAGATGACCATCTGCCCAGGTTCTATTTACGAATGCCAAGAGCACGGCCCTTCCTTTCCCCCCTACATGTTTAAGCATTTCGGGGGTAATACCATCCGGCCCGGGAGCCTTTTTAAGCTGGCATTTCCTTATGGCAGCATTAAGCTCGCCTATCGAGAATGGGGAGTTCATCGTTCCCTCAGCACTGACTGAATGTCTTTAGACAGCTAAATATAACTTATAACAGACTATAAGGGAGCTAAAAATTATCTTAAAACTTCGTTGGATGATAATGCACGATATTTCACGGAGTATTAGTTCACCTTGTAAAGAAAAAGAATAGACGGGCCCGAAGATGAATGGCTTAATGCGTTTTGTTGCGACGCTTTTCTGTGAATTTGTTTTATTTGATTTATATGGTGTATTTATATTTAGTATGTTTGTGTTATAGGATATTCTTAAAGTGAATTGGTGTTTGTTAAATTGTATACACAAATCTCCGTATACACAACATCGAAGTCCAGGAATAATTTAACTCTTTCTTTCTGTAATTATTTTCCATGATCCGACGGAAGTATTCATGTGTAGTTCACTCCCCTGTTATAATTAAACTTCTAGAACCTTGTTATCAGAAAATATTTTATTTGGTATACAACTGAAGGGGAATGCATGCTCTCCTTATATAATACAAATTAATGTTGATAACAAAAACAACAACTTCATATAATGGGGTCAAATCAACGATGGTATCGTCAAATAGGAGAGAAAGAGTTAATCCTTACAATACAGTGCCAGTACCATTGTTTATGCTATTTTTTTCTACTCCCTGTAATTAAAGTCTTTAATTCAAGCTTTCAATGGCTCCTTTCAATCTAAAGTTAAAGACAACTTTGCGGTTTGTTCTGCGATGAGCTAGATGTAGCTCAAAGTCGGGTGTTGGCTGTTATGTCTCTCATGACGAGCGGAATGCTGATGTCGCCACGTAGCCGATGGTGATGCTGAAAACGAAAACAAACCACAGGCGTGTGAGCCTTCTGGTCTGGTTCATCTAAGTATGAGGAGAAAATAGCGGAGCCTGTACTGTAGATAATCACTCTTCGCCATTCTTAATGGTAGAATGCCCCCCGCCTCTTTCCCTTATTTTAAACACTGTTTGTCTGTGATAGCAGGGAGTGGCATCACTCTAGGCCATATCAACCAAAGTTATAAATATAATTACTTTAGACGCTTCGAATGTTTTTTTTTAACAAAACATTTTCTAAAGCTCAGTTGTAAGTTTTAATTGGGTTTATTTCAAATGTGTTTTGTGTGTTTTTGTCCCCGAAGAAAGGCCAAAAAGAGTCTTAAAGTGTAGCCTATTATCTGTTAAGATTAGTATTATCCTTTTACTGCCAGCTACTGGGAATGTTAGGATAACAAGATTGTCCTTCAGTCATATATTTACTAAGTTTATAAAGACTCACTCCGTCTGTCTGTCTGTCTGTCTGGTACAAACGTTGTACATGTTATTTCTCCCATTTCCTATTCGTGGATCAACTTGAAACTTTGCACAATTATTTAGTGTCCCTATAAAAAACATGCATCAATAAAAAAAAAAACAATAAATAAATTAATTTGTGGCAATTATTGGTAATTAATACATTTTGTGCGATAAAGAAAATGGGAAATACATCTTACGCTATTGAGAAATGTGGCTGTAAACGTGAAGATCTTTCCATTACAGTCATTTTAAAAAGTATTTTTTATATTTTGCTTGATTACAAATGTAGGCGCAGTGGCTGAAAACTGGTGAAGACTGTGATCTTTAATTTCGGGATCTTTGGGCGCCTCTGAGTCCAGCCAGCTCTAATGGGTACCTGACATTAGATGGGGAAGAGTATTTGCGGTTAGTTGTTGAGGCTTGCCACATGACAACCTCGTTAACCGTGGGCCATAGAAACAGATGACCTTTGCATCATCTACCCTATAGATCGCAAGGTTTAGCAACACTATGTACGATTCTCTGGACAAAATAGCCGACAATCTGTTTCTTGTGTTTACTGTATTCAATCTTGAATGTAGCGAAAGATGAAAATTAACTTAGATTTAGAAGAGAGTTTTAACAACAATAAAGGCGTGTGTTCCAGAAGTGGACTATTTCACGTGCTACACAGACCTAACTGTCACCTACACATTGTGCCATTCAAAGCAAAGCCACTATTTCCCAGGGTCCATTGAAATTATTTTATCCATTTTTTTATGCCTTTGGCGGCAGCTATACTTTTGTCCCACTATCTCTTTCGGAAGCTATTTGCTGTCAGGTGCTCTCTATAATGCCAATGAGTGCAAGCTGGAGCCTAAGTTGGTCTTTTAGTGTTTCCAGGTCAGCTGTGTTAGGCTGTCTTTCTAAAAGCTGAATACAAAGCAAAATAAGGAGAACAACTCCACACTTACAACTGTATATGTAAATAATTTTTAGGTTATGTCCCTTATTCGATATCAATCAGTAAAATTAATTATCAATAATTACCTTATTAATATTTTGTTTTATTGACTCATGTCATTACTATGCCACTTACTTGATCCGAGAAGGATGTGGGAGAAATAACGTGTGCAAACTTTTTACCAGACAGAGCAAGTTCATGTATGCTTTGTGTACAATTTTCGCTTACGGTCTTGAACGATCTTCTTTTCGGGATGGTTCACTACCCAGTGCAAGCTTGCTAGCCCCAAGTTGTGCCCCTTGCACTGTATACACCAGCATTCGCCAGTCTGTCGTTATTTCTTGCTCATGATGGAGGGCACAACCTTTTGGTGACAACGCTCAAGAAACATTAGTTTACATCTGTATCACACCAAGCTATCATAGACATACTGCATGGCTGTAAGAATCCCTACATAGTAGACACAGTTTTTTGTTTATTGGCGGAATGAATTTATTGCCACATTCTCGCTAAATACTCTGCTAGCTTTAATTAATCGCTTATTATCATCATTCGGACGCGCGGTGGTTGAGCGCTTGACTGTTTCGATCCCTGGTGAAGACTGGGATTTTTTAATGTCAGATCTTTTTCAGATCTTTGGGCGCGTCTGAGCTCTAATGGGTACCTTACGTTGACGTAAAGGCGGTTGGTTGTTGTGCTGGCCACATGACACTCTCGTCAACCGTAGGCCACAGAAACAGATGATCTCTACGTCATCTGCCTTATAGATCACAAGGTCTGAAAGGGGGACTTTACTTTACCTTTTTTTTATTATCATCATTAATTTTATGTGAGGACTTGAAAGGCTTTTATCTATTCCAGAATCCCTGAACAAAATCCAAGAGGCTTTGTAGACTGTAACCTCAGAAACTTGTCTGAGACTCCCAAAAAGACATTTGATTGCATATTTATCTTAACAATGATGCGCCATTGGCTACCGTGCTGCCCCTAGATGCAAATTGGTCTTTCACGTTAAGAGAGTGGCCATTCAGTTATTCGTTGGGCGAGATAGACTCCATTGCTATGTTTCTAAATTTAATACTCAGGGCCGGCCTTAGGCTACTGCAACTTATGCGGTCGCAGTGGGCCCCGCACTTTCATTGGCCCTGCGCTAATTCTAGGTGTAAATTATTTTAATAAACCATTATAACTTATAACAAAATATCAGTGTTTCCCGGCCTTCTGATTTTTTCAGGGCTTCCTAGAAATCTGCTGAAAGTATTAAAATCTCCTGAAAAATAGACACTGTCAGCTTTCATTTAATAAAAATTTATTGCAAAGACAAAATGTATTTTCTAATACAAAATCTTAATTTTGACATTTGGCTTATCCCTACCCAGACTGGGCCCCTCACAATCTGTTTCGCATAGGGCCCCGCAAGCAGGCCCTGTTTATACTTACATTAAAATCAATGTTGATTTGATGTTAACGAAAATGCAGGCAAAGTAACAAGTTGATTAAGAATTCTTTAAATTTGTGTCTCTTTAAACGTGGATTTAATGTTTAAACATATAGGGCATTTAAGAGCCTCAGATTAATGTGTTTAAAACGTCTCTTTGTAGATTTACAGTGAAATCAAGGTTTGGGACATAGATTATAACCCTCTTTCTATTTGCAGGTTTACTTTTTGGAAGCGGAGAGAATTGGCAGAAAAACAAAACAGCCACCATGCGAGCCCTTCACGCTGCCACGTTCGTACAGGCCATGGAAGACGTGGTCCACTTCGAGCTTCGGGAAGTCCTGCAGACGCTGCAAGCGAAACTGGGTCAAAAGGTGATGGTGGGAGATGTGCTGATCGGCCCGTGCGTCAACTCGATCGTGGGACTGCTGAAAGGGGGTTCGCTAGCAATGGACGACCCTGATAGACGCGAGGTCTTGCTCATCTCCCAGAACTTGGCGCGATGTGACTTGGCCTCACTCCTGCAACAGATCTCTCTCAAGCACCCAATGTAATGTTCTGTCTCATAACGCTTTTACCTTTACCTATCTCTTAGTCTGTTGCACCGTTGGGGCTCTAAGTAAGATTTCTCGACCATATTTCTCTCTGTCTTTTGCCTTGGATAGAACCTCTATCAATGACAGGTTTGTTCATTCTTTTATGTTGTCTTCCCGTCGCTTTCTCTGTCTGCCACTTCTTTTTTTTCTGGTACAGTTCCCTGAAGGAAGGTGTTTGCAAGACCTTGTAATATGGCCATTGAATACGCTGCTTTTGTCTGTATGTTGCTCTTATATAAACATTTTAAAAAATGAAACTAGTCACGTGATATGCTTTGTAGGTTATAGTATTTCTATGAGACTTTCAAAACCACAAACAGATTCCTTTAAGAGGTTCATCTTCAACTTTAACTTATGAATGCAAAAAATTGAGAATAACTAACAATTTCCTGCAATTTTATTGGCTATGTCAAAAAATTAATTCATTTAATTTTGCGAAATCATCTTTTTTTAAACTCTTAATTAATTGCATCCAATATAATCTTTAAAAAACAAAAGCTTAGAATATTTAATCAATAACGCAATGCATGGCTAAAAAGGCGTTTTAAATTCTTATTGTTAACGAGCGAAATATAAAGTAATTTTTTTTTTGAAACCAAAGGGAACAGTTCCGCTCTTGGAACTATAACTACAAATGTAGAAGTTGTTACCACTATTCGATATAAAATTTAACAACTAATTACCAATAATTGATTAACTAAATATATAATTATTACATTTATTCATGTTTAGTTAGGTACAAAAGTCAATGTTTAACGTTTCAACTTGATGCGAGAATGTCTATGGGAGAAATCATCTATGGGTACGAAACCCTTCATTTTTAGCTGTATTTCTGAATACTGAAGGATTAATGTCCCTTGTTGGTATTAAACAAAATAATTAATTACCAGTAACTGATTGAATAACTGGTTAATTTTTTTTTATATTGATTGATGTTTTGTCTGTACCAATGAATAATTGTGCAAAATTTCAACTTGATCCGAGAATGAGTGTTGGAGAAATAACGTGTATAAACTTTTTACCAGATAGACATAGTTGATGTAACCTTTGTAAAAATGAGGCTTTAACATCTTTGTTGGTGGACTTCATTTACATTGTGTATGTTCCCCTACCCCTTGTGTATTACTAATCCAGTGTCAATCTGTTGAGAACTAATACGAACAATGTCTTTTCAAACAGGCTGAGGCTTCCCCTGTCCTTCTTGTTTTGTACCAGCATTGTGAACATCCCTGCAACAGCAAAGAGGCTTCACGGTCTGCTTCGTAAGTGGATTCGAGAAAGTCGTACCGAAACAGACCCAAGTGATTCAAGTTGCCGAGAAAGTGCGGCTCCAGACGCAAGCTCAGCATCACAAGAGAAGTCTCCATCTGCAGCATTGATGTCAAGCCAGTGGAACTTTTCAAAAATGTCTCTGAACGAGGAGAATGAATCCACACTGCAGAGAATTTTGAAACAGCCAGAATTTGTTAAAGTCACAGAGAAAACAGGTCAGATGCTCTTATCAACAAATAGTCTTTTTCATAAACTTTTTTAAAATTTCATTACTCTATACTTATTCAATTACTTTGTATCTTATTTGATTACTCTGCTAAGCCACATGAAACACTACACTATATGGTCGTTTGGTATTCATTCTAAACTGTTTTCTGTCATTATTATGAGTTAAACCCAACCCTGTTCACCCCCTTCCATCCTACAGAAGATTTGGACATAGTGACATAATGGCATAATCTTCATTTCTTAAGGAACTTCCAAAATTTATTAAACAAACTCGTTAATCTTTGGACTTATCTTCGATTATCATTTGAATAATGGATATCTTATTGGATTGCTCTTGTATTTTATTGGATTACTCGTGTATTTTTATTTGATGAACCCAGCGTTTTTCAATGACTATAAAACGCTTTGTATGTTAAAGTGGAGGCGCGGTGGTGGAACTCTTGGTTTCCAAACCGGAGTCCCGGGTTCATATCCTGGTGAAGCCTGGGATTTTTAATTTCGGGATTCTTTGGGGGCGAGTGTACCCAACTCTAATGGTATGTGACATTAGTTGGGGAAAAGTAAAGGTTGGTCATTGTGCTGGCCATATGACACCCTAGTTAACCGTGGGCAACAGAAATAGATGACCTTTATATCATCTGTCCCATAGATCGCAAGGTCTGAAAGAGCAACTTTACTTATCATAGACAATGTTTATCTATTTACTGAATACTGGGTTTACATGTTTTACAAGTTCGTATTTTTTTAAAAATGTCATCATGCAAGCACATAGCTTAACTTATACATTGTATTTTAATTTATTTCTCGACAGACACAGAGCTCATCCAATCATTGACGGACTTTTTCTTTGGCGGAGTGACCAGTACACTCTCAGGCGCAGAGTTTGTCCTGATGTACTTGTCCAAGAATCCTGACGCAAGCCGGACGGCGCAGAAAGAGATTGACGCTGTGGCAGGAAACGAAGATATTCGCTGGTCTATGAAAGACCAGATGCCTTTCTTGCAAGCCTGCATTGCAGAGGCTCTCAGGTTAGGGTGTGTCACGCCGTCATCATTGCCTCACGTAGCTCTGAAAGAAACCCAGGTAAATAACTAGTTACTTATAGCCCAACTTCATGGACAGATACCATCCACTTTGAACGAAACTGTTACATGTCCTAACGGAAGGTTATATCATTGCCAACTACTCACCAATCATAACCAATAATTAAATATATGCTAATGTAATAGTTACTTTATTAAATGTTCCATTCTCAGATTGAAGGCTACAGCATACCTAAAGGTACAACAGTGATGGCCAGCATATACAGCTTGCACCGTGACCCTGAAATATTTGCAGAGCCAGAAGAATTTAGGCCAGACAGACATCTCGATTCTGAGGGCCGGTTCAAGCAGCCGCATTCCTATCGACCTTTCGGAATTGGTAAGCAAGTTTTAAAATACTTGCCTAGCACTCGACATAAATTTATATATAAAGCAATTTTTTTCTCAAGAAAAGGATAAAATACAAGACTACACTCCAATGTTTAAACAGTCAACACTTATACTGACCTAAGTGCTTAGACTAGACCTGTGTTCTTAGATCAGATCTGAGTGCTTAGAGTAGACGTGAGTGCTTAGACTGACCCAAGTGCTCTAAACTCTAATTTGGTGACTGTAGTTTGCTTTAGATTTTATATCGAAAAGAGAAGTTTTATCGTCAAAACCCATCTGTTGGGGAGGGGGGGGGGGGTAAACTAAAATTTTCTGGATTTTTTTTTAAACAAACTCAAAACCCCTTTAGCTACGCTCATAGAATTTGGTGACTGCAGTTTGCTTTAGAATAATATTGAAGTGGGGGTTTTCTACCTTAAAACTATCTGAAGGGGGATTTTAAACTCAAAACCAGCTGAAGGGGTTTTAAAGTTAAAGCCCTCTGGCTGAGAAGGGTTTAAACTCAACCCCCCACCCTTGGCCACGCTAATAGAATTTTGAGTGCGTAATTTGTTTTTTTTTATATATTGAAGAGGTGGTTTTTAGCTCAAACCCTGCTGGAGGGGGGTTTTGAAAACAAAGCCCCAATTGGCTACGTTCATAGAATATGTAGAATCTGGATGTATGCAGATGTATGCTTTAGTCTTATATTGAAGAGGGGGTTATATCGTAAACAAAAATTCAGAGGGGGGTTTAAATCAAAATCCCCTTTATCTATCCTCTTGGAATTCGGGGATTGTCGTCTGCATTATTTATTTTATTTTATTTTTTTTATAGAAGAGGGGGGTTTAAACGCAAAACCCCCTGGAAAAGGATTTTAAACTCAAAACACCCCCTTGGCTGCGCTGGGGCAAGTGATACACCTAAAATAAACAAAATCAAAACCATAGATCGGGGGGGGGGGGGGGGATTTCATTTCTGGGAGGGTTTGAACCCCCGGCTACGCCGGCTACTCCCATGAGAGGGAGGGTGTAGGGGTTGGAAAATTGTGCATTATCATTGGCGAATATTGAAAAAATTAAGTATTTCTTGTCACATTATTAAACAGGCTACATTTTAAATAGTCCTACTGTATACATTTCATTTTGCTTAATAAATGCAAAGCAATAGGAACAAGGTTATAAAAGACAGTTTGTGTGGAAACACAAACTCAAAATCGGCCCCCGAAGTGGTCCACCCAGGCAGGCTTCAATATTTTCAGAAAGAACATCCGAATGAAATTATATCAAAGACAAAAGAGAGATAAGAATGGAGAAAGAAGGTTAACCGATCTTGTGTAGTGCCCCAACGGTCCCGCAGATCAAAGGATAGGTGAAAGTGAATGTAAAGTTAGATGTGAACCTGGCCTAACTAGTTCCCCCTTCAGACCTTGTGATCTATAGGGCAGATGATGTAAAGTTCATCTTTTTTTGTGGCCTACGGTTAACGAGGGTGTCATGTAGCCAGCACAACGACCAACCGCCTTTACTTTTCCCCAACTAATGTCAGTTACCCAGTAGAGCTGAGTGGACTCAGAGGCGCCCAAAGATTCCAAAGTTGAAAATCCCAATCTTCACCAGGATTCGAAACCGGGACCCCCGTTTCGGAAGCCAAGCGCTTTACCGCTCAATCTCTTATTCGAATTCTCAAATAAAAATACAAACCAATCGCTGCAATTAATAAAAGTTCTGGAAAATTAAGTTTACAAGATTACTATTCGTTTAAATTAGGTTTAACTTTTAATGCATACTAATTAGCTTTTTCTCTTTAAAAAACTGCTTGCATAACTGATTTTAAAAATTAGATTTTTCGCTTTCAGACAAAAAAAAAGTAGCCGTTTCATCAGAACTTTGAATGGTCTAAAATATTATGATGTCGGATTTTCAATATCTTTTGTAGTTTACGAGATCTAAACGGGACAGACGGACAGACATTTCGCACAAAACTAATAGCGTCTTTTCCCCTTTCGGGGGCAGCTAAAAACTTTGGGTTCCACAGGTTAGGAAACATAGCTTCAGAAAAAAAAAGGGGGAACTACTTTTTTTTTCCCCATGAACTTGTTGACTTTAAGTTATCTCTCTTTTCAATCCAATTTACTTCTCTACTTATCTAGGAGCCCGGCGTTGTGTGGGTGAGGCCATGGCAGATATTCAACTTTTTCTCTACACTGCAAGTATTCTACGTCAGTTTGACATTGAACCCGCGGACAGCAGGAGCGCTCAAGACCTAGAGACCCACATGAGGATCGTCCATCGACTGATAGACCTTCAATGTGTCTTTACAGAAAGAAAGAACAATTGCTAGAGATTCATAACAGTAACAAGTACTCATGAGAATCAGGAATTATATCCTGGCTATAATAATCAAAATTAGCGTTCTTCAAGATTATCAACCTTGATCGTGAAGACTTATCAACTTTGACTCAACTATCAGCCTAAATCAGAAGATTTATCAAGTTCGACGTCAACTATCAAGTTATCAACCCTAATCTTAAAGACATTAAGTAATATATGTGTATTTTCTTTAGTGTTTATGGATGATCTAAATATATATGATACTTTAAAAAACAACAACTTACACACTATCAAAAGATAATTATAATTTTTAAATACAGCCTAATAAAAATGTGCTAGGCATTTCGGGAAAAAAAGTTGTAGGCCCTTGTTTATTATAATCCTTTTTTGTCACTTAGAAATTAGTAATTTTTTTTTTTTGGAATCAAATCCTTAAATGAGCACTTTTGTTTTGGGTATATCTGGTGTACAGAGGCCGAAGTATTTGAAAAACAATGTAATAGTTGTTTACTTTTCAGTACAGGAGAGTCAAACATGTCAACTCTTTTGTTTGTAGAACTGATATTTTTTCTTATTTAATTGGCAACAGTGATCTTTCACAATGGCGTTCTTGACATTGTTTTTTGTTTATTTCCGAAACTCTCCAAAAACTCTCAATGATCCCGGGTTCATGCCCTGCCTACCGCCTTCCCCCGTCGTCCTGCTTGAGGTTTGAACTAGGAAGTAGATTATCTTCCAACTCTGAAGGAACATCCGAAACATGTGAAACGTTTTGCAAACATTTCAATTTCTTGCGTTTTTTTTTTCCATCTTCATTATATAGCCACCACATTTCTTCTTATCGCTTCTTCGTATTTGTATCTTTCTGTATTTCTTTGCTTATGTATTCTTAGAGGAACTTAAAAATTCTAATCGTAATAAAGAGCAGAATACTGTGATTAACTTTTAGTGTTAGAGTCTCCACAACACATACAGTGGGTGGTAATTTTCGGTACCAATCTCTTAAGTTCCTAATAGAAAATGACCCACATATTATTAGCTATGTATCTCATTATTGATGTCCACATTGTTAAATATTCTCACATCCATTTATTAATTACTTATCAATTACAATTGTGGTTTACTAGTTTAATCATATTTAAAGTTTCTGAGATTTATTTTTTCTACGAATATATCATAGGTTCCAAATAAATCCACTATTATTTTTACGCTTTAAAAATGAGTAGAGAATAGATACTTTGGTTTTTCCATTATATTATTATCGAAAACTCCCTTTATTCATTCTCTAGCACAAAAGAGAAGAATGAAGATTAGTCTGATACAAAATTATAGTTAGGTGTCCACTAGAGTTCTTTGTTTTTTATGATGTTAGAAGTACCGCAGAGTAACTCCCTCTGACAGATCACATTTTATTTAGGTATGTTCAAAGATGCCAACGAGGTGAATCGAGGAATCGCGTGAATCGTGGCCATCCTTTTGGTTGTTAAGACAATTAGTTACATTGTAATCTCAATATATTCTTATACGCATTGAATCTTTCAAGGATCTGCCGTTTATTGGAATACGACCGACATTGTAGGTGCTATGGGTACTACAATATTGATTATATTTATGTATTTTCTTTTTGTCAATGTAAAGTAATCTAGTCACTCAAAATATTATTATTTTGCTTATTATTATTATTATATTACTCTTATTACTATTATTATTATAGTTGTTTTGTTATTATTATTATCATTAATTATATTATTATTATGGTTAAATTTGCAAGGATTGCTGAGTCGAAATATTTAGGAGTACCTAGTCTATAAAGCTCACTTTTTTTTTTAACTTGCAATGTACATTATTGCACACTATTCTTCGTTTGTTCGTCCTAAGTCAGTATTGCTAGGGATTGAGAGAAGCCCAACTGTAATCTAGTCACATTTAATGTGTTACTTTATTTGGATGACTTTTTATTGCAATATCCATTTTCTTTTTTTTCTTATTGACTTTCGTTCAAATGAGAAGAAAAAAAAAAAAATAAAAAAACTTGACCATTTTGTCTTCAATGTCGAGCGCTATGAAAGAATGCTGTCTTGCTGTCTTGCGATCGACAATGAAAGTGGATACACTTCCTAGTTGTACGTTGTGCACACTTAACAACCGTGTTTTTGATCTGCTGATTTTTTTACAAAGTTCACTCCGTCTGTTTGTCTGTCTGGTAAAACAAAAGTTTCTACACCTTATTTCCCCCCACACCCAATCTCGGATCACGCTGATATTTTGCACAATTATTTATTTTAACTGACAACTCAAAAATCAGTTTGAAAAAATAAACAATTAATTAAATTTGTGTAAGTAATTAGTTTGTTTGGTATTTCGAACAAGGGAAAGAAATTGTACTCGACCGAAGTGGTGGTATAAGCTGAATAAGTGCCCTTTACAGGCAGGTCGTCGTCTGAGCCTTAGTGAACACAAACATGAACTAAAAACAATACAAACTGCCATGTTCATAAGCTCTCGGCTAGCAGAGTGGTTACCGTGACAGCCCACGAGTTCAAATTCAGGTCGTTCCTCTTTAAAAAAAAAAATAAATACATTTAAAAAGCGACCACTCAGATACCCCGTTTTTCTCTCCCTATCACTATCGAACTGACCCAGACAAATGATAGGATCATAGCGTCTTGAGAAAGCTAAAAGCATGAAATTGCGCTAAACAAAAACAATTGGTAAATCGCAGATTTATTATTGTTAGTCTAAATCTATTACACTTTTTGTTATCCAAACTAATTGATATACTAAATATAATAATACGCTTTTTTTAATTTATATTTTTTGCACACATACGTATGTATTTTTTTTTATATTTTGCTTGTTAAATTCAACTTACGATTACATTTTATTTGGTCTACGTTCTTTGCAGTAATATCAGTGAGGCCTTAAAGTGTGAGAGCCAAAAGAAGGAGAGGCTCTGACAAATCGAGAGGAGAGGTCCAAACAAATCGAGAGGATATTTAACAGACAAGGGGTGAATAATTAAGATAGAGAGAGAGACGGCCTAAGAAAGGAAAGGGAGTCAAACAAAGGAAGGATACAGAGGCGTAGCTAGGGATTTTGAGGGGGGGGCTTGACCTCTTTAGGGGCCCCTGCATTTTGCCATTCGACAAGAGATAATGGCGTAATATTTAATGTAAAAACATATTTTTGTCACCCGTTTGGGGGACCCGGGGGATCTTCAAAGTTGGACCCCCCGCACCTCCACCCTAGCTACGCCACTGGAAGGATATCTATCATAGAGCGAGGGGGGTCTAAATACAGATGCAATAAATAGTTTCCGCTAGTTTCACATGCTTTGGTTCTATTTAGATGCTAGAGACTTGACAAGGTCTACTATCAAGCTAGGTAGGGCATAAGTTTCAACAATGGAAATGTGTTTATATACAACTTGATAACCAGGAAGGTTTTCCCATTGTCCTCTGAATACGTCATAACTTTGTTTTAAAAAAGAATTCATCGTTTTCTTTTCATCTGACTTGACAGCTCAGGGAGAACGTCTGCTGAATGACGTGTAACATTCACGTCCCAGTGGTCTTTTGAAACCAACAAAGCCGAAACATCAGACTTCGACAACATGGCGGAATTTTTTTAAAAACTCGACTTAGCCTGTTTCCAGGCCTGAAATCAAGCAGTCAGGTCCTTAGTCATGGAAGTATAGTGCAGGTTGTCTTAATGTAGATCTACTTGACTACTTCCAACTAGTCCGCGTGGCTGAATCTGCAGCCCCAAGTGTCCAATCTAATACTTACACGGACAAAATAATAATTCGTGTCTAATCTGTTATGTGTAAAGCTATAATTTATTTGTGTGTCTATTTGTCTGTGTGCGTGTTTGTGTGGTATTTATTTATGCGTGTGTGTGTCTAGTTTATTTGTGCATGTGTGTGTCTAATTTTTGTGTGCATATGTGTGTGTCTAGTTTATTTCTGATTGAGTGTGTCTGGTTTATTTGTGTATGTGTGTGTCTAATTTATTTGTGTAATGTTTGTCTAGTTTATTTGTGCATGTGTGTGTCTAGTTTATGTGTGCGTGTGTATGTCTAGTTTATTTGTAAGGCATGTGTGTGTCTAGTGTCTTTGTTAGGCATGTGGTTTGAGCAAGCCACTGTACGCTCTTGGAGTACAATGGGAAACGAGAGATAACTAAGTTCGTTACACTTGCACTGCCCCCCCCCCCCCCCGAAGGATCTTAAAAATCTTATGGCAAGAAAGTGAGTATAGCACTGAGCTACTTAGAGCATCTTTACAATCCGCAAACGTCACCTCTACCATCACGTAGAATGCTATCTTAACCTGCGATACATGTGGACAGGAATGTCTCTGGAGAAAAGGGCTCTCTTCAGTCACATGAACAAAGTGTGCTACGAGATGAAGCCTAGCCGTTCAACCACTGAAGGAGGCCAACTATTAGAGTTTATTTGTGTCTATTTAGCATATTTAAAAATGTCCAAATTATTGTAAGAGTCTAGTCTATTTTTGTGTGTATAGTGTAGATAGACTAGTTATATTCAAGCTCGTATTGAAGTCACATTTTAATACCTTTTTTTTCCCGAGCCGGATTTCAGTAAGTGGAGGCCCAGGGTAGGATTTGAGTGAAGGTCCAGGGTAGGATTTGTGTGGAGATCCAGGGTAGGGTTTGTGTGGATGTCCTGGGTAGGGTTTGTGTGGAGGTCCTGGTTAGGGTTTGTGTAGAGGTCCTGGGTAGGATTTGTTTGGAGGTCCTGGGTAGGATTTGTGTGGAGGTCCAGGGTATGATTTGTGTGGAGGTCCTGGGTAGAATATGTGTGGAGATGCTACCCTTTCGATATAAATGCTCTTAATAATACAAAATTGAATAAAATCTAAATCTGAAAGCAGGTTATATTTGTGAAGAAAGAAATACAGAGTAGGTAGACACTAAATCTCAACATCATTATTTTTTAAAACGTAATATGCATATTTTGTAAATGTTAATATATTTGAAATGTGGACACACACCATACTGGAGGTGAGGCAATGGCCAGCCACACATCTTTACAAATAAGCCTGTACAAAGTATAACTAGGATATTTGTACGGAACTAAATTTTGTCGTATACTTGTCTCGAAAACTGGAAATATACCAGTTAAAAAAAAATTGACCCCCCCCCCCTCGTCCATTGTCAAAATAAAAGAATCTTCCCCAAAACAGAAATAACATTTAACTTCTTTATAACAAATGGGACTTTTTTTTTTTTACATTTCGATAAGATTTTTACCTGTAAACATTAAAGACACGAGTTAGGAGTAGCTTTACTTAAACTAATAAAAAAAAACTACTGCAAATGAATGAAATATCAATTATTTAAAACAAATTAATATAAAGAAATTCATACCAATCCAACAAAACAATGTTATCGAATCAATGCGAATTCACTGTCCAGTTTCAAGTTTCTTTATAAAAGCCTTGTTTGAGTTTATTCTCCGAATTAGGTAAATAGGTTTCAGTGTAATACATCAAAAGTTCCTCAATGGTCGAAAACATTTTTAGTTTATCTAAGCTAAAAGAGCCTCCAAATTTGTGCAACTTGTATTCTTTGACAGTGTCGTCCTGGGCCAGGTAGGACAAAACTTTGTCCTCATTTTGCCTTGACTTCCGCAGCATGTACGTCCCTGGCGCCCTTGTCGACTTCAGCTGCCGGAGGAGCTCTTCCCTGCCGATGCTGTTGTCACTGACGGTGCAGAGCACTTCCAGCTTCTCGAAGACGGGCATGTCGTAGGTGTCATCGCCCTCGACGTCCTCCACGTTGATGTAATTGCTACTCCTCTTATCCCCCCCTCCCCCTGCTGTTTGTGGTTTTGATGGTTTGGGAAGAACTGCAGGCTTTCGTTTGTGCCGCGTGGGATCTGGCGGAGGGGATGGTAAGGAGCTTGTACTTGCATTGCTGATGCTTTCGTCGCTACTGTAGTAGCCGCAGCTACCAGAGCTGTAAGTATCGGACTGAATGTCACGTCCTACACTGACCACCTCTTCTAGGAAATCGAACTCATTGCTTGACACGCTTCGCGCTCTCCTGCACGACTCAACTTCCGAGTCAGGCATGCCGTGTGCGAGACACAGCTGGTCTTTGATGGCCCTCATCCAGCCGAGTCTTTCTTCCTCACTGAGGCAGGCGAAAACTTTGGTGCCTACACTTTTTAAGTTGTTGTCGGCGACAAGCGCAAAAGCCCACTCATGGGTCTCGGATTCGGCCCTTCGAACTTGGTTGAAACAACGCAGAAGTAGTTGATTTTTGGGGGCGTTGGACGTTTCGTCTTTGTAGATATAAATGTTATCTTTTAACAGCACCAAAAACCTTCGCGGCCATTTGTTCTGAATTGAGAGCTTTGGTTTCTTCCTTAGGACTCCGAACTTGACAGCAAACTTGGGAAGCTTAATTAATTCCTGAGCTGAAATGTCGGAATGGGACTTAAGGTTCATGAGTTGTGACGGCAGAGTGGTCACTCTGGATAGGGTATCGTGTACTCTGGACATACCTGAAATAGGGGAAATGAAAAAATTAAAATGTGTTTTTTTTTGTAAAAGAAATATTTGATACGAATATTTGTACCTTAAATTTTATGTTATTACATCTATAAGAATAAGAGCAATCCCCCTCACCGCTTTGTAACTCCTCCCTATATTTTTACATAGATTATATCAACTCACTCTGTCTGATCAAATGTTATACTCTCACACCTAAAATCTAGGATCAAGTTAAAATTTTGAACAATTATTTCTTTTGCCTTACTTAACAAAAAATCAATTTAAAAAAAAAATAAGGTTACAAAGACAGTTGGTGTGGAAACAAACTCAAAATAGGCCCCCGATGTGGTGGTAGGCAGGCAGGTAAAAAGGCAGGTTTCAATATTTCAGAAAGAATATCAGAAACTATGAACCACAAACTATCTCTCTCGATACAAGAAGAAGAGATGTACTCGTGTCGAAAATGTCCAAAAGTCCGAATTTGTAGTTCGACTAACGACTTGATACCACAGGATACGGAGATTTATTAATGTTATTATTATTTCATTGTTACCATTCATATTTATTCAATGAACTGAAAGTTATAAAGATATAATTAAATCCTAGATGTCACTTAAAAACATTGCATCACGAATGAAGAGATTCAACAGAATTAATACAGCAATCGGACCTCACAATGACCTGCTAACCACTGTCAACACTGTAAACTCAAATTCTATGGACACTGTCACACATCACAAGGCCCTCAGGGCGAGGAAGGACCTTCCCTCAGGGAACAGTACCAGGAAGAAGATGAAGAGGAAGACAGAAATCGATGGGGAGACAACATCAAAGAATGAACAGGCCTGTCAGTGAATGAAACTCTTATCAGAGGCAAACGACAGAAAGGAATGGAGAAAGACGGTTGATCATGATCATGGGTGGTACCCCAACGATTCAACCGACTAAGTGATATGTGAAAGCTGACAAGGAAATGTAAACTTGTGTTGCAGCCTACTCTTGACTTAAAGTCGTCTAAAAAAAAAGCATAATGTATGAGTGAACACAGTGGTCACCAAACTAGGACCAGCGGGCCATATCCAACGTCTTGAAACATCTACCCGTATAATAAAAGTTATAAAACCGCAGAAATAAAAGTAAAAAGTAAGTAAAAGTCAAGTTCCCCCTTCAAACCACGTGGACTATAGGGCACATTTCTGTGGTTAACAAGGTTAACGAGGGTAACATGTGGCCAGCACAACGACCAACCGCCTTCACTTTTCCCCAACGACACCCAGGTACCCAATATGAGCTGGGTGGATTCAGATGCGCTCTAAAGATCCCAAAATAAAAAATTCCCAATCTTCACGACGATTCGAACCAGGGGCCCATTTTTTAAAATGTGCGTGATATTTACATACAAAGTGCATTATTAGCCTTAATATACAAACAGAAATGTTTTCTTTTAATTTTAGCAGCTAGTTGATCAGAAAAAACACCTAAAACTATTATTTATATTTGTTGTAAACATTTCCTGTACATTTTATAAATATATTTGACTTAGTGATACTGAAAATACACAAGAATTGCCCATCTTTGTTAGCATATTGTAACATTGCCTCCCTTACATTTACCTAATTGTTTTAGAATTGGTGTATTTTTATGAAAAAATCGCTTGCATAATTAATTTTATAAATTAAACGGTTTGCTTTTAGAAAACCAAAAGTAGCCGTTGCACCTAAACTTTTCAAGCCGCATTTAATGATGGAATAATATTTTTCATATCTCTTCTAGTTTTCGAGATCTGAGTGTGACAGACGGACAGACGGACTGACGGACATTTAGCACAAACCTAATAGCGGCTTTTTCCCCTTACGGGTCCGCTAAAAAGCAGACGACAGTGCTGGCAGATGAAAAAATTCAGTGAAAAATTGAAGGCAATTGACACATGAAAAGACACAAAACATTTGTGCAAAACTCTCAGCCCCCTGGACGACAAAAGTGGTCATTGTCGAACAACGATGAACGAACTAACTGGACTCCGCGAACTTTATTGTTTTGTGTCCCGTGCTAATCGGGATGAAAATTGTATGTCCCCTACGTCGTTAAAGGTTGAGCACCATTGATCTAGGTCAATCTAGGAGATGAGAAATACGGGAAAGAGCGCTCGGTTTAAAGTAAACTCTACTCAATGGGAGCGCATGAATACAAACAGAAGAAACCAGGTTCAAGAGTAAATATTGACTTGTTACATCAACGCACACAAAGTAGAGCGTGGTGTTTGACGAAAGTTGATTGAAATATGAAAGCCCTGAAGGTGAGATTGAGTCTATAGCAAACCGGGAAGTAAGGAGTTCAATGCATATTCAAACTAGGCCCGAAATTTTGTCCAGAGTTAAGCGTCGCTCCTGATACGTGCATTACGTCTTAAGCAGCACAGCAGGAATCAATGCGCCAAGTTCAAATGACTCAGTAAACTATATCATGCGCTCAGAGGTTGTGTCCCTATCTCTATCACTGTTCGAAAGCTTTTACTAATACATTTTTAAATTGTATTGGCACTTGATGTATGACTGTGGCTATCAAACTTGTTCTGCCAGAGGGCCATTTAAAATTGAGACACACATGTGCCCGGGCATGCTACCCTGCCTCATAGTAGATTCCAGGTGGAAACGATAGTACGAGGAAACGATTAGGCTAAAGGGTAGCAGATCAAGACTCCCGTGGGGGTGCCTAAGGGGGTGCGAGAGCATCCTCCCGCAACCTTGTCACAATCTAGGGCCGTTACATGAATGGCGTGTCCTGCACGGTTAGCCTGGTATAGAAAAGGAAAATGGCGGGGATCCCGGTGTACGCAGCCTCTGGCCGCGAGTCTGACCCCCCCCCCACACACACACACCAGATAGAATAGTATACACTGTTCTCATTCAGGCCGGCGAGAGTGAGCTCTTGTTCACTTTTGCTGGCCTAGAGTTCCAATAGCCTAAGGCTCAACTCAACCTGACAGTTTCTAGAAGACACACATGTGGAGTATATTGGAAGTGAGCCTCTGCAGCTTAATCTCGCACTATGGGCAGGAGTTTCAAGGTCCCGATTAGCAAAGCGTCACGTGTTTAGTGTCTGCATGGTATACTAGCATCGCTGATCCGAGTCCTTCGAATTATTAGGCTAAAGTTAGTTTAAGATGAGGTTATATTCTCTAGGAATAGGAGGCATTATATTGGATGACGCACTTGTTCCAGCGATGCTTTGCAAGACCTGATTTACACATTCCTTATTCCATGTGCTAGGACAAAGTTATACAAATTCTCCTTCTTCCCTAATATCATTAGTTCATGGAAATTGTTACCTGAATCAGTAAGGCTAAACAATCAGTTAATTAACATGTACGAGTAAATTAGCACTTGGATACGTGTAGGACGTAATTATCGTTTGTAAGTACCTTGAAAAATACGTGATGCTGTCTAATAATTTATTATTACAAAATATGAAGAGGATTACAGCAGGCTTACTGTAACCAATGATTCGTTATGTAAATATAACCAAATATTCAGTTGAAATCCAATGTGACAAAGTGATTCGTAATGTTAATACAGTGTTTCTCAAACTGTGGTCCACGGACGCCAAGGCGCGTGCAAACTCAGATTCCAATCACATATGAATCCATACTAATGCAGGAGCAGCTTACTGAAATGTCCACACACGAGGAACTTAAACAAATGTTTAAACAAGGATACTACAAATTCTGGTTGCAAAAACATATTCCTAATTTTTGTAGCTTTATCTCTTTGTGGTCTGTGGGAAGTTTTTTACTACATCACCAAACGTGACAGAAGTACATTGTAAATCGAGGCATCTAACTGTACAAAACTACGCTTGGCTAAGCTCTTTGATAAACATTTAAGTACGAATTCTACCGCTTAAACTGTGGGTATAAATAGGTCAACTATAAATAGATCTAGGGAGGAAATCTTACAGAAAACAAACTTCCAAATAAACAACTATGAAATTTTTTTTTTTTTTTTAATCAAGCTAAAACGATAAGTAGTTCACTTCGACTAAATAATTATTTATTTCACGGGACAAAGGATCACAACTCCAAGTCTTGAGGGGTCGGTGGGTCAAAAAAGTTTGAGAACATCTGTGTTAATATAACCAAATATTCTGTTGCAGTTTATTGTAACCAGGTAACCAGCTTCTTAGCAATACATCGAATACTTTAAAACTTTAAGACTAAAAGGATAAAATAGAATGTAGTAAACAAATATGCAATGAACCTAAAACTTGTTTAGTTACAATTTATTCTGGACTGATGCATCTATAAATAGTATCAAGCATCCTGTAACAACACTACGGTTGTAACTAGTTCATGAGTACAATATTATAAGGACTGTAGTAGGCTAGGACTTTGGACGTATACTCTACTGTTTCAGTTTTTTGCTGTTTGAGTTTTAACTTTAACATTAGTTGATGAAAGTAAATGCAGTCGGTCGCTGTGCTTGCCGCAAGACACCAACGTTGGACATATGATCCTCCTATCACCTGACTCATGGATCTGAAGGTCTGATAGGTGAACTTGTTATTTTGTGTACCAGGTACTCTTGATTTATTTACATGCGCTCTCGTGTCAGTATGTACACACGTCTTCTCTCTTCGTTTAATTAAATAATGTCCAATATGTCTGTACGACTAACAGTTCAATTCTACACATCGGTCTAAGCCGTGTAGATCACATCCCACTACGACTTAAGTTTTATGATACTCGGAATGCAATAATTTATTAAATGGGGGCATGTGAAAAGTCCGATGATTGTAAAGAAAGCGCAATAGGTACATTTAACGTTTTTACTGATACTTTGTATGTGCTATGGCCTGGTATAACTTTGAGACCCCTGAGAAAAAGTAGGCACGTTAATGGTGTAATATTCTGTTCAAGCGTTGCAAGTACTTAGGCTGTAATGGGCACATGCTAGTGCTATTAACACTTAAGTACAAAAAGGTCCCAAATTGTTCACCACTGATATTATGGAGGAGGGAAGAGATGAAGATATGTTAGACGTCTTAGAGGGTGACCGGTCATTTCATCCCCCGGTCACTTTATCCCCCGGTCATTTCATCCCCCGGTCAAATAAAATATTTTTCTTTTTCATTGTTTAATTGTGCTGTTAAGGCTTGAAGTCCTCATTTCATCTAATATATAAATATGATTATGAAGAATGCTTTTTGAAACTTTTTGACATGTTTCTAATGCGTTTATAGTGTTTCCTCTTCCACTTTGCATTCTTGATGAGAAATCTTATGATATATTGTAAATCTGGGTGTGTACTTAGCTAAAGCGCTTCTATTGGATGTGGGGGTTGTAATTTTATAATATTATCCTGCGAATGACGTAATGATCAAAGGCCAAGGTGTGGTGAAAGTAGTGAAAATCATTTGAGAGATAGAAGTGCGATTAGAATAATTATAGCCGTGCCGCTGATAACTTATCATCAAAGGCCAAGGTGTGGTTGAAGTAAGACCATGTACATTTCTAGATGGTCTACGAAAGGATAGTCAGTTGCACAAGGCATCAGTTTTACAGGCTAGCGCCGGCACTGAAGAACGTCCAAGGAAGAAATATGCAACACTGGCTAAGAGAATAACAAACATTGTTCATCAATATGAATCGATGGATCGTCTTCTGTACTTACAATAGATAGCTTATCTATCTTACTGATGTAGTTGAACACAAAAACACTTTTTAAAAATTATCTCTATATTTATACATGTTAAATTGTTATAGCTTTTAATGGCTTTTAATTTTATTCTTAATCTAACGTGTTACACATTTTGTCATTTAAATAAAAAAATGAATATATTAAATATTGCTCATTTCATATATTTTACAATTACTATTTGTTCGATAAAATGATCAGATGATGAAAATATCAGGGGATTAAATGACCGGGGATGAAATGACCGGGGATGAAATGACCAGGGGATGAAATGACCGCGGATTATGTGACTTGGGATGAAGTGACCAGGGATGAAATGACCGGGAACTGTCTTAGAGAATCAGCTTGGAGGTCTCATGTTTCTTTCTGATGACCATCACACGTCTAAGAGGTGAATATCACCTTGATGGACACATTTTTTTTTCTACTTTGATTTTTATTAATTGGTCACCTCAAAATTTGGTAATGATTGTGTAGTGAGGTGGGATGTTTCTTCAGGCTGCACCGTCCACCCCGATAGGCTTATGACCTTTTCCCCTAGATGACTGCGCTTAAAAGGCAAAACAACGTGGACACTGTCCACTCTAACGGCATCACTTGTCCCTGTAGTGGCTGTACGTTACTGGACTTACTGCTTCAAATTGTGCTTACTACAACACTGTGTGTTCTTACATACCTGCAGGTCTTTAGAGTACAATAAACAGATCCAGATCGGCCTAAGAGTTGTTTATTTACTAATTCCGTGCCAAACCCACCACAATTCTATACGTCTAAGCACACTGTTGTGAGCTGTTGCCCTGGCGTTTTAGCCATGAGTATAAAATGTAACCCATTGTGTACATCATTGTGTAAGTGAGTCCAAGACTACTACTTGTTTACCCTTAGCCAAAGGCTCTAACCTTTGAAATCCAAAAACTATACTTAATTTTGCTACACTGGAGGTTTATAATGTTATGTTTAAAATAAAGCTCATTTTAAATAGCATAAGTATATAAATCAAAAGTAAATACAAAAAAAAAAACTTCAGTTTTTCGTACTTACTTGTATAAAGGAACAAGATGTTTGTAACAAATGATATAACATATATATGTGGATACAAGCTTCGTCAAATGAAATGTTCTTAACACTTCTTGCGTTGTTTTGAAAGTTCAAGGAGTAAGAAGAATGTAGATTCTAATCTTCCGTTGAATCACGCCATCTCTTTTAGCGAGTATATTCCAAGTGAAGGAACTAGAGGCAACAGCATTATACAGCATTATACCTCTTCAAATAATAAGTTATCCTTTTAAAAGTGACTTCAAGGAAGAATATTATCACCAACAAAACAAGCCAGTAATGTAATATTCCTTTTAGTTCAACGTGCCTTCCAGACACAGTGAAGGCTGCAACTTGAACGAAACGTCAACAGAAATAAGTAAAAAGACATCCTGCTACATTCCCTCTGCACTGATCTAAATATGAACCAGCCAAAAGTTTATATAATAGACACTTCATTCTTTTGCTCGTAGAGTTAGTTATAAACTGTATAAAGAGAACTGGTTTATGGCTTAGTGGTTCTCAAGACTTAGAGTTGTGATCCTTTGTCCCGTGAAATAAAACATTATTTAGTCGAAGTAAAATACTTATCGTTTTAGCTTGATAAAAAAAAAATAAAAAATTTCATAGTTGTTTATTTTTAAGTTTGTTTTCTGTAAGATTTCCTCCCTAGATCTATTTATAGTTGACCTATTTATACCCACAGTTTAGGCGGTTGAATTCGTACTTAAATGTTTATCAAAGAGCTTAGCCAAGCGTAGTTTTGTACAGTTAGATGCCTCGATTTACAATGTACTTCTGTCACGTTTGGTGATGGCTTTCAAAACCAGCAATTTATTCTAGGACGGAAAGGGGGGGGGGGGGGTAACACATCTGAAATACAAAACGTTGAAATAGGAATTTCCTTTTTTAACCATAAAAAGGAAACAAACAAATAGGGCATTCAAGCTTTGAGAGTTCTATTGAATGGTTGTATTACCACGTGGAACATTTCCTGTCATGAAGTAATAGGTATGAACTAGGATGTAACACTGTTCATTTCTGATGGAATGTCCAAAATGTATATACACACATATAGATAGATAGATAGATAGATAGATAGATAGATAGATAGATAGATAGATAGATAGATAGATAGATAGATAGATAGATAGACGGACGGACGGACGGACGGACGGACAGACAGACAGACAGACAGGCAGGCAGGCAGGCAGACAGACAGACAGACAGACAGACAGACAGACAGACAGACAGACAGATAGATAGATAGATAGATAGATAGATAGATAGATAGATAGATAGATAGATAGATAGATAGATAGATAGATATTTAGAAATGAATGCTTTGTACTTTCTCTGTTTTGTATTCTGTATATGTGAATATGAGGAAATTGTAATGTGGAACATAAAATAGCATATAGACTGATCATGTAAAGAATGACAAAGATAGTGTGGAGTCAGTACACTCTCTCTACTCTTCTCTCTTTCAGACTCTTTATCCTTCTTTTTCTTTTTTATCTTTTTTTTTCATTCTCGCTTGTTTCTTTGTGTCTCCTTTGATCTCTTTTTTCGCTTTCTTATTTTCTGTCTTCATTTCTTTCTTTTTTTAAATTTCTCTCTCTCTCTCTCTCTCTCTCTCTCTCTCTTTCTCACATATAACTTAGTGTTAGAACAGTGTGAGCTAAGGAGGAACTTGAAATGCCATCAGACGCTATTTGTTAAATACACCGTCTGATTGTTAAAAGACATGAGTACAAGGCTCTTCGAACTCTTGGCTTGCAAGCCTGAACTAACCGCTCTGTCTGACAGAGGTCCAAGTCAATGCCTATATAAAACATTGCTATTTCCAATGCGAGACACTCCGGGCGCATGCACTAGAATACATGACCGAAGGCCGAGCACACAGGGAACCCCCGCCGTTTTGCTATAGTTTTCCAAGCTAACTGTGCTGGACTCGCCATTGATGTAACGGTTCCTTGAGGAACAGCGCCTAAATTATCGACAGGGACGTGGAAGCTCTATTTCAACTCCGCACTCGCTTTCTGTTAGACACTTCCACTGGAGTCTTGTGTTGCCACTCACTCAACCTAATCACTTCCTCAGTCAATCGTTTCCACCCGAGTGCCACGTTGAGGCAGAATAGCTTACCAGGGGTTAAACAGACCAGAACACTCAGTAGTATTCGAAACCAATTGATGTCAAGCTCGAAAGTATATCCCCCCCCCCCCCATGCTTACTAACCTATACAATTTATCTTCAGTACACCTACAGAAACTCAAATACACTATTTGGTAACTAATCAACGAAGCAGTTTCGAAATGTTCTCCCCACCTAATTCCTGTACAAAGTCACTCAGACTCATTTACAGCTGGACAGGTAGACTAATAGTTTCACGTATATACCTTTCTTATTTACTTATGTCACTAAATTGGACTACGCCTCTGAAAAGATCTATGATGGCTGGACTTTTATTAGATATAGAGCTTGAATATGGACACTCTATCTACTTTAGTAGGTCGAGAAATGTCACTTGGTACAATTTGGCAACCTTAAGAAAAGAGGTCTTTTAAATATCCCATTTTAAAAAAAGGTCTTCAAACAGAAGATTCAATCCTATGTATGGCAGCCTTAAACTTTACGTTTTAACCAGATGTTTTAATAAGTAATAATTTCTTAGTTGATAATGTGTCTGTCGGATTTCACTGGAGTCAACTATTTTGTCTTTATTTCTCAGGAATATTCTTTTTTTGTGTGCAAGCAGCTTGGCTATGTTACTTACAGCCTTATCTACATCGTGTAAGTCATTTTAATATGTATTAAATGTACTGCGTTCTAATTCAATAATAGATGGAAATCCTTGTTACAAAGTATTCGCTAATAAAATATGGGATATGAAAACCACATTGTTACATTTTCTTTTTCTAACGAAATACACACAAAATAAATTGTAGCTAGGATGTAGGTATTTCTTAGAAAACTTATTAAAGATGTATTTTCAATACCTGACATCTATGTAGGAAATCACAGTCTGACGACCTCGCTAGCTCCTTTGTCACTGATGTGTATCTTTCTGACGACCTCGCTAATCCCTTGTCCTCAATAGTTTATCATCTTAGTCTTATCAAAATGTTTTTACTGAAGTCATTAGTTGCTTTTTATTTGTATTTTCATAGACCTTTGTAACCAAAATACGGCAAACATTGAGACATCCTCTGACTTAATAGGAAGTAATATAAACAGTAATTTAACTTTGATGGAAATTACACAAAACAATAAATAGTCTTCTCAGTAACAATGTCTCGTGTGATCTGTAAGAAATCAAACAAGTAATACCCCCTGGATTTATCTAGTTAAGTTACAGATTTTTTTAGGGTCTTAAGTTTGTTTTAGGGCTACAATACATACACTACGGTCTAAGTTAGTACCCAAGGAACATTTCTGCCAAGTTTTATCAAGATTGGTCAAACGGTTTTGATTTCTATTGGGCACATACACACATAAATTCGCCTTACTTTCTACTTTATAATATAGATGACTTTTTTGGTGTCTTCGGTGACTCTCAAGCCACAACTTGTAACGCTTCCCCATGATGTTTAATTGTTGTTGGCTTTAGTCTCCCTAAAGTCAGAAGATATAATGAACCATCATTGAACTTTGCATTGAGCGTATCTCAAAAGTGGGCAGAAACATATTCTTGTTTGACTTTTCGTCGATCCTCCAAAGGCCACCAAAGTAAGGGCACGTCGTTGTCTGTAATCTTGACCTGAGAATTCATCGAACCGACATCTTCTATGACTTTTACTTGTAGATATTCTCTTTAACTTTGTCAATGCGGCGTTACTCTCAGCGAGTAACTTGTTTTCTAATATTTATTTCACTATCTTTTTATGTTAAACTTTTTATTTCTCTTTTTTTTAATTTTCCGGATGTGGGAGTGATTGGTATTTGTTTTGGTAGTAAATTTGATGCAGTACCAATAGTGCCAACACGTTAAAAAAAAAAAAAAAAGTAATAATGTGTATAATACAATTTCTTAGCGCATTTATTCATCTTTTATAAAATTTGAAGTGATTAAATGAGTTTTGTGATTTTTCAATATTTATGGATTAAATGTTTAATTAAAAAGTTAAATCTTTCAATATATCTAATTTTTTTTTATAAATTTAAAAAATATTTTTTCTGTGATCAGTTTAAAATTCATGAAAATCTTTTATTTATTCATTTTCTTTATTATACTTTTGTATTTTCCTTTAAAATAAAATGAAATATGTTAGATTATTTAATAAAATAAAAAAGTTATATTTGTTTTAGTAACACAACCCTCCTTGAAAATTTGTGGTCATCCCGGAAAACTTCATTTTTTCCATTAAAATAATTCGCACTGAAAGAGTTGATACTTCAGTTAAACTTTGTGTTCCGGCAAGTTCAAATTATTTTCCGGATTTAACGGTTTGCCTGCGTTTATTCTTATTAGGAGAAACAATGCGGTATTGGCCTCAGCTTATGATGCAGGAAAACGCTTTGGGGAAACTTCTAGCGTTAAGGAGGGCGCGAACCTTTTTTTAAAAAAATAAGTGCTGGTGGGAGCGACTGGTAAAAGTTTGAGAAACACTGATTCGAATGATATTCATCTGACCTACACAAGATATAAACAAGCAATCCGATAGAAGCGTTAGAAAATTGGGCTCTTTAAAAGACAAAGTACACACGCCAATTCAGATCATTTTTTTTTTGTTAGTAGCCTATTATTGCAGAGAAATCAATCGGTTTACCACTAGATATGACAAATAATGTGGAACCATTTTACAATACTTCTATTTAAGTCAGAACTACATGAGGTACATGGATCTCAAAGACAGTTCCAACGATTTTCCCAGTAATTTAAAAGTTAATATATATCGCTGAAAAAAGAATTACTACCTCGATGGCCACACTGGGAAAACACTAGTTTGATCGTTATAATTTTTCAAAATAAAAATAAAATAAATAAATTTAAATTTAAATTTGGCTCGAGAACTAGGTCTAGATCTATATCCAACTTGAGTTTTGAAAAACCTATTGCGTTAGGGAATTTCCGAATGTAAGGCATTTAAGAGTTTAATAAATTAATAAATGTTAAGGGTTGAAAGGCCTATCATTGGAGTATCATTAAAGTCTAGTAACCAGGATTCTTTATCGTGGTAAAGGAGCGGGCAGGGTATTAAAATATTCCATTGTTATTTTAATCTAACATTCATGAGTTATTAAGAGAACAACAATAGCTCTATAAGTTGTATAAAAAAGGGAAAGTCTTTATAAGATTACTCTCAGTGTTTTTCTTACTAAGAATGCACTCACTGACTACATATGATAAAGTCATGTTTTTATTTGATTATTTGTATATAATACAGGAAGTAAACCTTACTAGGCTGGTACAAAGTGTTTAACTTTACTAGGCTGGTACAGAGTGTTTAATTTTACTAGGCTGGTACAGAGTGTTTAATTTTACTAGGCTGGTACAGAGTGTTTAACTTTAATAGGCTGGTACAGAGTGTTTAATTTTACTAGGCTGGTACAAAGTGTTTAATTTTAATAGGCTGGTACAAAGTGTTTAATTTTACTAGGCTGGTACAAAGTGTTTAATTTTACTAGGCTGGTACAGAGTGTTTAATTTTACTAGGCTGGTATAAAGTGTTTAATTTTACTAGGCTGGTACAAAGTGTTTAATTTTACTAGGCTGGTATAAAGTGTTTAATTTTACTAGGCTGGTACAAAGTGTTTAATTTTACTAGGCTGGTACAAAGTGTTTAATTTTACTAGGCTGGTACAAAGTGTTTAATTTTACTAGGCTGGTACAGAGTGTTTAATTTTACTAGGCTGGTACAAAGTGTTTAATTTTACTAGGCTGGTACAAAGTGTTTAATTTTACTAGGCTGGTACAGAGTGTTTAATTTTAATAGGCTGGTACAGAGTGTTTAATTTTAATAGGCTGGTACAGAGTGTTTAATTTTAATAGGCTGGTACAGAGTGTTTAATTTTAATAGGCTGGTACAGAGTGTTTAATTTTAATAGGCTGGTACAAAGTGTTTAACTTTACTAGGTTGGTACAAAGTGTTTAACTTTACTAGGCTGGTACAGAGTGTTAGTCTTACTAGACTGGTACAGAGTGTTTAACCTTAATAGGCTGGTACAGAGTGTTTATCTTTACTAGGCTGGTACAGAGTGTTTAACTTTACTAGGCTGGTACAAAGTGTTTAACTTTACTAGGCTGGTACAAAGTGTTTAACTTTACTAGGTTGGTACAAAGTGTTTAACTTTACTAGGCTGGTACAGAGTGTTAGTCTTACTAGACTGGTACAGAGTGTTTAACTTTACTAGGCTGGTACAGAGTGTTTAACTTTACTAGACTGGTACAGAGTGTTTAACATTACTAGGCTGGTACAGAGTGTTTAACTTTACTAGGCTGGTACAGAGTGTTTAACTTTACTAGGCTGGTACAGAGTGTTTAACTTTAATAGGCTGGTACAAAGTGAAAAAAAAACAACTAAACGTCCATCTCGAGAGAAAGTTAAATTCTAAACTCTCGGTGGAACTCAGTCATCAATCAGTCTCCAACTCAATCATTCACTAGCTCAACTAATCAACAGTTAAATCAACCACCAACCAAAGGAGTCACCAAACAAACGAGTACCAACTAAATGAAGTCTCCATTCAATTTTTATTCCAGTGCACATTATGGGCGATAATCTAGAGCACATCTTTCATACAGCGCCATTCTTGCATAAAATGCACCCATGCATACTACGTTTTGTAAAAGAACACAGAAACTTACAGGGATGACTATAACGTATATAACACTGGATCACTGAGCCAAGGATGTTGACAGATAGAGAATAGAATCTCGATGCAATACATTGTTTTAAATAGATCTTAGTTAACATGAAGCAAAATTATTGTGAAGTTTTCAATAGATAGATAGATAGATAGATAGATAGATAGATAGATAGATAGATAGATAGATAGATAGATAGATAGATAGATAGATAGACAACAGATAGAGATAGATAGATAGATAGATAGATAGATAGATAGATAGATAGATAGATAGATAGACAACAGATAGACAGATAGATAGATAGATAGATAGATAGATAGATAGATAGATAGATAGATAGATAGATAGATAGATAGATTGGTTGGTTGATAGATTGATAGAAAATAGATAGATAGATAGATAGATAGATAGATAGATAGATAGATAGATAGATAGATAGATAGATAGATAGATAGATAGATAGATAGATAGATAGATTGATTGATTGATTGATAGATTGATAGATAAAGACAGTCACTCTTACATACTTATACTTGCCCCTCATTCAAAGCCTTGTAGAGTTGCACTAAGACCCCTAAGACCCCTACCTAAGACCCCTCAAAGCTTCTCATTTCAATGTGCTTGCTAGTGACCCCCGCCCCCAGCTTTTCAGAAACTGCTATTTCATTTCCTGGAACTACATGACCTCCTTTGAGATAAGTAAGTTGGAAACTTTAGTTCAACTCTTTCCACGAATCTCCCCCCTCCCAACGCCCATACTTCTACTATCAAAGCGAAATGTGTGTGTGTGTGTGTGTGTATTTGTTTGCAATACGTATTCACTTTTAAAACAAGCTTAAAAAATGTTTAATAAAGATTATATAAGGAGAAGAACTCTGCATTTACAAATTTATATCTAAATAATGGAGAAGTTATTTCCCTTCTATGATCTCAGAAACACATATTTTATTACCAATAATTAATTGATCAATTGGTTAATTTTAAAATTAATCTATGTTTTGTTAGGTACAATGAACAATTGCGCAAAGATTTAACTTGATCCGAGATTGAGTGTGGGAGAAATAACGTGTTCAAACTCTTTTGACCAGACAGAGTGGGTTAATATAAGCCAGACAGAGTGGGTTAATATAAGCCAGACAGAGTGGGTTAATATAAGCCAGACAGAGTGGGTTAATATAAGCCAGACAGAGTGGGTTAATATAAGCCAGACAGAGTGGGTCAATATAAGCCAGACAGAGTGGGTTAATATAAGCCAGACAGAGTGGGTCAATATAAGCCAGACAGAGTGGGTCAATATAAGCCAGACAGAGTGGGTTAATATAAGCCAAACAGAGTGGGTTAATATAAGCCAGACAGAGTGGGTCAATATAAGCCAGACAGAGTGGGTCAATATAAGCCAGACAGAGTGGGTTAATATAAGCTTTGTAGTAACATCACATAATGGTGGGCTACTTAGCAGTAGAACTCGTTTCTTGCGTCACACAGTCAACAAAATCTTCAATACAATCAAAACACGCCCACATTTCCCTGCTCTCAGTCCTCAGTTCGACAGCAGTGGCGTAGCTAGGGTGAGGGGGGGGGGAGTCAAAATTTGAAAATTCCCCCCCCCCCCGGGGCTCTACTAGAGGGGACCCCCAAATGAGTGTCCGAATCTTTTCTTACATTGAATATTAAGACAATGCCATGTTATCTTGCTATCCATGTTGTTATGTAAATTAGTGACCATGTTGAATGTATTCTACACATTAGACTTATATATTTATTAAATACATTATCTCATGCCATGATGTCGATTGTTAAAGTGCAGGGGAGCCCTAAAGAGGCCGAGCCCCCCGGTCCTACAAATCCCTTGCTATGCCACTGATAGGCAGAAGTACTTCACTCAGTCAACTTGGTAATAAAAAACAACAACTGTATAATTGATACATATTTCTAAAAGGATCAGTTTGAATTATGTATTTCACGAGTAGAATGGATCTCAGTTTGTTTACAGTTTACCTGAACAGTTCCTACTGTGCACTGTCACATAAATGTACAGTGATAACACATTGAGATCTACAAGGAAGTTGAACAGAGGCTCCCACGTATGTAGTCTATAGATCAAGATAAGTAATCAAACCAGCTTGTTGTTTTTTTCGGAAAGCATGAAAAGAAAAATAGTGACGCTCAATGGAATGGGCTCTTTGTGTGTGTGTGTATTTGTGTATGCAGTTGGTTCGACACTGTTTCAGTGGCGTGAGGTCCTTGTCCCTGAGACGGCCGAAGGCGATCCGCAGAAAGGGAAAATAGTATACAACTAAAATGACTTCTTCGCTAAAAGTCAGTTTATTCGATAAAATAATTTGAATAATAATCAACTCGTCCCCTCACTACTGTTAAATATGTCTGTCTTAATTGACAATATCAACGTTGATTTGACCCCATTAAATTAAATTAACATTTGGTTTATAACCATTAATTTGTATCGGTTAAAAAGAGTATGCATTACCCTAAATTTCTTTATCAAATATAACATATTTCTATAACAAACAAAAAAAAGTATTAAAATTTAATCATAACAGGATAGTGAAATATAAATGAGAAAAATGGCTAAATTTATTAGAAAGTGGAAAATAATTACGGAGAGAAAGGGTTAAACAAGGATATCACTAAGTCTAGTTACAAAAACATATTCCGAATGTATTTTCTGAATTATGGATCGTTGTACAGAAGCAATTGACTGTCGTTATTAGCCTCATCTGTACCTGACATTAATTTGGGGAAAGTAAAGGCTGTTGGTAGTTGTGTTGGCCACATGACACCCTCGTTAACCGTGGACACAGAAACAGATGATCTTTACATCATCTGCTCCATAGATCACAAGGTCTGAAAGGGGAACTTTATTTACCTGTCAAGTGAGCGTACTTAACTTAGGAATCTATGTTTAACCTTTAAGATGTGCAGGATTAGGTGTAGAAAACATGTCTCCATGCTATGGGTCATTTATGATTTTCACAGGATCCTAGAAGAGGCGCAGCTAGGGTGGGGGAGGGAGGGGGAGGATTTGAAAATCCCCCCGGGTGCTCACTTGAGGGAGACCCCCAAATGAGTGTTTTTTTACATTAAGTATTACATACTACGCAATATGTAGAAGCCCTCAAAGAGTTCAAGCCTCCGGGCCCCCCAATTGATGGCAAAGTACTAGCTACGCTACTGGATCCTAGCAAGGCTGTCATAACTTGAATTAACAGTGGCTTCAGACATTAGATAGACAAAGTGAAAGTAGATAAAACGAGATAAACAAAAAATACTTTTAAAATAACAAACAATGATGTAACGACGAGAAAAGGTGGGCGGATACTTTGGTTGTGTAGGCTGCATAAATTCCGACAAAAACCTCAAGGTGATTCACTGATTTGTTAAACTTCAAGTTCATCACTAAGGATATGAAGTTAAAGACCAGAAGAACAAGCGACAGACGGGTGACAGCAAGACTTATATTGGATTTGAGAACGAGTTATGTTCTGTTTTAAATGCCCAAGATATCATTATTTCATTCTGCATACATCTATATTAAAGTTGAAAGCTGTGAAAGTTCTATTCAGTTTGTGTTTTAAAAAGAAGTTAGTTCAAGTTTAGTTTAAGTTCTACACTGGATTAGTTGTACACCTACTAGTTGTTTGAAGCCACAGACCAACGACTGAGTAATTCAACACACTACATAATGAATGTCAAGGTCTGATAGAGAAACTTTGGTTGTTACATAGATCTATATATACAAGTTTATTGCATACTTTGCATTCTCTTTGAGATCAATCCGTGATGGTTTCACATTTGAATTTAAAAAAAAACAACAAGCATTAGAAAAAAAAAAGAATATTTTTAAAAACAAATCCAATCTAAGGGAAAGAACTGGTAATTACAACCATTTATCTGAAGAAAATTATAGTGCTTAGCTCCCTTTCTGCTATATAAATACAATTAATTAATTACTACCGCATGATTATTTAATTGATAAATTTTTGAATTGATTCGTGTAGTCATGAATAATTATACAAAATTTGCTTAGTGTGCTGTGATTCAATCTCTGTTGAGCACCCGTGGGAGAGGGTTTCCCAGCAGCTTGTAGGCGCAAACGAGACTCTGGATTTGAACTCAAGCTTCCTTGATAGATAGCCTAGCGGTTTAAACCTCTCAACCACACATTCCACTTCATCAGACCATTGGTCGCCATTTTGTCTCCGAGGTGAATGTCTTTGAGAGGCGCTGCACACCTAAGAGAGACAACTGCGAAACAATATCGCCTTGGATATAGTCATCTTTGTTCCAACACCAAGGTGGTACATATAGAGGCGAGGGGGATATTCGATTTAATGGGTCGTATTGGCGCACTTGTTGACACACTATCGATTCACTGATACTGTTGAATAGAGAGAGAGAGAGGCAACTCTTATGTTAGAGAATCCTCCTAACAATTATACAGTTTAAAGCAAAGGAAAGGAGAAGCGAGAACTATATAATGCGAAATTTATTGCTATTTTTTATTTAGATTTAAAAATATGGGGAGATTTAGCTGCTTGACTTTATACTAATAATTTTAAAAAACTTCATTGCAAAAACGCGTTTGACATAAATACTGCAGACTCAAGCTGATGTGAAAGCAAACTTAACAAAATGTATAACTGCATAAAAAGGTAAACAAATCTGAATACATTGTTGAACAGGTAGGTCTTTGATTTCTTCTCAAATGTAGTGCAGAGAGAGGTTTATCTGAGTTCCATGTAAAAGGAATACCAAACGTTTGGGCTGTGTACAGAAAAGCAAAGCGAATGTTTGGAGTTAAGTCTGAAAGACTAAAGAAGTGATCAGTTCGCTAAGGTTTTTCATTATTATGGATGCACTGATGCCAAAGTGCCGTAAACATTGAAATATTTGTTGAATTCTGTTGGTAGTGGAGGATCAGTGAAATAATACTATTTGTAAGAATTGAACTTTAAGAGAGGGAAAAGTTTCAACTTTTTTATTGCATACCATGATCAGAAAGTTAGATTGGAAAACAGACAGTAACAATGCGACTACACCGTAAGATCTTTGGGCTTAAGTAATTTGTTTAGATTTTCCTAATGTGGGCACAGTTTCTGGGGAACAAGGCATATTTCTTATTCCATATCCAAGGACAAATTGATACAAGTGCTCCTTCTTCCCTAGCGCCATTAGAGCATGGAAAGGGAGACCTGAATCATCCTGGATGACTTAACAGTGTTTAAGTTTCTAACTAGCATTCACTATTAGACTGACACATAGATACTCGTAGTCGTAAGACATAAGTATTTTCTGTTTTGAAGGAACATATGTACAAGATAAGTGCTATCAAGTGTATGCGCACGTAACCATGAGAAAAAGAGAGCGGATGGTTTTGGTTGTGTAGACTTAATAGTTTCTGATGAAACCACGATGTGGTTTGTCGCAATTCAAGTAAATATTAAGGACTTGTCTGAAAGTTGAGGAGACAAATTAGAGACGCGAGACAGTAGAGACGTATTTGTAGTGAGATTGTGTTTCAATTATGAATTCAATTGTGTTACTACTATATCTCATTTCAAATTGATTCTATATACATTTTTAAATGAAAGTGAAAAGAATTCTGTTCACGTTTATTTCTAAGTTAAACACGCATACATTGGTTTATTTCTACTAGCTGCTTGGGGCTACAAACCAACGACCGGGGAACAACAATTTAAAAAAAAAAAAAAGGTAGCCAAGCAGAAAAAAAACTACAAGAAAAAAAAATACGATACATTTATGTTCGAGCGTCAGCCCAATGGAGAATCTGTGGCAACAAATTTAATAAACAATTTAATTAAGGACTTAGTCACAAAGTAGAACATGTGCCGTTCAGTGTACTAAAGGTTAAGTGACTGATGATTCCCACTTCAAGCTCTGTAAATACAGAAATGTTCAATAGAAATCTGGCACTATCTTGTAGGAATGGACTCACCGTTAGAGTTAATAAGTTCAAGGTAGATAACTTTAAAAAAATGTCTTTTTAATATTTTAAGTAGTTGCGTCCCCTTTTATAATAAAGATTAGTTCTTTTTTAATATTAGATAATTGATAGTCCTAATTAAATTAGAGTATACGACTAGTGGGACACTAGTGGCAGAGGCGTAGTGAGGGGGCGCTACCCTCGTGGAGGGCACACACAGAGAGCAGATAAAGTACCTTGCCCCGGTCGCACGTATTGGTCACTACGTCACTGATTGGTGGTTACTTTTTTTTGAAGTTTTAAAATCACGAATAAGCCTGAACCTTCTTATCATTATATGGAGCTGTGCGCATCTAAACTTTACCCGTTAGTACATAATCTAGGCCCATGGATCATATTATTACTTACTAGCATTTCCCAGAAAAAAAATAATTTTTTTTTACATACGACATACAAACCTCGGCTTATAAATTTTATATTAACATATTTTATAGCCTGTATAAAAAAGGTGAAAAGAGAAAGGCTCCCATAATTAAAGCCTCTATTGTCATTAGAAGGAGCAACGCAATCTGCATACTCTGAAAGAAGCTAGAGTCACAGTGTAGAGGACAGCACGGAACAGTGCCAATGAATCACTAGCAATTTTGTTCAAAACCCTAACCTATCGACCAGTAAACCATAACTCTATGCATATATGAGAATAAAAAAAGAAGTATTTCTCAACCTTCGGCAAAAAAAGAAACAAAAAACAGTCTTGTTGAGGCCTTTGTCTTCCAAGCCTGGGGTCGGGGGAGCGCCATAAGCTTCGCTATGATGTTCGGGGCAAAGCCCCGACGTCAAAAGCTTTTTCTTGCATTCTTCACTGCAGTAACGCATTCTCCAGACATCTAAATAAATAATATTCAATAAAATTGTAGTATAAATTGTGAGTTATAGTCCCAAATTTATTTAAGTAGAAAAATATCAGATTGAGTAAAGGTTGGAAAAAGGCGACTAAAAAAAAATATAGTTTGAATTTAAAACTCATCTCAATAGTGACTCTTTTACTGAACAATTTCGTTTGAATTCTAACTTTTCCACTGCAAAGTCTTTCTTAAAATAATTATGATAAATCCATGTGAAATTACATAAACTCTGTCTGGAAAGGTGAAGGGCGTTAAATTTAAACGATTATTCCTCACTTCTTTTTATAATTTCTGCTAATGATTGCATTTGGCATTAAAGAATAGGGATGGGGCGACTCGATATAAGAATTTAATTTATAGCATATATAAATTATATATTTTTTATTTTGTAATTTCCTAACTATAATAGAAAAACAAAAAGTATTGGTTTGTCCGATGGGGGAAAGGCGATTGCATCACATGGTGCAATCCTTTTTCATTTTATATTTACTAATCATGAAATTTGAGATTAGAGTGTGATGCGACATAATATACAAATGGGTTCACATATCAATAAGTAGTTTATATTATATATTTATTCAACTAATTGTGTTCACAAACTATGATTTCTCCATTAAAATAGGACCGCCCCCAATCAGAGGGCTAGAGCGGGGAGGGCAGTACATGCAATCGCCCCCCCCCCCTACCCCACCGAATCGGCCAAGAAGGGGAGCGACATAATATAAAATTTATAAATTAATTCAACTAATTTTGTTCACAAACTATGCAGCCTACACAACCAACCTATCCGCCCAGCTTTTCTCGTGGTTATATCAGAAACACTTAAACGCACCATAACATGAATCATCGGTTTCAATGACCGACGCTTCAGTTCCACGACAAATAGTCGTGTGAACCATTGCTTGTGAGCCAAATGTTGATGAAGAAGTTGTTGAAGAAGCAGATGTCTGTGAACCACCATTTGTCGTGTGAACGATTTGTCGGGTGCATCAATTGTCGAGTGAATCAATAATTTTGAACGATTGGTCAGTGAATGATTTGTCTTGTCCCCCAACGCTTCTATGGTCAGGAAGCAACTCTGCACCTTTATATTCCCCGGCCAATGTCAGGTATTTAGAGTTCAATGGACGGTCCTGATAGTCTAGTCTAGACTCTACACCTTTATATTCCCCGGCCAATGTCAAGTATTTAGAGTTCAATGGACTGTCCTGAACATATATATTAAGACTCGTCGGTTCGGAAGTCAAACACTTTAAAGCTTTACCGTGGATGGCTGCCTGGTAGTGCGGTACGCGCGCTGGATTATTTTTAGGACTCGATGGTCCTGAGTTTATACCCTGCCCTCGGCCATTCCCCCCCCCCCCCCCCCCCCCGTCGTCTTGCAGGAGGTTGGGACAAGGAAGTGGATTATTTTCAACTCTGAAGCAACATCCGAAACATGTAAGACATTTGACCAAGAAACAAACCTCGTCACCATCCCCTCTATATAGATTCCTCTATTCCTTCCTCTCAATAGTAGCTGCGAAATATATCAGCCTTTACTTTTATCCACCTCAAATGTTTTACCAAATGTAGAAAAGAGTGAAAAGAATGTAAGCCAGTGATGCTCAACTTACGGCCCGTGGGTCTCATCCTGCTTAAGACGTGGTGCACTTCAAAACTTTGTCTCACGGTGCAATGTCTCACGGTGCAATGTGAAGCTGCAGTTGGTCAGTTCAATAATTCTCGGCCTTATTTTGTTTGGTGAGGCAGCCCGAGATAGGAGTGAAGGAAATTTACAAGACCCCCCCCCCCCACACACACACACCCGAAAAGGGTTAGGCGTCGCCGATGTAAGATCAGTGCACACATGTTTACCGTATGTCATAAACGGGAAAAGGATGTCAGGTCATTGCTCTCTCTATTATTTGGTTCGGATTGAATTTCATTTCTTTCATTCCCCACGTGACTACGAGTCTCTCTCACTCTCTATCTCTCTCTCTCTCTCTCTCTCTCTCTCTCTCTCTCTCTCTCACACACACACACGCAACGGAATACTTGAATGCTTTTTTTTATGGCCTCCTTCAGTCGCGAAGCGCCTATGGATAATCTCTGTGAGATGAATGCCTGGTCATTAGCTATGGTCGGAACGATGTCGCTTGAATGCGTATAAATATTTTAAAGCTATGTGTGTGTCTGTTTGCTATATTCTATGTAACATGTTCATTGTTCACGTTTTGTTCTTGTGAGTGCGTATGTTAGTCTTGTTTCTACATTACCATACATGTTTATGAATATATATAACTTGTGCAGGGTAGGGCTGTGTCACCTAATGCACTAATTGTATTAGAAATCGGCGTGTTAATGAATCATTTTATTGTTAAGTTTTACTTTAAATGTTTTGATAGTTCAAGTTAAATTTATGATTCATAATTCATGTTTATTGGGGATCTTCACAATAAACGTTAATCACAGAATTGTTGTGTTTACACTTTGATGTTTAAGATCCCGTTTACGTTCTTAAAGGGATACATTAGAAGAGAAGAAGAAAGCGATATGAAGAAAGGTCGAGACTATAAAATGGATCTTTAAAAACAGAGACATACTTATAGATCTAGATATAGTCGTTTAAAAAATGAGCAACACATTATCCTTGACTACAGTCTTTACAAGTCAAATTGTAGGAATTTTTTCCACACACACACACAAGCGCGCACTTTAATACAGAAGAAAAAACTAATTTGATAATCACACAGATCTAAGGATAATCTCTTACACTCAATCTGACTATTACCTGCATTTTACACCTAGAGGAGAATTAGATTTAAGATATAGATCTGTGAAAAAATAAACATAAAGAAAAATATCTAAAACTAAAGAAAGTTACGCACCAAAAAAGTGTTAATAAGTGCTTTAAGCGGAAGAAATTATTGATTAATACTTTAGACATTAAAATGTTGGCTTTTAAAGACATATTTGGTAGAAATTGCGAATCGAAAAAATCCTTTTTGGCAAATGTAACCTCTGCGGTTCGGATCATGAAAATGGCTTAGTTGTCCTGGTAAGAATAGGTTAAATTTTTGAATGTAGGCCTAATCATCCACGTCAAGTGAGAGTCGATGATGAGTCAGGAGCAGAAATTGTATCTTGTAGGTTAAAATACTTCCGTACTCTGTAAACCGCTTGCACCAAAAAAAAAAATCTCGCAATATATGATTTCGTTAAATTTATATTTGCAGTACAACATTTATTAATTTGTTATAATCGTTAAGTAGACAGTATCTTATATCTCTGTGATAGTTTCAGACTACGGGACCAACCTACAACTTTTCAAGCCATCCATAATCTAATGTGTAAATTAATAAAAAGTCCCTGTCTTCGAGTTCAAAAATATTAAGAGTGAGCGCAGTATTTCACTTGGCCTTGCAAACCCAACTGTGACCTGAATATTTTGCTAAATCTAATGCAGACTAATCAGATGTCCTCCAGGGGTTTTCCTCTAAGACACTGAGGGTAAAATGGTTCCTGAGTTGATCTTTATAGTGCTTCCAGATGTCCTACACCTTGAAATCTGATGTGTATCGGATACACGCTGGTCTCTGAGACGATGTATCAGATAAAATGACAAAAGGAAGTGAACTGTATGAGCTAAATGTTGTCAACTATATAAGAAACTATTAATCTTAAACTTTAACAATTTGTTCTTTTGTTCTAAACACTCATATTGTTTTTAAAATAATTTTGTAACTATTCTAATTAATTTAGATATATGAAGGGTGATCGGTGGCGTAGTGTTAAAGCACTTGGCTTCTGAACCGAAAGTTCCCGTGTTCGAATCTTGGTGCTAACTGGGACTTTGAATTTCGAGATTTTTAGAACTCTTCTGAGTAACCAAATCTAATGAGTACCTTCCTATGGTTGAGGCAAGTAAAGGTCGTTGTGCTGGCCACATGACATCCTTGTTTACCTAGTAGTGTTTGACTTATATCAACACTGTGTCATTGTAGTACAGTAGTATAGTAGTGTTTGGCTTATATCAACGACACCTCCGCACCCACATGTCACGTGATTGGGAGAAGATACAACACAAGTCTATCTCTTCAAACAACAGCGTGACATAAGAGTTGTAACAATAAACAAAGCTAAAAATGTTCAGTTTTTTTTCCTTTGATTTCTTGTTTAGAGCATCTTTCATTTCTATGCCTGCTCAGTGTGTTCTGGTCTTTATGGGACTAAGAGAAGGTTTCCGTGCTGGCATTCAGCAAACACAACTCAGCTCGAGTCGAGTTTCGACCACCATGTCCCTAATAGGTAATCAAGCTGTATATTCCACAATGTCACACGTCCCCTGTTACATAAATAATTAAAACAATGCCAAAACATGTTGCGGTATTAACGAATAATCAGATAAGCACAATATCATATAACGTAATGCATGAGCCTCACTCAGCTCTGGAAGAAAAACATGCCATATTTAAGATGGCCGGCTTCTCTACCCCCAAAGCGAAAGCCACTTTAACCTGTGTTATATGTGGACGGGAGTGACTCTCCAAAATAGTGCTCCACAGCCACATGAAAAAGTGATCGAGATGAACCGTAGTCGTTCTACGAATGAAGGAGGTCAACTAACTAATACACTACATACATATATAGTAATGCACGTATTTTAAGAGTACGTTTTCTTTATTAATTTACTAATACACATTCTTCATTCAGAAAATTTATTATAATAGACACTATTTGTAAAACAACATAGGTGCATTATTTTTGTGCGCGTACATATTCAAAGTGTTTAAAACCAAAATATTATAAAATTTAATTAAAATATTTGGAAATCATATATGTGATGATAAAGTGAGGGACGTACACTTATCAAATCTCATATAACACATGTGATATTGAAAGAAGGAAACATTTTAAGGTAAATACATAATGTTCTCTTACTGTGTATCCATATCTAACCTACCCCTCTCCACGTGCATATGGTCCAGGTGTGTGAAGTAAAACATTAATGTATTGTTTGTACGTGCATATGTTTCCTGAAATTAACTATTAGTTGTTTTTGTTATATGCTAACCTTTGTCTTGTATTCCTGGATCCTAATGATCCATCATACCTGATCATTTCAGAAGGGACGCAGTGGCGTAGCTAGGGTGGGATGAGAAGGGGGAGATTTTGAAAATACCCCCGGGCCCTTAATTAAGAGGGGTCTCCAAATGAGTGTTTTTTTACTTTAAATATTAAATATTACTCAAAATGCAGGAAATCCCCCAAAGAGGCCAAGCCCCCTCCCGGCCCCCCAAATGATGGCAAATTCCTTACTACGTCCCCTGCAGGGACGTGTTGTATCCTTGCAAAAAAATAAGTGTACAGGATATCAAACATCTGATAGCATACAAATAATCTAACAGTTCAATTTACTTAAACAGAATATACTCGGTTGTGGAACATGAAATCACGAGCACAATATCACACACACACACACGCTACAATACATCAGCATCCCTTTAACTAGAATGTTACATTTGTACAAAGCTTCTATCAACTCACTCTGTCTAGTACACATTCTGAACACGTTATTTCTCCCACATCCATTCTCGGATCAAGTTAACACTTTGCACAGTTATTCACTGGTCAAGAAAAGACAAGAATCAATAAAATAAAAAAAACAAACAGTTTTAGTTAATACAAAAACTTAGAATTAATTGTTTTCTTTGATACCAACAAGTGGAATTAATCTTTCAGTATTCACATATACGGCTAAATATGTGGATTGTGTCCCCCTAAGATATTGTACACGATATTTCTCATCTTGGATTAGGCTGAAGCTTTGAACAATTATTTAATTTTAATGTACCTAAAAAATATGAATCAATAAAAAATTAACCAGTTAGCAAATTAATTATTGGTGGTTATTTCGAAAAAGGGAAATAAATTCTACATTATTGAGATATATAGTTGTAGATTTTGGGTTCTTCTTAGATAAGTTTTTTTTTAAACTTATTATATATTTTGTTTGTTTTTTTTTATAATAATAATTAAGCACTCAATGAGTGTTGATCGCAATTCCCTCTGCGGTTGCTGATTATGATTGTGGTGTCATTGCTGCCCCTCGCCCGGCACCCTCGATACGCCACTGATTTTCTGATATATACAGTATTCAATTTTCACATATCTTTAGTTTCCCTGATTTATAGTGATGCTAATAGTAGACTGAATGAATATTATCTCGGAATATTAATACTTTATCTTTAAGTACTTTTACTAGACAAAGCTTATGTAGGCCAAGTGGATGTTGGAATGTCATCAATGCCAATTACACTTCCCCCTTCTCGAAAGAAAATATTTTGTCGCTTATTCTACTTGAGGCGTCATTAGCAGGTTGAATACACGTATTTATGAACTTTGTCCCAATAATCAGTGTAGATATTTATGGTACATACACAGCCACTCGCTAGTACAAACAAACGTTTGATGCTGTGGACATAGTGATGACGACCCCACCTCCCAATTGACCACATCTTCAATCATATTCCCAATTGACCACATCTTCAATCACATTCGTAATTAACTGCATCTTCAATCATATTTAGCCTGAGCAGAATATTGCTTCTTCTTTATTGTAACTTTTATCAGGGGGAGGGGTATTTTTCTAGAGCTTGGGGACCGGAGAATTTATTCAATAAATGTATACCTAACCTGAGTACCACATTTGCACCACAAAGAAGAAAAAAAAAAGGTATCATAATGTAGTTGCAATCCTGTTAGATTGGAGGTGAACACATCATGGCCTATTCAGAAGTTGAATCTGATGACCAAATATTAAATGTGTTCCTGGAACCTCTCATTTCCGTTTTTGAACTTCAGTATGCTTCTTCATTTTTTAAAATTAGTTTGTGTAGCCCCCCCCCCCCTTCTCCCGAAGATGGTAAGGTTCAGTGCGGTAACATTGTCGTAAGCCCAGCCCTGGCTAGCTCTAATTGTTCAATTACAATCGCTTGCACTACTTTCGTTTGAAAGAAGAACAATACATCTGATGACTATAATGTCAATATAGAGCCAATGTGTCCGGTGTTGATCACATTTATTGTCTTATTTAATTTATCCTTCCTTGATTCACTGATTAATTGTCACATCGTCAATCGTCAACATGAACGTTTTGTGACAATATTAATTTCAATGTAAATATTACATTAATTATTTGTAGATTACAGCTGGGGCTGCGCAGCCACGGGAAATACTGCATTCCTCATTAATCTTCGGACTCGAAGACAAGCGTTATTAAATATTTAAAGATTGTCAGTTTTAAATTGGTTAAAAACTAATTAAACATCATCTTCGATATTTAAAGTCTCTCAGCGTTTGGCAGACATTTATATATCTACCATGCTGTAAAATGAAAAACTGAGCGTTGAGTCTTCACACAGACTAATGGACAGTGTGATAACCTTGTTTGAGATAGCACTCTGTAGTGGGTAAAGTGCTTACAGATGTGTAGTGCTTCAGCAGATCTTCAATGTTATCAAAGAGGCGGTCACTCTTCAAGAAAACTTTCTCTCCCTGCGAGTAAATCTTGAACTCTTTGACGTGTAGGTTTTTGGTGAGATACGCCAGCACCTTCTCATCTGGGTTTTGCCTGGACCTGCGTATCAGGTAGGTGCCGCTGAGCTGTTTGGCCTGGAGCTGACATATGATATGGTCCCTGTCTGAGCTGGTGTCCTCCACCGTGCACAAAGCTTCAAGCGAGAGCCTCTCGTCCCCCTGGGGTAGGACATAAAGGTCGTCCTCTTGTTGGGCTTCTTCAGTGGACGATCCCGAGCACCTAATTCCAGAATCCTCGCTGGAATTTGTCGATTTGATCGGATGCTTCCTGGGTATTGGAGGAAATATGTCAGTAGGAGGTGTCTGATAAAATTTCGAATCTTGAGACATACTCGGTCTTAGTTTTTGGCAATGAAACGGTGGAGGCGGGGGATGCTCAGGAGGTACATCGTACAGCCATGGAGCTTTCATTGGATCTCCATCACTGGTATCAAGATGTTCTTTCATCTTGGTCAAGTTCATATAATCTGGGTCTTGGGCTGTTTCAGTTTTTTTCACGGGTTCAACGACTTCGCTGTATCGCGGAGGCACTGAAGGAATCCTCATTATCTTTGTACTTCCTCCGCGTTTTTTCCCAGATTCATCTTCTTCCTTTACTGAGTCTAGGGTCCGCAAAGCATCGACAGACTCTTGCCTTTTCGTTGATTTAGCCAACATTCTTAATTTGCCTATTTCTTCTGCCTTCAAAGCCTCTGGGGATGAGTACGATCTAGTGGACTTTCTAAAAACCGGAAATTTTTCTTCCATGTCAGAATCCGAAGAACTCTCTTCTTCAGACGTGGAACTTATCATGTCCTGCTCTCTAGATCTGGAATCGTAAATAGACTCTTCTATTTTGAGATATTCATCCTCGTCAGAGAATGAATGTGGTCTGTGTGGCACGATGTCCAGATTGTTGGCGATGTAAAGCTGCGCCCTGATGGCGATCATCCATTCTCTCCGCTCTGCGTCGCTAACGCAAGCAAACTTCTCCGGCTTCAGAGACGCTTCGTTCTGCTCCGGAAGAAGGGCAAAACACCAATCGTGCTTTTTGGACGTGACTCGCTTCACGCGATTGTACCCGCGGAGGGATACGGACTGTGACTGTGACTTGGATTTCTCGTCATGATAGACGTAGAGGGAATCTCTCAGTAGGACTATGAAGCGGTGCGGCCATTTTCCGAAGGTGATGGTCGGATTCTTTCTACGGATTATCCCGTGTTTGATCTGGGCGTTGGGCAGCGAGATGATGTCTTGGGCAGAGATGCCAGCGTCAGATACTTTTAATGTCACAAATGATGTCATGCTGATGATGTCAAATTTGATCTCTTTCAATCTGCAATACAAAACAAAAGTAGGAGACATAACGCTGTTGCAGTCAAACAATACATTCATTTAGTTCAAAACTGTTTGTTTGTTTGTTTGTTGCACGTATTGCGGACGTTCTTTCGCAATGGAAGATTATTAAATCTTAGGCCAAACCTCCGACGGGAAGAAGGTGGGTGGCGGCGGGTAGGGTTCTAAGTTCTAAACTAGGACCATCGAAAAGATAGTTCAGAGTGTGTAACTTAGGATTAGGCAGGTATAGCCAATCATTAAATATAATTATAAATATTGTGAATTCATTTGAGCTTTGAAATGAAAAGGCATTTAATACCAATTTGTGTGAATTAAAGGATTTATTTGTATAAGAAATGTACATTTTAAAATTGGTATAAGAAATGTACATTTTAAACATTTGATTCGGGTCCGAAGCTTAGGTAAAGGCTGAAGTATTTCCCCTTTTCATCGAACTCTAGACCTGTAAGCCTGTTTGAACAAACCGTTCTGTATAGAAGAGGTCCAAGTCAAAGTCTATGTAAGACATTGCTATTTTCGACGTATCTGGCACTCCGGACGCATGGACTAGAAGGCATGGTCGAAGGCCGAGCACACCGGGAACCCCCACCATTTTCTTATGTTGTACCAAGCTAACCATGCAGGATTCTCTATTAGTATAACGGCCCCTTGAGGCACATGGATTATCGACAGGGACGTGGAAGCTCTCTTTCAATTCCGCACCGTGCAATGGGAAAGCTCTCGCATTCCCTTGGACACTCCCACAGGAGTTTTGCTTTGCTATTCATTTAGCCTAATCACTTCCTCTAACAATCGTTTCCACCCAAGTGCCACGTTGAGGCAGAATAGCGTACTCGGGTCTGGCTATGACCTACACATTGTGTCAGTACATTTAATTTGTCGCTAAATAAGTTTCGGGTATTCAGCTTTGAAGATTATTACATCCTAGACCAAAAGTACCTTAGGACGGAATGTAGTGGAGGGCCGGGTTCAAACCAGGGACCACTGAGACAACAATCCTGAGTACAAACCACAGAACCAGAAATGCAGCTATTTACTGTGGATGCGCGTAGCATTTTGTTATGAGGGCATATTTTCTACGGTCTTGTGAGTGTGCTGTCGTTATGCGCTTGCAGATGTGATGTTTCTCTTACCGTATAGATTACAGACGTTACTTCAGAAAAAAAAAAAGATGATTACAAACTCTGCTAAGTCGTTGGTTTTTCTGGATTATTTAGGCGACTCATTCCATTCTCTATTGGTCATTGGCCATAGGGAAAAAAAACACTTTTAAGATTTTGTCCTAGCATAAGGAATAAGAAATGTGCCTCTATCTTTGTGTCTTTCTAAGCATTTAATTAGATTTTACTTTTCTATTTGTAAGTTATGGTTCAGTGTTTCATATATTATAGCTACTGAAGTGTCTCTAAATTGAGTGAATTTTGTTTACTAATGGTGTTACTCTAATGTAGCGTGAACATTCGTTTATTATAAAGCTCATGGCTCTATTTTGTGTTTTTTTTTCCTATATTCATTATGCTTTCTTGAGTTGAGGGGTCCCAAACAGAGGAGGCATATTCCAATATTGGCCTAACATTTTAGTTACATGTTCTTGTTTGATTTGTAACATTTTTAATAGATACTGATGTTTTGATTTTATATAATTTCATCAATATGGAATTCCTGTGATCTTGCTTCATTTATTGTAACACCTAGATATTTTGAGTTTTTAGTCTGTGTAACAGGTTTACCATTAATAAAATCAGTAGTTTTTTACAATTTGTATATCCTCTGACTCTTGTCAGGTAAAAAAGTTTGTACACGTTATTTCTCCCAAACCCATTCTCAAATCAAACTTCAACTTTGCACAATTATTCATTGGCATAGACAAACTTGAATCAATATAAAACAGCTATGCAATTAGTGAATTAATTACTGGTAATTACTTATTTTGTTTTATAACTCCAAGGGAAATAAATCCTTCAGTATTCACTGATATGGATAAATATGTAAGGTTTTGTCCCCTTGGATAATTAAACACGTTGAAACTTTAAACAATTATTTATTGTACCTAGCAAACCATGAATCACTACAAAAATTTACCAATTAGTCAATTAATTGTTGGTTATTAATTACTTTGTTTGATATCGAATAAGGGAAATAAATTCTAAATTATCGAGAGATGTAGTTGTTAGTGTAGTTGTTAGTGTGGATTTCTTTCCCTTAGATAAGCTTTATTTTTTTTTTTAAAGATTTTTTAATATTTTGCTTGTTATTTGTTTTAGTTTTTTTGTTACGAAATGGGCGGAAAGACATGCTAAGTAATAAAAGTCTGTAAATAATTTTTTTTTTCTTTCACACTTTTGCATGTGTGTGTGTGAACATTTTTGTATGGCTCTAGAATGTATTGGATTAAGATTGTGAATACGTGCTTTTGTGTGTGTGTATGCTTTTGTGTGAACATGCTACTATGCTCGTGTGTGTGTGTGTGGCTGTATGTGTTCGCTAACATGTGTTTTTGGTACGACTCTTACACAAACCCAAACAAACCAAACCCAAGTGTCACCCTACGTGACCTTTAGAACGGGGAGTAACCAGTTCTCTCGTTAGACAAAACATGCAGCACAGGACAAAGGTTGCTTCCCTTTGCTTGGCGGATACAGGCAGGTAAAAATCTAGCAGCAGACGACGGGCAAGAGTCAAGGTGACGTGATAGGTTGAGAGCCAGTCAAGATAATCACTGAACCGTATCCCCCGTTTCCTTAAGATCCAAACTTCTACCCCAGAAATTCCCGAAGCTAAAATAAATTGTTGACATGAGTGGTTTGTGCTGCCATCTTGTAATACCACAAAGACTGCCAACGATCGCCTTTTGATACCCGAACAGTTTAGGAAAAACATTTTCGTAGATGTATTGAATATAGGGGTAACAAAGAGGGAGGGGGGAGGAGGGCGGCAGAACAGGAAGTGATCTTGAGTAAATAGAAGTACTGTTCAGAGATGACAGGGAGAACGACTTCACCTTACAGTTTTAAAGTTGAAAAGAAAAAGTAAGACTTTAGATTACACATTAGTTGATTTAAAAAAAAAAAAAAACAAATACAGATTTTTGATGTCTTCTTTGTGGCTTGGCTAAGGGTCATTAATCAAACAGCAATCCGTGTTTAGCTTATGGGCATAGAAATATATTTATATATAGAGAGAGAGAGAGAGTGAGAGAGAGAGAGTGGGAGAGAGACTGAGTTTAGCATTTTACGTCATCACGCCAATCCAATCTCGACCTGCATATTTTCGTAACAGAGATGCCCCCCGTAAGAGTCAAACCAGCGCCATTTTGCCCTGACTTGCATAGAGGAAAACATCTGGCAGTAGCTGACCTCGGAAAGAGACCCCAAGAAAAACCGTTGTCGAAGATGGGCGCAGAAGCCGAAAAGAAAACTTAAATAGAGCCCGTAGGACAAAGGTTTAGTCCATCCTACATTTAATGGGATTAAAATGTGATCTGGTGCAAGAAATACGTGGGGAAATGAATATGAATTCGAAATATTTGCATTTCATTAACTGCTTTTCTATTTTAAAAACACCATCATTGTATTCATACTTATTACTTTCAAGTTAACGATACACAATATTTTGACAGGATAATTTTTTTTTCGTTGGTTTTGTTCAATGGCTTTAGTTTAAAATACATTTTTAATTATCTACTTTCTAAGTAAAATCAGTTAAAAACGGAATCTGTTTTGTAAATATTTAATATTAGAACTACTTAATATTTAATTATATATAACGTTATTTAAATTTCTTTTTAGTGTTTTATTTTTTAAAATTGTGAAAGTATTGCGTATTTGATTATTATTACTATTTTTCTGTTTTGCATTATTGATCATCAGTATTTTTAATGCAGGGTTTCCCAAACTTTGGATTTCCCGGGAAGGGGGGGGGAGCGAGTACCTCGAATTTGGGGGAGGAGCGCTACTTCTTGACAAAAAGGGGTGTTGTTGGGTGTGTGTGTTTCCTAGGCGGCGTTAAGAAGAGGTTAAGCGATTGATTGGTGGTTATGCATTGAAGATGATGAAATTAGCGAAATGCAAATGTAAAACTGCAGACTATCTTGAGACTTGAAAGAGTAAAGCCGTTGTTTTGAGGTGAACTAGATTTCGTTCAAATATCAGTTTATTTCATTAATATTAGATCTCTATCTCAAGTTAAATCTGTGAATATTGCAATAATAGATATAGTTAAACACATGTACCGGAAGCTCAAAATTGGAACCAGTGAAATCTGCCCATGTGGAGTATCACCAGAAAATGCCGACCACGTCCTCCAAAACTGCTCTCTGTACCAAGAGGCCCGTATAAGACATTGGTCCCAAAACACCCCAATAGAAAGAAAACTATATGGAGAGCTGCATGATTTGGAACCACTGCGCAGTTCATCTCATGTATTGGTCTAGTCATATGAACACTCCAACATAACAATGAGAACGATGAAGAAGAAGAAGAAGAAGATATATTTAGTTTATGTTGACATAAGAAGTTTGTTTAAGTTATTTAAAGTTTATTTAGCAAAAATATAAAACGCCTTCATTGGTTCAGTTGTACTATCTATTTATAGTGACAAGCCAACGACCAACTAAAAACTTATCTGATTATAAGTACAATTACATGTTTAAAAAATAAAATATCTGAAGTAAGAGACGTCGTATTATCTTCCAATAAGACCTTGTTAAATGTAGACAGCTTTTTGCGAGGTGCGTATGCAACACTATGGGTGAAAACGTTTTGAAGAAAACATTTTAAAACATCTCCGCTAGTGTGATTCTTCTGATTTTTTTTTTGTCTCAGAATAGTCGAATTTCTTCCGTCTATTGCACTTAATTATAGTGACGAATTTTGTGTGAAAAAAAAACAACGTCTGCGACAGAGACGTCTTACTTAACACGAAGAACATTTTTTTAAAAGCTCACGCCCATTACAGACGTCCGTGCGCAATATGTAGTCCTAACTAGAATGTCTCTCGCATAATACTATATTAAGACTTAATATGACCCTCGACTTTTTTTTTATTAGAATGAATAGTGCGTTCTGAAAGAAAACACATCAATATTAGCCTTTTTAAAAATTCTATCTTTTTACTAGGAGAAAAAGGCCGGAAGACGGTTGACAGTCTGTTAGTATATTAACAATTAGTTGACTGGGTATGATGTTATTAATTGACTGACTTTAAATAGAAAGACAAATATTTGGACATTCCGTGTTGTTGTTGTTTTTAATCTTAAAATTATTAGGTTTTCTAACTGACCTTTTTAACTCTATCTCTCCGTAATTATTTACCACATTCTGGTGGAATCAACGCTGGTATCGTCAGTTAGGAGAGAAAGAGTTAAACTTTTTTGACTTACAAGAGGTGGAAATCAGAAACTTTTCGACACGCGTGAGTGAATCTCGTAACCTCATCATTGACTTCAATACCCTTAAAAAAAAAAAAACGAAATGAGAAATGACGTTGTTATTTTTAGATTCAGGGCCTCCCTCGGGACCCTGACAATGACACCTATGTCCCTACCTGTATCAAATGGCACTGTTCAGGTCGACATCGTAAACGTCAGTCAAGTGTAACACTAAAAACTGTTCTGCCTGAATCATTTTGCTTTTCGACTCGTTTAAGAACTCTCCATTGCTACCATTTAGAAAACTGAAATCTTCGCCCTGGGATGTTACACACTTTCTAGAAGGTAGCTCGCAGGAAATGGTACCGAGAACCAACACTCACCTAACGTGTTCACTAAATGTATTGACTGCATTATACGTCTATTAATATCTAGCTCCTATAATACTTCCTGGTTGTCTTTGGTTAATCCACAATCGACCAAAATAGGATTTGAGCATAGCTATTATTTTAATCTTTCTTTCTCTCTCTCTCTCTCTCTCACACACACACACACACCTCCGGTATTTTTTTCTTCCCGTCCCACCCCCACCCCGTTCTCTCACTCCCTCTACTTCGTTCATTCTTTGTATCTTTCTTTCTCTCCTTTATGTTCTCTCTCCCTCTCTCTCTTTCTCTCTCTCTCTCTCTCTCTCTCTCACGCAGTGCACTGTTTGTTCAGTCCTATTAAAGTTAGATAAGTTTTTCTATGATTAAAAATTTCATTGTAAGGTGTTTGTATGTGTGAGACAGAGTGTATATATATATGTGTGTGTGTGTGTTTATTTTGCATAAATGTGTAGAGAGGCGGAGTCTTAAAAACCTTATCAAAATTGTTCTCACATTTTAAGAGATAAATAAATGAGTACTTGAGATACTAAATTAAAATATTAACAACGTTACAAAGACAGTTTGTGTGGAGACACCAACTGAAAATCGGCCCCCGAAGTGGTCCACCCAGGCAGGTAAAAAGGCAGGTTTCAATATTTTCAGAAAGAACATCAGAATGAAATTCTATAATAGACAAATGGCAGAGAGGAATGGAGAAAGAAGATTGACGGATCTTGTGTGGTGCCCCAGCGGTCCACAGACCAAAGGATAGGTGAAAGTGAATGTGAAGTTAGATGTGAACCTGGCCTCATTAGAGCTGGGTGGACTCAGAGGCGCCCAAGGATTCCGAAGTTGAAAATGCCAGTCTTCATCAGGATTCGAGCCCGGGAACCCCGTTTCGGAAGCCAAGCGCTTTACCTCTCAGCTACCGCGCCTCTCCTGGCCTAATAGCCCTAACTGAAGTCTTATAACTGACGTAATTATTTTCGTGAGGAGTAAACACTGTCGTATCCTCAAAAAAAAATGCAGTTTACAAGATTACTATTTGTTTTAAATTAGGTCTAACTTATACTGCATACTAATAAGCTTTTTCTCTTTAAAAAACTGTTTGCATAAGCGATTTAAAAAATTAGATTTTTTGCTTTAGGAAAAAAATAAGTGGCCGTTGCATCAGAACTTTGAATGGTCTAAAATATTGTGATGTTGGATTTTCACTATCTTTTCTGGTTTACGAGATCTAAACGGAACGGACGGACAGACGGACGGACGGACAGACGGACAGACATTGCACTCAAAACTAATAGCGTCTTTTCCCCTTTCGGGGGCCGCTGAAAATGAGTTTATCAATTAATGGTAATTAATTATTCTGATTGAAATCCAACAAGTGAATTAATCAATCAGTATTCACTTATATGGCTAAATATGGAGAATTTCGTCCCTTTAGATAATTGAACGCGTTATTTCTCCCACACCCATTCTCGATCAAGTTGAAACTTTAAACACGTATTTTTTGTACCTAACAAAACATGAATCAATTAAAATTAAAAAATTAATCAAATGTTCAATTATTTATTGGTAAATTAATTATTTGTTTCATATCGAATAAGGGAAAAAACTTCTACCCTTATTGATAGGTATAGTTGTAAGTGCGGAGTTCTTTTCCTTAGATAAAGTTTTTTTTTAAAGGATTTAAAAAAAAATATTTTTGCTTGTTTAATGTTGATGTCAGCCTGGAGTTTTGTTATTCATCCGTGTAACAGCAACAGGATAAAAATATGAGCTTAACAGAAATCTCTAGATCTAGTTGACGCATAAGTCCCTCATCACACGCCTCAGTGAACCTATTCTTGTTCTCGTTGTTCTATTCTGAGAGAACTAAAAGTAGATACATAGGACTATATGGGCATGACAACTCCAATAAATAATACCTGTGAACAGAAAGTGTGCCAATAACAAGAATTGCAGGTCAACGGAAACTTTGTGCTTTTGTTTTCTCTCAGTGAACGGAACAAATAGAATTCATAAGCGAGAACGAAAGAAATAATGGAACGAAGTAATAGAAAGTCAGAAGCGAAAACAGCGTAAAATAAATTTAAAAATGTAAAATGTTCTCCCCAATTTTTACACGCACAAAAACACAATAAAAAGAAACGGATGTATTTTTACTTACATGCCACAGGCGATTGCTCTTTTTTTTTTTTTTACTTATTCCGGGAGAACTACATTTAATCTATGCGACGTATTGAGCTACAAGCACACTGGCCAGGTGACTTTTCTTAGATACATTAAAGTTTATTTTTTTTTACAAAGCTTAATCAACTCACACTGTCCGTCTGTCGGATAAAAGTTTGTACATGTTATTTCAGCCACTCTCTAATCTCGGATCAAGTTGAAATTTTGCACATTTATTTCTTTTACCTGACAAACCAAAACAAAAAATTAGTTAATTAACTATTGGTTGGTTAACTAGAGATTGTTTTGTTTGGTATCGAACAAGGGAAAGAAATTGTACTTGAAAGATGTGGTACAAGTTAAGTTAGTCCCCTTTATACTTTGCTTAGAGAATTGGGTCGTCGGTTAAAAGTTTGAAACTAACAATAGATAACTAGAAAACCTCATATTCTCATAAGCCATTCGCTGGCACATTATTTGATTCCATCTTCTTATGGAGGCTTGGTCCCTCTAATGGAAATTATCCTCTTAACTTATAAAATTCAGACGTTACTTCAAAAAAGAAGTTGATTACTTCTTATGCTTGTTCCTAGGTCAGTCTAGTCATACATGTTTATCAATGAATTAAACTCTGTCAAGTCATAGGTTTTCCTGGCTGAATCAGGCCACCCATTCTAATAATCCTCTATTAGCACTAGGGAAGAAGGAGCATATGTACAAATATGGAACGAGGAATGGGCCTTTATCTTTGTGTCTTTCAGGGTATTTTATTAGATTTTGTTTTTGTATTTGAAGATTAAGGTTCAGTGTTTTATATATAATTGCTACTTTACTTTTAAGTCTTCTAACTTTGAAGGCTTTCTAAATTTAGTGATTTGACTCTAGCCAAATGTGTATATTTGTTTTATTATGAATGTCACTGAACTAGTGTGTCTGTTCCAGTTTCTTAATGTTTTATTGGGTTGAGGGGTCCGAACAGAGGATACATATTGTATTATTGATTACATATTGTATTATTGATTGGTCTAACCAAGGTTATACCATTTTAGTTTTATATTCTTCATTGCTTTGTAATTTCTTTTAATAAACCCTAATGCTTTGTTTGATTTTTTAGTAATTTTTATCAATTTGGGGATTTTATTATATATTGCGATCGACTATGACACCGAGATATTTTTGAGTTTTTATTGTGTTACTCACTGTTACGGATTCATGGTTTACCATGAACAATATTTATTTGTTTTAGTTGTTTTTTTGTTTGTTTGCTGGTTGTTTTTGTTCTTTTTTGTTGTTGTTGTTTTTTGTTACTCTTAACAACACAGTATAACGAATTTTACAAAGAGAATTAGATGAATTACAGAAATGGGAATCAAAATGAAGAATGTCTTTCCACCCAGAACATTTTTTTATCTTGTGTTGTTTTTATTGTTCTATATATTAAGCCGGTGATGCCCAACACAATTCAATCTGCGGGCCATTTTAATTTCCAACACCAGTGTCGCGGGCCACATGATGGAAAAGATACAAAAACTTAATGAAATTGACCTGAAACTATTTTATTTCAAACCCGAGGAGCTAGTACTTACATTGAATTATTGGGATATTTGAATTTTCTCTTTACACTTTAAAAATAGGCGTAAGTTCTGTTTATATTTTTTAAAACAGCCTCAGACTTTCTTTATAAAAACAAACATGTTGGCTAGCAATGGTATCATATTTTACAAAAAATTAAAGACACGTTCACGTTGCCTTGTTAATTGTATAGTCCTATCTCATGAACGCACAAATGTTAAACGCCTTGGTAGTAATCCATTAGAAAAAATGCAAGGACTCTAACGTAGGTAAAGATACATTTTTTTTTTGGGGGGGGGAGGGGGTCTATATCTTGTGCCGACGTTTCGGTGGACCGGATGGAAGCACATCGCGGGCCGGATCTGGCCCGCGGGCCGTATTTTGGGCATCACTGTATTAAGCAATCGTCTCCAAAAAATCTAATAAATAAATAATAATTACAAATTATTTAATTACTTGACTGCTCTAAACTAATTGATACAATTACACTTAATATAAGCAAAAAAAAGTAGTTTTTTTTTAATATTCTTCTTGTTTGTTATAAATGTTTAGAGTATTCCTTCACAGTTGAAAGATAATCACATCTTGCATGAAGGCAGGCGGGGAGGTTCGAATCCGGCACCAACCGTTCAGAGCACATATCAAATGACCAAGCAGGATGTCACACAATGTTGTGCACGAGTTATTTTCTACACGCGGATAAGGAACTAAGTGTTTGTAGTAGCTCGTTCATGTAATATGGTCAGTTTCAACACTGGCCTTGTAGCTCGTTCATGTAATATGGTCAGTTTCAACACTGGCCTTGTAGCTCGTTCATGTAACATGGTCAATTTCAACACTGGCCTTGTAGAGCTCGTTCATGTAACATGGTCAATTTCAACATTGGCCTTGTAGTTCGTTCATGTAACATGGTTAGTTTCAACACTGGCCTTGAAGCTCGTTCATGTAACATGGTCAGTTTCAACACTGGCCTTGTAGCTCGTTCATGTAACATGGTCAATTTCAACACTGGCCTTGTAGAGCTCGTTCATGTAACATGGTCAGTTTCAACACTGGCCTTGAAGCTCGTGTACATCTTCTTAAGTGTGACATTTAATGAACAGTGCCCACTCTGCGTTTACCGAACTTGAAGAAATGGAACCCTGCTCTCTAGAATCAAAAGGGGCATAAACCGCTTGGCTACTAATTAAGAGGGTTTGAGGCAGCATGATACCCCCTCCCTTGGCTCCCCCACAAGTCCATAAAAGAGATTCTACCAGGCCGCACCGAGCATGCTTATAGCATAAAAGTTGCACTGTAGGAATTTGTTTTTTTATTTCCAGGATTTCAACCAACTCGATCAGCTGTTTTAATGATACACGGATGGTTTGTTATTATAATATGTATAATTAAGAATTAATCCCCATCAGCCAGTAGAGGAAACATGCGCATAAATTAATTAAAAATAAGCCCCCATTTTGAGCTTTGTATTTATCTTGCTCTTTCAGGACTTAAGTCACCTTCTCCTGAGTCCCACTGCGTCATCATTTACGTCACTCTCACTTTTATCCCTGTACGTCATAATGTACGTCTTTATTTATTTACTTTTACTTTATTTACTTTATTTATCAGAACTCCTCGCATCAAATTGTCAGCATTCACAGCATTTCCTTGATTTGCATCTTAAAGGAGCTGGACGTAGTCGCTAGAACATCCTTCCACTATTTCCGGTCAGCAGCTGTCTCTAGCTAGTAAGAAAAAGTCCGGCTCAATCTTTTACGTTGTCCAGCCCACTTTAATTTGGACGAGTCTTCCCCCCCCCCCCCACATGACTTGTAAAAGTACAAACTCGTTTGTTTTCCTAACATCTTCTTCTTCTTCTTCGTCCTCGTTTTTATGTAGGAGCGTTCAGATGACTAGACCAATATAAGAGATGAACTGTAAGAGTGTTCAGATGACTAGACCATTACATAAGATGAACTGTAAGAACGTTCAGATGACTAGACCAATATAAGAGATGAACTGTAAGAGTGTTCAGATGACTAGACCAATATAAGAGATGAACTGTAAGAGTGTTCAGATGACTAGACCAATATAAGAGATGAACTGTAAGAGTGTTCAGATGACTAGACCATTACATAAGATGAACTGTAAGAACGTTCAGATGACTAGACCAATATAAGAGATGAAATGTAAGAGTGTTCAGATGACTAGACCATTACATAAGATGAACTGTAAGAGCGTTCAGATGACTAGACCAATATAAGAGATGAACTGTAAGAGCGTTCAGATGACTAGACCATTACATAAGATGAACTGTAAGAACGTTCAGATGACTAGACCAATATAAGAGATGAAATGTAAGAGTGTTCAGATGACTAGACCATTACATAAGATGAACTGTAAGAGCGTTCAGATGACTAGACCAATATAAGAGATGAACTGTAAGAGTGTTCAGATGACTAGACCAATATAAGAGATGAACTGTAAGAGTGTTCAGATGACTAGACCAATATAAGAGATGAACTGTAAGAGTGTTCAGATGACTAGACCATTACATAAGATGAACTGTAAGAACGTTCAGATGACTAGACCAATATAAGAGATGAAATGTAAGAGTGTTCAGATGACTAGACCATTACATAAGATGAACTGTAAGAGCGTTCAGATGACTAGACCAATATAAGAGATGAACTGTAAGAGTGTTCAGATGACTAGACCAATATATGAGATGAACTGTAAGAGCGTTCAGAAGACTAGACCAATACATGAGATGAACTGCGCAGTGGTTTCTAAATCAGGGAGCTCTCAATATAGTTTTCTTTCTATTGGGGTGTTTTTGGGGCCAGTGTCTTGTACGTGCCTCTTGGTAAAGAGAGCAGTTTTGGAGGACATGGTCGGCATTTTCTGATGACACTCCACATAGGCAGATTTCACTGGTTCCAATTTTAGCTTTCGGTACATATGTTGTCGCATTCTGTTGTGTCCGGTCCTGAGTCGAAAGATTAGAAGTTGATCTTATCGGGATAGCTTATAATATCTGAAACCCAACTGTTTTCTACAGGGTTTATGGAAGTGTAAAAATTTTTAAAAATATTTTTATGTAAAGAAAAACAACTTACTTTTTGTGTATTGCAGCCATGGTTTTATAAACACAATAGAAATACACGTGAGAAGTATGAAAAATGTGCAGCTGTTGTTAAGCAAAACCTCACAACATCATAACATCTGAGCTCGGGGGGTATACCTAGCTGTTGTTAAATAACACCTCGCAACATCATAACATCTGATCTCGGGGGGTATACCTAGCTGTTGTTAAATAACACCTCGCAACATCATAACATCTGATCTCGGGGAATATACCTAGTTGTTGTTATACTCGTAGAAGCATTGAAGCGTATCCTTCGCTGCTCTTACATTTGTCTTATTACTTCCCCGTCACGTTCCCATTAAACCTGCACCTCGTTATACTCCTCCCCCCCCCCACCTAAAGCCTTCACCTGCTGTGAAATACATTGAAATGCATATACAAGTCTATGTCTATGTAACTGAAGATGTAGTTGCGTGATTCTATGTGTGTGATTGACTGTTTGTGTGCTACATGCATGTGTATGTGTGTTACTGCTGAGGGGAATGCATTTAGGAAGTTTTGGTGCCTCGGTTGTGCAGCCTGTTTGGAACCTGGAAATGGCAAGGTCGTTTAGAATGATCCTTAAGAATACAAGACCGTTGGGGCACCACCAGTGATGATGATCAACTTTTTTTCTTCTCCTCTAGATAACGGGAAAAGGGAGGGGTAGGGTTTCCGACCTCTGGATATGAGAAAAATTCCTTCATTAATTAAAAAATAAAGAAAACAACTTATTTTATAGACCTTTTTATACTTTTTTCACACTGATGATCTTTTTATCACTTTCCCATTGCGTTTTTGCGCCCCCCCCCCCCGCATCCCTCCTCCAAATACAAATAAGTCTTTTGTGATTTCCATTAGCTGGCTCATAGCCTAAGTTTTTTTTTTTATATTACAATAACGCATTGAGGAAAATTTTTAACTATGAAAAAGAACATTTTTAAATTATATATAGGCTTTTTTTTTTAATTTAGTTGGCAACAGTGTTCAATTTAGAGTCCTTGACCTTGTTGAGTTTACCGTGAAACTCTCCACTGTAAATATCAGTAAATTAATTATTTATTTTTTGCGTATCCGGTGACGATAAAGAATATAGGAAGTATTGACAATGTAAATATTTTGTTTTTAATTTACAATAACTTTTATGCTTTTTTTCGGTACTGCAAAATCAAATTTCTAAGCTCTCAGCTTAGTTGTCAAACAAACTAATTTAAATTTTAGTTGGCAACACTGATATTTCAAAATGGCGTCGTTATCATTCTTTAGTTTCTTTATTTCAACATGAACGTCGATCTTTGGGTTACCAGACGTCTGGCTAAAGTAAAGGTCATGACCTCCATTATAAAGAAGTCTTTTTCGTCGGATAGGTCCTAAAGTGTGAAAATGTCCTGTTTGTACTCTGTTGTTTTCTTGCATATTATCCAATAACTGAATTTAATTCTTCTTAACGAGTAGAATACAATTTTTTAAATAGTTGTTTATATTAAAATCATTTACAGGATAGAAAGATACCTCGTTTTACAATCACCTCGTTTATGAACAGTGGTGTCCTTATACATTCAAGGCTCTTTGTAGGCTAAAATTTTTTTAAAGTGTTTTTGCTTATCAATGCTATGCCTTGTCACAGTGGTCAGGAGTATTAGACTAACCATTGACTCAGATGCATTCTTTTCTCTAAGTACTCTAAATGTCAAAAATAAAATGTTGCTGAGAAATATGATTTATAATCTTACATGTGTTATACATTGAAGTTTAAGCCTAAATATTTTAACGCTTACTTTTATTTTGTTGAAGTTTTTTTTTTCTGCTGTTCTGTCTTCCTTTGTAAATAGATAAGAAGATAAGATAAGCGTTATCCTCGTTTCTGACCTATTTTTTCCTTCTTTCTGACCTTTTTTCTTTCTTTTTTTTCTTTCTTAATTTTTCTTTTTCCTTATATTGCCTCTACAGCTCTACATACCGTTTTGTCTTCCTTTTCTATGTTTACTTATTTCATTATGCAAATAATGAAAACCAGGTTTATAAAATCGAAAAAAATAAACAACGAGGTATAACTAGGTATAAACTATAGATGAAATAGCAGCGGATATTCATCGTTGTTCGATGATGACCACATTTGTCATCCAGGGGGCTGTGGGCTTTTCACTGGGTTTTTTTGTCTCCTTATCGGATACAATCTGGTTGTTCATTTATTCTAGTCAAAGTGTCACTAAAGACTAGGCCGTTGTTGTTGTTGTTTTCCCATTAAAAAGCATCACATCGATGCTCCTGATATCAGACATGTTTTCCCCGTAGAACTCGTAGGAGAAGCAAAACTCTGAATTCAAACCTCTGCTGCCTTGCAGCTATACCCAATCCTGGGAAAGGCTTCGGGAGTTATCCCTGAGGAAAAATGAGTCGCTGACGATCCATAGGCAGTTTGCAACACTCAGTGCCACACCATGGCAGAGCCTGCGACGCCGCTGATCCCAAGCTGTATTGGCACTTGCCGCTCCCTTAGATATGTGGAGAGGGGGGAAATGAGGTGTGGTCGACTTCGTTTCTACCACTGAAAATGCCCAGGCATGAGATGATCCATAGTCGCCTAGCGGCTGAAGGAGGACATAATAAGAATGACATATATACCTAAAACTTGTGTTGGATACCTTGGATACAAGAGACGAGTCTATTCTTAGGCTGTCGTCAGACACCTGTTTGAATGTTAACCGATACTCCAAGTGAGATGAAATCAAGCAAGTAGGCTACTCGAATTCTGTCTTCACAAATATTATAGATGTATTAATATTATTCATTACATTTACATTCAATATTATAGATGTATTAATATTATTAATTACATTTACATTCAACTTAAAGATTAGATAGATAGATAGATAGATAGATAGATAGATAGATAGATAGATAGATAGATAGATAGATAGATAGATAGATAGATAGATAGATAGATAGATAGATAGATAGATAGATAGATAGATAGATAGATAGATAGATAGATAGATAGATAGATAGATAGATAGATAGATAGATAGATAGATAGATAGATAGATAGATAGATAGATAGATAGAATTATGATAAGAGACGAGAAGTACAAAGAGGAACAGTACGCAAGGTTTCCAGTTCAACTTGTCGATGTATTATTGATTGGTGACATAAGTAAACATTAGATTATATTTAAATCGAAAGTAAAGGCTCTAATGTCAACACTGAATATACGTATTTTTTTTTATTACCTCTTATAGATAGATATAAAGGAAATACATGTTCCTGCCAGCAATCTTATCAAAGCCAAAGCATGCATTTAGAGACAATCCAATGTTCTAATTATAGACTTATAGAAGTGTCCTACAGTCTATGCCTTGGGAAATGCCAAATAGACAGTGACTGAGTGTGACTTGACACTGGTTGACACCTGCTGAGAGTTATCAAAAATTAAGATTTAGCTCTAGCAATAGGATTAACTCAACAATGACAAGGACTCTAAATTGAACGTCACTGTTGTCAACTTAAATTAAACAAATTGAGCCATAATTTTTACAATCTCAGTGTGTAGCGGTAAATCTTCGTATCATGTCTCCTGTATTACCGCTAGTAAGGTGACAATTTTTGACAACCTCCTTCTTAAATAGTGTTTGTTTTTCAAGAATGTTAAAAAAAGAAATTAGTTCCTCACAATACATCAAAATCTGCTAGGATTTATTTTGTATTACAGGGCGTAATAATACATGTAAAAAGATTACTTTGCTAATCAACAAGGAGTGGGCAAATGAGGCAAATACACCCTCCAGTGAGAGGCACATATCTATCTGCAAAAAATATATATCATACATGGACTTCCACGAGTAGGCTTGCGCTAATGATGTACCATTAGGGAAAGATGTGTCTCAGAAATTCACCACTAAAAAGTCAAGTTCTAAAGTCTTTGATTGGCTGAAATGTTTCATGAAGTACAGTGCAATATCCTAGTCTTTTTATGTGTGTGTGTGTCCTCCTGTTTGTTCTCCTCTGGGTGTGTTTGTGTCTGGTAACACTAATTGTCTGGCTCTATCTACCTGAATTATTTCACAGAAGGGCAAGTAATATACGACTGTTCTTTATATATATATATATATATATATATATATATATATATATATATATATATATATATATATATATATATATATATATATATATATATATATATATATATATATATATATATATATATAGTCATTTATTCAAAATCTAATAAAATACTCAGATAGACACAAAGATAAAGGCACATTCCTCGTTCCATATACTAGCATCAACATACTCAAATGCTCCTTCTTCCCTAATGCTATTAGAGAATGGAATGGGTTGCCCGAGCTAGCCAGGAAAACCAGTGACTTTGCAGAATTTAGATTATTGGTTAATATGCATGACTAAATGCATGACGCGTTGGGCGTAATCATCTTCTCTTTTGAAGTAGTCTGTATTATATATAATGGGCTCCCGGAGGATTTTTTGCAGGATCTTTTTTTTTTTTTTACACCTAAGCAGTTTGTCTGGTTTCACTTACAAGTGCTATTTTAAAATACACCAAACAGTCAAAGATCTTCTCAAAGTTGTGACTTTAAGTGCGAATGAATCCGTTTTTCTCAGTCTGACATGTCTCACACAAACGAGGTACATTTAGCACCAACGCTCTCGCTTGATACCAACAGCATTACTGATATCTGAAACATCATTCAGGTCATTGATAACAAGGTTAAGTCTGTGAGACGCACAATGGACTAAGGCTGCTTTTGGATATTTTTCACCTATCCTTGCCTGAACACAGTTTTGAATGCTACCCATCACGGGGCAACCATCGTAGCCTTGGCCGAGTAGTTTGTCCATACAGACAAGGACTTTAGACATAGGCAGTGTGTCTCTCTTAACAACAGTGACAAAACCCAATGAATTCTTTTCGAGTATGATCGCCATCAACAAATCCAACCCTCAAAAACATCTGTTCAGTGCCTGAGAAATCTGCATTTTATTACCGAAATACCAAAGAAAATGCCGTTCATGCTGCTGCTCGTATATTTTGGTTTCTTGCTGCTGCCAGTGCTCCATCGATACAAATCAATTTTTGGACTCAGATGGCATGGGAAGACTTTCTTATATCACTTCTTTCTTAAACTGATGGACGTGTTTCACTTGCTATTTTATTGAGAGCTAACATTGACCGCAACTCCGCAAGACGTAACTACATTGACCAAGATAACTGCACTCTTCACTCTTGTTCGAATAAACTTTCCCATATATCATATCGAAACACAGCTGGCAAGGGTTTTTCCTCCAGACAAAAAACAAAAACAACAACCAAAAAAAAAACGTTTATCCTATTCTAGGCCTTTACACTAAATAACATGATAACTATAATTATGTGTAAATGAAAACCTGCTATAGAATAAAGCTCAAATAGTCGGACATGAACTACAGATGAACCTTTTCTAGTTTATTACAATAATAGCTTGTCTTTATTAACTTTTATTTCAGCGGAAGATCCACTCTATGTAAGGTTGATTCATAGTGGAAGTTAATTGATTTTAAGGTGTAAAAAAACTGGCTAAAATTTGGTTACTCAGAATTCAGAGGGGTGCACGTACATGGCCAGCCATCAATTCCTGATAAGCCTAGGCTGGTCTGCTACAACTGTACTTCAGTCACCAGTGGAAGCACTACACTACTTTTTTAGCTGCTACCTAGATTTTAATTGATCTGATGATGCCCAACAAAAATGGCTAGAATTTGGCAACCTGGAATCCAGGTTTTTTTTTGCACTTACCTGCGCAGGCGCCCATGATATCTTCTATATTATAAAGTAGAATGTGTGGGGTATGTATGTATGTATGTATGTTACTTATAGACATCAAAACCGCTTGACCAATCTTGATAAAACTAGGCAGGAATGTTCCTTGGGTACCAACTTAGACCGTAGTGTATGTATTGTAGCCCTAAAACAAACTTAAGACCCTCAAAAAAAAAAAAGTTGTCCGACTCTATTACAGCTATAGTATTTTATGGATCTAGGCCATGTCTACAATGTTGACATGAGAAAAGATAGAAAGGATTTAGACCTAGATCTAATTTTAAGAAATACACTTTGCGCAGATAGTTTTTTACTTTGACACATGAAAAGACAAAAGAAGATCCATTGATTTCATTATATAATAAAATTAACCTTCAATTTTGTGTTTCAAAAGCATTTTTTACATTAATTAGTTCCTTATATCTGTGATTACAGATTTCCTGACGAACATTCTTTCATTAGACAATTCAGTAATGAATCGCGTACTAAATATTAATTCGTTTAATTGTTTACTTTATAATCCCATCCCTAGATCTAAAACTCTAATTCAACTCTTAGATGATAAAACTTCTCTTCGCACAGATAGTTTTATACTTTAACACATAAACATATTAATTAAAGTCCATTCATTTCATATTTTGATCAAATAAACATTCAAATTTGGTTTTCTAAAGCTACATTCACCCATGAGTGCTGCGAAGCCGAGTTAAAGGCCTAGATCTATATTTATTCATGAATCGCGTACTAAAAATTATTTCGTTTTATTGTTACTTTATAATCCCATCCCTAGATCTAAAACTCTAATTCAACACTAAGATGATAAAACTTCTCTTCGCACAGATAGTCTTATACTTTAACACATAAACATATTAATTAAAGTCCATTCATTTCATATTTTGATCATGTAAACATTCAAATTTGGTTTTCTAAAGCTACATACATTTACGAAAGCCACGAAGCCGAGTTGAGATAGGCCTAGATCTATATTCATTCATGAATCGCGTACTAAAAATTATTTCGTTTAATTGTTCACTTTATAATCCCATTTATTTAACAAAGCTATCGCTCTTTTCGTTTTTAATAGATAAGAATGTATCGACTTCGGGTAAACCATTTTCGCAAAACTAATTTTATTTTCGTAGCGAAAGAGAAATAACGTGAAAGGATCATTAGCTACGTTTAACATACATCTAAATCCAATCCACTAGATTATTCAAAAGCAAATGTTTTAATTTTAAAAAATGGATTTAAGCCTATTAGCTATTTTGATTTGATAGCTTCATTCACACTATTTTTACATTGACACATTCGCTTTATATAAAAATTACATTATTATTTCGTTTAATTGTTTACAAAACACTCTCAGTGACTATATCGAAAGTAATGCGCAAATAAAGACCCGCGGGTCGCGGGTAACATATGTCTAGTATATATATATATATATATATATAAAAGTGATATCGAAGTTACATGGTTTTATAACTGGCTGTCAAGCTCGTAATCCATACATGGAAATTACCTGTTCTTGTGTTGTCAGAAAAATGGGGAGATAATTACAAGAAGTTATAATCCATGTGTCATAGTTTCAATGTATCGAAGTCTATCAATCACAATAAAATCATTTCTTTTTTAATCTACAACAATGCAATATTTCCTTTGCGTATTTACCTCAATCGATAGTTATGCTAAGGGCAGTAACTCTATTCCGTATATCTACAGTTACTTTGTATGGTTAACTTCCCTTGAATAAATGTGCGTAACCAAAAAAATAAAAATAATAAATTCAGACATCACAATCACTTATAGCTTCACACACAGACAATACTCGCATTATTTACATTCATAAACTAACAAAAAGAAATGTTTGGTATTAGTTCTATACCACCTTAACCAACCCTTTCACTAACCACAACCTTAAAAAAAATGATAGCCACACAAGTAGAGAATCTCAACAATGTTAGCAAACAATTTACCTGTGACCTACTTCTTAGCTAAAGAATGAAGATGACATAGGACCATGTAGATCAAAGTCTAAATATCCAAGTCAGCAGTGGCGTAGCTAGGGATTTGGGGGGACAGGGGGCTTGACCTTTTTAGGGACCCCGGAATTTTGACATTCGACATTATGACATGAAATAATGGCGTAATATTCAATGTAAAAAAATAATTTCGGGCGCTCATTTGGCGGCCCCCTCAATGAGGCCCGGAGGAATTTTTAAATTTGGGCTCCCCTCTCCCACCACCCGAGCTACGACACTGCATGTCAGCTTAGCTCAAGTAGTAGATGTTGACATTCTGAAAACGTACTGGAGAAGAGTCGTTTTGAGTTTTAAACTGGTGATGAAGATGAGAATCATAATAAAGACAGAATGGAAAATAAGGACGATGAAGTTGATGAAAGAGATAATAAAGAGAAAGGGCATAATGATTATATAATGATATTAATAATAAAATTATATTGATGATATTGTTGATAATGATGATACATAATATTAATGGTAATAATAAGGCTTGAAGATTAATGAGGAATGCAGTATTTCACGTGGCTACGCTGCCCTAGCTGTGATCTATATACTTTGTCACAAGCAGAGAAAGCACAACCATTGTCCAACATTGGTCGATTAAGATTTTCCTTTCGCCGTCTGCGTCTGTCCTCGGCAGCAGATTTTCTTTTGGTCTCAAATGTTTATCCCGCGGCCTTTGTGAGATATTGATGTTAATGAGGATAACAAAAAGATCAGGTATTAATAACGACCCTCAGTAAACGATGAGTAAGTAATAACGACCCCCAGTAAACGGTAAGTAAGTAATAACGACCCCCAGTAAACAGTAAGTAAGTAAAAACGACCCCCCAGTAACGGTGAGTAGGTAATAACGACCCCCAGTAAACGGTAAGTAAGTAATAACGACCCCCAGTAAAAGGTAAGTAAGTCATAACGACCCCCCAATTAACGGTAAGTAAGTAATAAAGACCCCCCAGTAATTCGGTAAGTAAGTAATAACGACCCCCAGTAATTTCGTAAGTAAGTATTAACGACCCACAGTAATTCGGTAAGTTAGTAATAACGACCCCCCCCCCCAGTAAACGGTAAGTAAGTAATAACGACCCCCAGTAAACGGTGAGTAAGTAATAACGACCCCCCAGTAAACGGTAAGTAAGTAATAACGACCCCCAGTAAACGGTGAGTAAGTAATAACGACCCCCAGTAAACGGTAAGTAAGTAATAACGACCCCCAGTAAACGGTGAGTAAGTAATAACGACCCCCAGTAAACGGTAAGTAAGTAATAACGACCCCCAGTAAACGGTAAGTAAGTAATAACGACCCCCCCAGTAAACGGTAAGTAAGTAATAACGACCCCCAGTAAACGGTAAGTAAGTAATAACGACCCCCAGTAAACGGTGAATAAGTAATAACGACCCCCAGTAAACGGTAAGTAAGTAATAACGACCCCCAGTAAACGGTAAGTTAGTAATAACGACCCCCATTAAACGGTAAGTAAGTAATAACGACCCCCAGTAATTCGGTAAGTAAGTAATAACGACCCCCAGTAATTCGGTAAGTAAGTAATAACGACCCCCAGTAATCCGGTAAGTAAGTAATAACGACCCCCAAGAAATCCGGTAAGTAATTAATAACGACCCCCAGTAATCCGGTAAGTAATCACCCCGATGTGAGATAGGTGGGAGGAGAGAGAGACAAAGTGTGTGTGTGTGTGTGTAAGCAGAGAGAGAGAGGAGAGAGAGACAAAGTGTGTGCGTGTGTGTGTAAGCAGAGAGAGAGAGGAGAGAGAGACAAAGTGTGTTTGTGTGTGTGTGTAAGGAGAGAAAGAGAGGAGATAGAGACAAAGTGTGTGTGTGTGTAAGGAGAGGAGAGAGAGAGGAGAGAGAGAGAGAGAGAGAGAGAGAGAAGATAGAGACAAAGTGTGTGTGTGTAAGGAGAGGAGAGAGAGAGAGAGAGAGGAGATAGAGACAAAGTGTGTGTGTGTGTAAGGAGAGGAGAGAGAGAGGAGAGAGAGAGAGAGAGAGGAGATAGAGACAAAGTGTGTGTGTGTGTGTGTGTGTAAGGAGAGAGGAGAGAGAGAGAGAGAGGTTCCAAACGTATAGGGAAAACAAATGTAAAAAAAAAAAAGAAATGTTGATAACAACCAGGAAGTACAAACTGATTGAAATAAAAATAAAAACATGATATCACTGAAAGATAGGTTCAGCAGTTGATACACAAACATTAGATTAGTAAGTTAGAGTAAGTTAGAGTAAGTTAGAGTAAGTTATAAAGGAAAATGATTGGCTGTAATTGTGTGTTTTGTTTGTTTGTTTTTTCAAGTTTAAAGAAATATTTTTAAATCGATGTTATGTTTTTAAATAATCCAAAACTCATCTTCAACATTTAAAAAATACCCAGTTGTAAATGTTAAAAATCTATGTCCTAGAAAACAAAACAAAATTGTCCTCAGATTGGGTTAAAGGTGAAAGAGAGAGTGAGAGAGAATAAGTGATAGGGAAAGTGAAAGGGAGCTAGAGAAAGAGAGGATGTGAGAGACAATACGGGAGAGCGATAAAGAAAGAGAGAGACAAGGTGAGAGAGGGAGAGAGTTTTTGGATTGGTTTTTGGAGAGTTTTTGATTCAGAAATGGAGAGGTTGTGGAAGAGAAAGAGTGAGCGATACAAAGAATAAGAGGAGGGAGTCGGGGAGAGAGGCGGTAGCTGATTGGGCCACACATCCTTACGTTAAAGACATTACCAAAAGTAGGAATCAACGAACTAGTAACGAATTAAAAACCAAATAATGGCCTAATAGCCAACGAATTAACACAAGTATATACAATGCTTGTTCAGGGGAAACTACCCGGGGATTGATTTTGAAAAAAAAAAAGGAATAGTAAAGGGCCATCTTAACTCTCAATCACTGAAGCCCAACCTGTATCAGTCTGTGGGGCCATTTACAATACCGACACGCATTTCACGGACCACAATACAACAAAATAAGATCAAGGCCAATGGAACACAGCCTCTGTGACTTTAATATGTACTGTTTAAACCAAATATGGCTTGTGGACAGTAGTTTGGGAATCATTGGATACTAAATATATATAGTTCGTCCATCGTGGTTCGATGATGACCTCTTTGTCATCCAGGGGGCTGAGGGCTTTGCACTGGGGTTTTATGCCTCCTCGTGTGGCTGGTGAGACCTATGTGAGCTCGGAATGTTCGGCCGCACACTGGGCAGGTTATGCCAGCTGGAGCTAGTGTCGTGGGCCTTGCTTTTCTTTTCTGGCGTTTTTCTTCTGCCAGCGTTGTTCTTTTTTCCTCAGCAACCTGTGCGCCAGTTTTCACAGCGCGACGCCATGATGCTCTGTCATGTGCCTCTGTCTCCCAGGTGGCTGGGTCTATGCTGAACGCCTTCAGAGAAGCTTTGAAGGTGTCCCTGAAGCGCTTTCTTTGACCACCTTTACATATACTAAATATATATCATTTCTGGTCTACTCCACATTTCAAAGTGAGCAGTTATCTTATAATGCTTGTAACCAACACCAACACATAAGTGGCTACTAAATATATTTGTTTTTTAATGTCAGCTTCTTTGTTTAGCCAAAAATAGCATAAATTATAGGAGCATATACTTTCATAGGTATACTACGCCGCCCAACTAAATAATTATTATGTACATTTTTTTTAAAAGGACAAATTTGTAAAAATAAATTTTATACATGACTCGCAATTTATACAATGAAAACGTCAGTAATTTTCAGACTAAAGACTCACATAAACACACGTGTATTGTGTTGTATTGAAAAACAAAAAAACTATTATTATTATTTTCTGTGCTAGTCACAAAAACGTGACTAGCCAAACATATTTACAATCACATCCAAATAAATCTACAATCACAGTCAGACAAATCTAAATTCACTTGCAAGACATACCTACAACCACATTTAAATGAATATACAATCACATACATACAAATCTACAATCACATTTAAACGAATCTACAATCACAGTCAGACAAATCTACAATCACATTTAAACAAATCTAAAATCAATTCCAGACAAGTCTACAATAACTTGAAAACAAATCTACTATCACATACATACAAATCTACAATCACACCATTATAAGTTTTATGTGAACATCGAGGCCTTAGGTATAGATTTAGATCTAGAACAATGACTCATAAATCCTAATGTGTATGCTGATAAAAAACAGATACAGTATATTGAATGATAAGATAGATCACAACTTGTTCATTGCTTTGGGGTCCTGGAGGATAAAGGAACTCAAAAACAGCTACTCGTTATATCTCGTTGGCGTAGCAATAAGTTTTTTGTGCTTCCATAGATTCCATTATGCGGACCAATTCAGTTCTTGTGCAGGTAAATACATACATCTTCAACATAAATACCTACATATTCTACAGGTAAATACATACATCTTCAACATAAATACATACATCTTAAATACATACATCATCTACAGGTAAATACATACATTTTCAACATAAATACCTACATATTCTACAGGTAAATGCATACATCTTTTACAAGTTAATACATACATCCCCAACATAAATACATATATCTATAACATAAATACATAGAGCATTAAAAACATATATCTTCAACATGAATACATACTTCTTCAACATGAATACATGCATCTTCTACAGGTAATTACATACATTTGCAACATAAATACTTATATCCTCAACATAAATACTTACATTTTCAACATAAATACATACATCCTCGACATAAATACTTACATTTTCAACAGAAATACTTACATTTTCAACATAAATACTTACATTCTCAACATAAATACTTACATTTTCAACATAAATACATACATCCTCGACATAAATACTTACATTTTCAACATAAATACTTACATTTTCAACATAAATACTTACATTTTCAACATAAATACTTACAACATAAATACTTACAACATAAATGCATACATCCTCAACATATATCTTTGTTCTGAACATGACATCAATAAATAAGCAAGGAGATATAATGACAGTCAGAACAAAAATACAAATGAGCATGAAAAGAGCTATGGAGAATAACTGGCTGGAGTGACACCATTAAACAATATAAACCGATGATATATATATATGTGTATATCACAAACTCGTTGATTAGTTCAGTCTAGAGGTGGGGGGTTGGGGCTTTCAAAACAAAATACAAAGGAGGATGGGTGGTAAAGACACAGATGAGAAGCATTTCTTGTCCCAAGATTCACATACACACATTTTTTGGTAAGGTTCTATCACCTCATCTATCACATGATTTGTCCCTTGACTTTCGTCATAGTGGTGCTGTGACAGTTCGTGTAGCCAGAGATGAACATCGATTGGTGACAAGTAGTGGCCTGGTAAGGAACTCTCCCGTGCGGCGTAGTGCCTCATAGCCTCCATACAGATCTAGTTGCGGACACTCTTGCAAGACGTGCACCACCGTTTCTTTTGACTCCCCGGAATGTCGGCAACGGGTATTACGATTGGGCCGGAACCGGGCAAAGAATGCACCAATGGGGCAGTGTCCCGTATCAACAGTTCCGACCGTTTTAGCCTCCACCACGGGTCGTCTTGGTAAGGGTAGGCGCATGTGCTGCCAGACTCCCCTGTCAGTTTAAGATTCATCCCAGGATTTCAATCATTTTCCATGTACCCACTCTCGTTTACTGTCGTAGCCTGTTGAAACGTACTTTGGGCCTCGAAAGTGGGCATGGCCAGCGCTCATTGTGCTCACACCGCAGTGCGAGGGCACCCACTGCATAAAGATGACAGCTCCAATAAGTCGACGGATGTTATTTGCGGCGCCGAGAGCCTCTTCCACCATTTGGGACTTTCCCCCTAAGCCAGCCTTGGCTTGGAGGCAGCACTGGGAGTCGGTACCATTACAACGGTAGTCGCAACGGTTTTCTATTCACGCAGTTTTTGGAGCTTGTGGTTGAGTGAGATTGTTATCGCCGTTAGTTCAGCGTCGAAGCTACAAGCAGCGAGGCCGCATGTGCTTGACAGCTTGTCTGGGTCCGGGTAACAGATATAGGCCTTATACCCGGCTCTCATGGGGTCCTTCAGAACCGACCAGTCTGTATAACAATAGATGTCATTAGGAGGGTAGGTGTTCGCGTAACCAAATCCCTCCACTTGTCAGCAGCTGTTTTTAAGATACATGCAGTTCCATTCTTGTACGTGTAAGTGTCTATAAATCTATTTAAATGTGTTGTATTAAAGAGTGTGTTTATTTATGTGCTGAAAACATACACTCTCAATGACATGACAAGATTGTATGCTGCCAGTTAAGTATTCACAGCTCATACTCTTTACATATTTAGAACTACTTTCTGCTTGCAGTGAGAATCAGACATTTAGAAATGTAGCCAGGGAGGGTAGGGATTACAAAAAATTACACGAAAACGTAAAATTATAGTCTAACCCTCTCTTGACTCGTAGATGCTTAAAAAGCTGGCCCATAAATGTTTATAGAATAAAAATGTGTTAAAATTATTTTTGTTTAAAATATGTTTCAACAGAGAATTAGGCTCTATATAGACTGCAGCATTTTATGGACTGACCTAACCTTTTGTAATAAAATGAATAATGCTGGAGACATTTTAAAGTACTCTTGCTTTTGTCTCCTTGGCATTGTATTTTTCATTTAGTTTCTAAATTTTAAATTAATTTATAGTTTGTGGAGTTTCCCTTCTGAGATGTTGGCTCTGGGCAGCTGCACTGTATGCGCAGTCGTAAACCCGGCCCTGCTAAGATAAGACCACTGTAGATTCTGGTATAAGGGTAAAGTAATGTTTTTATTTGAAGATTTGTATCTTAGGGAAAAAATAACCAGCATTTGTACAAGATCAATAAATGTATTACATCCTATTAATAATAATGATTTCTCGTTCGTATAAATGAAATATCACAGAATAAATGTCCAAATAATGTATGGACTTAATAAACCTGGCAACAAGTTTTGTTGTTGTTGTTGTTGTTTAAATCGGAGGTGCATATATAGGTCAGACTGATATAGCGTCTGCAACTTCCTTTATTGCACACAAATTATTAGAGACTGTTGTGAATTACGGTGACGCAGGTAAAATTAGCTGTTTCCTTCAAAAGCTAATACTTTCAAATAAGCTTAAATATAAAATTGTATACAGTTCTACTTGAATTATAGTAAAAACAAACGTTGACAAAACAGACATTCTAAAAATAAAAGACATTCTAAAGCAATTTTCAAAGAAACATTCTGTAAAGTCCACTTTCATTTTTTTTACTGGTCCTAGTACATGGAGAAGAAACAGAATCTCTCCTTTAATAGAATTGAATGTCCTAACTTTCAAAGAAGCCTTTCTTCAAAGCAATGTTTGTTTTTGGAAGTTTCTCCATGGTAGAGTAATGCTTTAACAGGTCGTTAATATCCTTGAACTCTTTGACTCTGTCAATCGTCCATTTTGAATTCACTTCGTAAATTTTATACTCCTTGACCTGCCCACCCTCCGCTAGAAACGCCAGGACTTTTTCATCCCCTTTCCTGGACTTGCGGATGAGGTAGGTCCCTGGATGCCTCTTTGCTAGAAGACGCTGGTTCAGTTCTTCGCGGTCAGGGTTTTCTTCGTGGATGGTGCACAGCGCCTCGAGCGTGTGTACAACAAAGTCGTCCGGGATCTCGTACGTCTCGTCCTCCAGACCGGGAATATTGACGTAGTTGGGGCAGCCTTCCATCACGTCGCTGTATCGGGGAGGGGGCACTGGAGGTGCCGCGTCAGAGCGGGACCGCAATACGGGCTTAGAGTTCGCGCGCTTTTCAGCCTCACTTTCGAAAATGGCAGACGTGGACGTCTTCCTGAATTTACCAGCAGACGACGAAGGAGAAGTTTGGTCTTTCTGAGGAAGAGAAAACGACCTGCTAGTTTTGCCCACTTTGCTTCCACCACTTCCGGAATCAGAACTTTCTTCTTCCGAATCGCTGGTCATTTCCGGGATCATCTCATCCGAGATGTCTATCGCTTTTTCGATTAAATAATATTCATCATTGTCCTCTTCACTAAGGGATATTGACCTCAGTTTTTCTGACATTGTGGTATCAGGGATGGTCATGCCGTTAGCAACATACATCTGCCTTTTGATGGCCTTCATCCAGTCCAGTCTTTCTGAATTACTAATGCAACTAAATGTTTTTATCTTGTTGGGGTCCGTGTTGTGGGCGGGGTGGACCGAAAATGCCCAGTCCTGCCCTTTGGTGTCTACCCTTTTCACTGTGTTGTAGCCCTGCAGGGAAAAAGAAGATTTTGGCGCCTTGGAGTTCTCGTCTACGTAAACGTTCAGATCTGACTCCCTCATGATGACAAACCGGCGAGGCCAGCGCCCAAAGTTCAGGGTATTATTTTTCTTTCGAAGCAGCCCATACTTAACAACCATCTTGGGCTGTTTTATCAGACTCTGGGCGGACATGTCATTGCCGTACAGTTTCATGTTGGCCGGAAGTGTTGTCATGGTTTTAATGAACAGACGAGCAGAAAATATAGGTTAGTGTCATCGCCTGTAAACAAAAAGCATTTAGTTTAAAATTAGTAAAATTCATAATAAACAAAAGAGATACAAGACACCGATAGCAAAGACAAACAGACAGAAACACTCTTTTGTTCCCCTGGCAACCAAATCATTAAATAAGAACAATCTGGTATAAACTTTGTCACATGTAAATTATGAGTGAGTCTGGTGTGAATGTACATTTTGGTTTCTTATAGTTATAATGTTTTTTGTTTGGTGTAATGCACAAATTGTAAGACAAATTTCCTTACGGATAATAAAGATTATTATTATTATTATATTTTTACAAACTGAATGTTACTCTTATCTTCTAATGTTCTACTCTAAGAAACCTGATTTATATCGAGCATTACATGGTACATGTATTTAACATGTACGAGTTCGTTTTGTCACTGTTTTACCAAGCTCAGATCTGCAGTATTCTAAGTTTCAACACCTCTGCCTGGTTCGGCAATCTCAATAATGAAAAGATATAAACTAAAACTTAATAAAATACTAAATGCTGCTAATAAGAACACTGGTAACAACCAAGCTCCAACTTTGACACCTATTCGAGACAAACATTGCTAAAAAAGCTATGAAGATTTTAAGCGTAAAACAATCCTTTCTTGTTCAGGATTTCAACAATTTACAATCTCTACCTTTGTGTATGTCACCGATCACAAGGACAAATAGATCTATACACAAAGAACTCGTTTGTTTATTTGGCTATGGTATTGCTACATAAAATGTAACTTGCTGTTGTAAATATCACTTGTAATGTTGAACAGAAACTTTGGTATGAACGTGGAAGTGTATAAATTGTTTGCTCTTATAATGTATTGTCATTTGTAATGAACAACTTGTAAAACATATTTCCTGACGGATACTAAGATTGTTATTATTAAGTATAACTATTTATAATTTTTATTATAATTATTTATAAAATAATGTACATGATACTTTAAAATATCAAGAATAAGTTTTGGGGAAACATCGTTTTGTCTCCTTTACCGAGTGTAAGGGTACGATCCTTGTAGGTTAGGATGTAAGACAGTGAAACCCGAAATACGGCCCGCGGGTCACATTCGGTCAACTATGTTGTTTTACCCGGCCCGCCGAAACATCGGCACAAAGTGTAGAAAATCCTCTCGCCTCAAACATAATAATGTCTTTCTCTGCGCTAGGGTAAATGGATTGATACCGATAGTAAGCCAACATATTTATTTTATAAAGAAGGAGTGCCTCTTTTACAAGAACATAACATTCAACAGATTTATGAAACCAAATACAAAAATAAATAAGGTGGCATTCTTGGTTTGAGACACAATTGATAGATGACACCAAAAGTGGAGGACTGGTGAGAATAGTTTAAAAAAAACAAGAAGAAAATGAGTCAAGTGTAAAGCTATTTTCTATTTCCCATGACAAGGCTACCGACATATTTGATACCGCTCAAAATTTTGGTATTTACTGACGGTCAAAACAAGTTTTGAACTCAGAGACGTTCATAGCTATAACGAGCTTACATGGGACCACCAGTGGCGAAGTGCGGTCAAAGAAGTTTTTCTACCCTCACAGTTAATTTTATTTTTTTGCTTAGGAGAAATAGGTGAGAGTGACTACTGATAGTGCCACAAGGATGATTGACAGTAAGAGTTATTAGAAAAGTTGTTGAGCCTCTGTGGCTTCATTGAAGTATTCACCAACCATATCTATGCGGCAAGGTGTTCGATCATCAGATCGTCTTCAGTCTGGATCATCTGATGATGATCTTGTTCAGTCTGGAACATGTGATAATGATTGTGTTCAGTCTAGACCATGTGATGATGATTGTGTTCAGTCTAGACCATGTGATGATGATCTTGTTCAGTCTGGACCATGTGATAATGATCTTGTTCAGTCTGGACCATGTGATGATGATTGTGTTCAGTCTAGACCATGTGATGATGATCTTGTTCAGTCTGGACCATGTGATGATGATCTTGTTCAGTCTATACCATGTGATGATGATCTTGTTCAATCTAGACCATGTGATGATGATCTTGTTCAGTCTAGACCATGTGATGATGATCTTGTTCAGTCTGGACCATGTGATGATGATCTTGTTCAGTCTGGACCATGTGATGATGATCTTGTTCAGTCTGGACCATGTGATGATGATCTTGTTCAGTCTAGACCATGTGATGATGATCTTGTTCAGTCTGGACCATGTGATGATGATCTTGTTCAGTCTAGACCATGTGATAATGATTGTGTTCAGTCTAGACCATGTGATAATGAATGTGTTCAGTCTGGACCATGTGATAATGATTGTGTTCAGTCTGGACCATGTGATAATGATTGTGTTCAGTCTAGACCATGTGATAATGATTGTGTTCAGTCTAGACCAAGTGATGATGATTGTGTTCAGTCTAGACCATGTGATGATGATCTTGTTCAGTCTGGACCATGTGATGATGATCTTGTTCAGTCTGGACCATGTGATGATGATCTTGTTCAGTCTATACCATGTGATGATGATCTTGTTCAATCTAGACCATGTGATGATGATCTTGTTCAGTCTAGACCATGTGATGATGATCTTGTTCAGTCTGGACCATGTGATGATGATCTTGTTCAGTCTGGACCATGTGATGATGATCTTGTTCAGTCTGGACCATGTGATGATGATCTTGTTCAGTCTAGACCATGTGATGATGATCTTGTTCAGTCTAGACCATGTGATGATGATCTTGTTCAGTCTAGACCATGTGATGATGATCTTGTTCAGTCTAGACCATGTGATGATGATCTTGTTCAGTCTAGACCATGTGATGATGATCTTGTTCAGTCTAGACCATGTGATGATGATCTTGTTCAGTCTAGACCATGTGATGATGATCTTGTTCAGTCTGGACCATGTGATGATGATCTTGTTCAGTCTGGACCATGTGATAATGAATGTGTTCAGTCTAGACCATGTGATAATGAATGTGTTCAGTCTGGACCATGTGATAATGATTGTGTTAAGTCTGGACCATGTGATAATGATTGTGTTCAGTCTAGACCATGTGATAATGATTGTGTTCAGTCTAGACCATGTGATGATGATTGTGTTCAGTCTAGACCATGTGATGATGATCTTGTTCAGTCTGGACCATGTGATGATGATCTTGTTCAGTCTGGACCATGTGATGATGATTGTGTTCAGTCTAGACCATGTGATGATGATCTTGTTCAGTCTGGACCATGTGATGATGATCTTGTTCAGTCTGGACCATGTGATGATGATCTTGTTCAGTCTGGACCATGTGATAATGAATGTGTTCAGTCTGGACCATGTGATGATGATCTTGTTCAGTCTGGACCATGTGATATTGATTGTGTTCAGTCTAGACCATGTGATGATGATTGTGTTCAGTCTAGACCATGTGATGATGATCTTGTTCAGTCTGGACCATGTGATGATGATCTTGTTCAGTCTGGACCATGTGATGATGATTGTGTTCAGTCTAGACCATGTGATGATGATCTTGTTCAGTCTGGACCATGTGATGATGATCTTGTTCAGTCTGGACCATGTGATGATGATCTTGTTCAGTCTGGACCATGTGATAATGAATGTGTTCAGTCTGGACCATGTGATAATGATTGTGTTCAGTCTGGACCATGTGATAATTATTGTGTTCAGTCTAGACCATGTGATAATGATTGTGTTCAGTCTAGACCATGTGATAATGATCTTGTTCAGTCTGGACCATGTGATAATGATTGTGTTCAGTCTAGACCATGGGATAATGATTGTGTTCAGTCTAGATCATGTGATGGTGATTGTGTTCAGTCTGGACCATGTGATGATGATCTTGTTCAGTCTAGACCATGTGATGATGATCTTGTTCAGTCTAGACCATGTGATGATGATCTTGTTCAGTCTAGACCATGTGATGATGATCTTGTTCAGTCTAGACCATGTGATGATGATCTTGTTCAGTCTAGACCATGTGATGATGATCTTGTTCAGTCTAGACCATGTGATGATGATCTTGTTCAGTCTGGACCATGTGATGATGATCTTGTTCAGTCTGGACCATGTGATAATGAATGTGTTCAGTCTGGACCATGTGATAATGATTGTGTTCAGTCTGGACCATGTGATAATTATTGTGTTCAGTCTAGACCATGTGATAATGATTGTGTTCAGTCTAGACCATGTGATAATGATCTTGTTCAGTCTGGACCATGTGATAATGATTGTGTTCAGTCTAGACCATGGGATAATGATTGTGTTCAGTCTAGATCATGTGATGGTGATTGTGTTCAGTCTGGACCATGTGATGATGATCTTGTTCAGTCTAGACCATGTGATGATGATCTTGTTCAGTCTAGACCATGTGATGATGATCTTGTTCAGTCTAGACCATGTGATGATGATCTTGTTCAGTCTAGACCATGTGATGATGATCTTGTTCAGTCTAGACCATGTGATGATGATCTTGTTCAGTCTAGACCATGTGATGATGATCTTGTTCAGTCTAGACCATGTGATGATGATCTTGTTCAGTCTAGACCATGTGATGATGATCTTGTTCAGTCTAGACCATGTGATGATGATCTTGTTCAGTCTAGACCATGTGATGATGATCTTGTTCAGTCTGGACCATGTGATGATGATCTTGTTCAGTCTGGACCATGTGATAATGAATGTGTTCAGTCTAGACCATGTGATAATGAATGTGTTCAGTCTGGACCATGTGATAATGATTGTGTTCAGTCTGGACCATGTGATAATGATTGTGTTCAGTCTAGACCATGTGATAATGATTGTGTTCAGTCTAGACCATGTGATGATGATTGTGTTCAGTCTAGACCATGTGATGATGATCTTGTTCAGTCTGGACCATGTGATGATGATCTTGTTCAGTCTGGACCATGTGATGATGATTGTGTTCAGTCTAGACCATGTGATGATGATCTTGTTCAGTCTGGACCATGTGATGATGATCTTGTTCAGTCTGGACCATGTGATGATGATCTTGTTCAGTCTGGACCATGTGATAATGAATGTGTTCAGTCTGGACCATGTGATAATGATTGTGTTCAGTCTGGACCATGTGATAATTATTGTGTTCAGTCTAGACCATGTGATAATGATTGTGTTCAGTCTAGACCATGTGATAATGATCTTGTTCAGTCTGGACCATGTGATAATGATTGTGTTCAGTCTAGACCATGGGATAATGATTGTGTTCAGTCTAGATCATGTGATGGTGATTGTGTTCAGTCTGGACCATGTGATGATGATCTTGTTCAGTCTGGACCATGTGATGATGATCTTGTTCAGTCTATACCATGTGATGATGATCTTGTTCAATCTAGACCATGTGATGATGATCTTGTTCAGTCTAGACCATGTGATGATGATCTTGTTCAGTCTGGACCATGTGATGATGATCTTGTTCAGTCTGGACCATGTGATGATGATCTTGTTCAGTCTGGACCATGTGATGATGATCTTGTTCAGTCTAGACCATGTGATGATGATCTTGTTCAGTCTAGACCATGTGATGATGATCTTGTTCAGTCTAGACCATGTGATGATGATCTTGTTCAGTCTAGACCATGTGATGATGATCTTGTTCAGTCTAGACCATGTGATGATGATCTTGTTCAGTCTAGACCATGTGATGATGATCTTGTTCAGTCTGGACCATGTGATGATGATCTTGTTCAGTCTGGACCATGTGATAATGAATGTGTTCAGTCTAGACCATGTGATAATGAATGTGTTCAGTCTGGACCATGTGATAATGATTGTGTTCAGTCTGGACCATGTGATAATGATTGTGTTCAGTCTAGACCATGTGATAATGATTGTGTTCAGTCTAGACCATGTGATGATGATTGTGTTCAGTCTAGACCATGTGATGATGATCTTGTTCAGTCTGGACCATGTGATGATGATCTTGTTCAGTCTGGACCATGTGATGATGATTGTGTTCAGTCTAGACCATGTGATGATGATCTTGTTCAGTCTGGACCATGTGATGATGATCTTGTTCAGTCTGGACCATGTGATGATGATCTTGTTCAGTCTGGACCATGTGATAATGAATGTGTTCAGTCTGGACCATGTGATAATGATTGTGTTCAGTCTGGACCATGTGATAATTATTGTGTTCAGTCTAGACCATGTGATAATGATTGTGTTCAGTCTAGACCATGTGATAATGATCTTGTTCAGTCTGGACCATGTGATAATGATTGTGTTCAGTCTAGACCATGGGATAATGATTGTGTTCAGTCTAGATCATGTGATGGTGATTGTGTTCAGTCTGGACCATGTGATGATGATCTTGTTCAGTCTAGACCATGTGATGATGATCTTGTTCAGTCTAGACCATGTGATGATGATCTTGTTCAGTCTAGACCATGTGATGATGATCTTGTTCAGTCTAGACCATGTGATGATGATCTTGTTCAGTCTAGACCATGTGATGATGATCTTGTTCAGTCTAGACCATGTGATGATGATCTTGTTCAGTCTGGACCATGTGATGATGATCTTGTTCAGTCTGGACCATGTGATAATGAATGTGTTCAGTCTAGACCATGTGATAATGAATGTGTTCAGTCTGGACCATGTGATAATGATTGTGTTCAGTCTGGACCATGTGATAATGATTGTGTTCAGTCTAGACCATGTGATAATGATTGTGTTCAGTCTAGACCATGTGATGATGATTGTGTTCAGTCTAGACCATGTGATGATGATCTTGTTCAGTCTGGACCATGTGATGATGATCTTGTTCAGTCTGGACCATGTGATGATGATTGTGTTCAGTCTAGACCATGTGATGATGATCTTGTTCAGTCTGGACCATGTGATGATGATCTTGTTCAGTCTGGACCATGTGATGATGATCTTGTTCAGTCTGGACCATGTGATAATGAATGTGTTCAGTCTGGACCATGTGATAATGATTGTGTTCAGTCTGGACCATGTGATAATTATTGTGTTCAGTCTAGACCATGTGATAATGATTGTGTTCAGTCTAGACCATGTGATAATGATCTTGTTCAGTCTGGACCATGTGATAATGATTGTGTTCAGTCTAGACCATGGGATAATGATTGTGTTCAGTCTAGATCATGTGATGGTTATTGTGTTCAGTCTGGACCATGTGATGATGATCTTGTTCAGTCTGGACCATGTGATGATGATCTTGTTCAGTCTATACCATGTGATGATGATCTTGTTCAATCTAGACCATGTGATGATGATCTTGTTCAGTCTAGACCATGTGATGATGATCTTGTTCAGTCTGGACCATGTGATGATGATCTTGTTCAGTCTGGACCATGTGATGATGATCTTGTTCAGTCTGGACCATGTGATGATGATCTTGTTCAGTCTAGACCATGTGATGATGATCTTGTTCAGTCTAGACCATGTGATGATGATCTTGTTCAGTCTAGACCATGTGATGATGATCTTGTTCAGTCTAGACCATGTGATGATGATCTTGTTCAGTCTAGACCATGTGATGATGATCTTGTTCAGTCTAGACCATGTGATGATGATCTTGTTCAGTCTGGACCATGTGATGATGATCTTGTTCAGTCTGGACCATGTGATAATGAATGTGTTCAGTCTATACCATGTGATAATGAATGTGTTCAGTCTGGACCATGTGATAATGATTGTGTTCAGTCTGGACCATGTGATAATGATTGTGTTCAGTCTAGACCATGTGATAATGATTGTGTTCAGTCTAGACCATGTGATGATGATTGTGTTCAGTCTAGACCATGTGATGATGATCTTGTTCAGTCTGGACCATGTGATGATGATCTTGTTCAGTCTGGACCATGTGATGATGATTGTGTTCAGTCTAGACCATGTGATGATGATCTTGTTCAGTCTGGACCATGTGATGATGATCTTGTTCAGTCTGGACCATGTGATGATGATCTTGTTCAGTCTGGACCATGTGATAATGAATGTGTTCAGTCTGGACCATGTGATAATGATTGTGTTCAGTCTGGACCATGTGATAATTATTGTGTTCAGTCTAGACCATGTGATAATGATTGTGTTCAGTCTAGACCATGTGATAATGATCTTGTTCAGTCTGGACCATGTGATAATGATTGTGTTCAGTCTAGACCATGGGATAATGATTGTGTTCAGTCTAGATCATGTGATGGTGATTGTGTTCAGTCTGGACCATGTGATGATGATCTTGTTCAGTCTAGACCATGTGATGATGATCTTGTTCAGTCTAGACCATGTGATGATGATCTTGTTCAGTCTAGACCATGTGATGATGATCTTGTTCAGTCTAGACCATGTGATGATGATCTTGTTCAGTCTAGACCATGTGATGATGATCTTGTTCAGTCTAGACCATGTGATGATGATCTTGTTCAGTCTGGACCATGTGATGATGATCTTGTTCAGTCTGGACCATGTGATAATGAATGTGTTCAGTCTGGACCATGTGATAATGATTGTGTTCAGTCTGGACCATGTGATAATGATTGTGTTCAGTCTGGACCATGTGATAATGATTGTGTTCAGTCTAGACCATGTGATAATGATTGTGTTCAGTCTAGACCATGTGATAATGATCTTGTTCAGTCTGGACCATGTGATAATGATTGTGTTCAGTCTAGACCATGGGATAATGATTGTGTTCAGTCTAGATCATGTGATGGTGATTGTGTTCAGTCTGGACCATGTGATGATGATCTTGTTCAGTCTGGACCATGTGATGATGATCTTGTTCAGTCTGGACCATGTGATAATGAATGTGTTCAGTCTAGACCATGTGATAATGATTGTGTTCAGTCTGGACCATGTGATGGTGATCTTTTTCAGTCTTGACCATGTGATGATGATCTTGTTCAGTCTGGACCATGTGATAATGATTGTGTTCAGTCTAGACCATGTGATAATGAATGTTTTCAGTCTGGACCATGTGATGATGATCTTGTTCAGTCTAGACCATGTGATGATGATCTTGTTCAGTCTGGACCATGTGATAATGATTGTGTTCAGTCTAGACCATGTGATGATGATCTTGTTCAGTCTGGACCATGTGATGATGATCTTGTTCAGTCTGGACCATGTGATAATGATTGTGTTCAGTCTGGACCATGTGATAATGAATGTGTTCAGTCTGGTCCATGTGATAATGATTGTGTTCAGTCTGGACCATGTGATATTGATTGTGTTCAGTCTAGACCATGTGATAATGATTGTGTTCAGTCTAGACCATGTGATAATGATCTTGTTCAGTCTGGACCATGTGATAATGATTGTGCTCAGTCTGGACCATGTGATGGTGATCTTGTTCAGTCTGGACCATGTGATGATGATCTTGTTCAGTCTGGACCATGTGATAATGATTGTGTTCAGTCTAGACCATGTGATAATGATTGTGCTCAGTCTAGACCATGTGATAATGATCTTGTTCAGTCTGGACCATGTGATAATGATTGTGTTCAGTCTAGACCATGTCATAATGAATTAGTTCAGTCTGGACCATGTGATAATGATTGTGTTCAGTATGGACCATGTGATAATGATTGTGTTCAGTCTAGACCATGTGATAATGATTGTGTTCAGTCTAGACCATGTGATAATGATTGTGTTCAGTCTAGACCATGTGATAATGATTGTGTTCAGTCTAGACCATGTGATAATGATTGTGTTCAGTCTGGACCATGTGATAATGATTGTGTTCAGTCTAGACCATGTGATAATGATTGTGTTCAGTCTGGACCATGTGATAATGATTGTGTTCAGTCTAGACCATGTGATAATGATTGTGTTCAGTCTGGACCATGTGATGATGATCTTGTTCAGTCTGGACCATGTGATGGTGATCTTGTTCAGTCTGGACCATGTGATGGTGATCTTGCTCAGTCTGGACCATGTGATGATGATCTTGTTCAGTCTGGACCATGTGATAATGATCGCGTTCAGTCTGGACCATGTGATAATGATCGTCTTCACATTGAATAATTTTCATCCATCGAAAAATCCATCTGCGGCCAATCTCTGCAGTCGGATAATTACAAGTAGTTTAGAATTAGCTTCTCATAACTTTATGTAAGTACTAGCTTCTCATGACTTTATGTAAGTACTATCTTCTTATAACTTTATGTAAGTACTAGATTCTCATGACTTTATGTAAGTACTAGATTTTCGGGTTTTCTAATAAAAACGGTCAATTGTCTATTGCCCCCCCCCTTTTTTTTTTTGTTAATCTTTGTGTTGGTATGGCCCGCGACACGAGTGTCAGAAATTAAAATGGCCCGCCAGCCGAATAAAGTTGAGCATCACTGATGTAAGATAATGTTTAAAACAAATATTTGTGTATAAAATAATAAAACAATTGTTTTAGGGACCACTCAGAAACAAGGGAGAAAAACACATTTTGTCGCTAAAGAAATAAGGTAACTCTTGCACGTTTTGTATGTTAAGGACATCATTAACTTTACTTGTGCAATGATTTTTTTTCAATATTTTATTTACTTTTTTTAAAAACGTATTTTAAATTAATATTTATCCTGTTTTTTTTTAGGTCAAAAAACTACTAAAAATTCAAAATTTGTAAAAAATTAACATACTTTAATCTTTAATTCTGACGTTGTACCAATTTAGAGGATCCTTTTTTCTTATCTTTTAATTCAATTTCATGTATTTCTGATCACTAGTTTTTACAAAATTCAGAGTTTTAATTTGTATACAATAAACAATATGGCCGCCGTTACCATGGTAACCATCATTCAAAAAACTTTTTTTTTAGTATTATTTATTTCAGAATATCATTATATGTTACCATAACAAATTTCAAAGGCCTAGCTTCAGAAATAACAAAAATTAGATTTTCAGGGATACCTCCCAACCCAGCAGCAACTAGACCCATTTCTTATGCATACATACTTACATACATAACCGCTAGGTAAAAGCATAACTTTACATGAACTAATTACAGCTACACATGTGGAGCAGACGATGGCACAGAAACTGTTGTGATGACTAAACTTAAGGTAACAGAATTGGATACGGGAATACCTTTCGCTGTACATCTAAATGCACTGCTGATTTCATTTCATACACCCAGGAAACATATTTCCTCCCAAGGTTAATCTGACATGTTTCATATAAGATTTGTTTCGATAAAACCCGCAAGCCAATCCTAAGTTTTCATAAAATAATCCTAGCTAACAGAAATGCACCTTCTTTCCGAGTGCTATTAGAGCATGGAATGGGTTGCCTGAGCTAGCCAGGAAAACCAGTGACTTAACAGAATTTAGGTCATTGGTTAATTTGCATGACTAAATTTATGACGCGTAGGACGTAATTATCTTTTTTTGAAGTAACGTCTGTATTATATCAGATAAGATAAGAGTACACTCAGAAATGTATTTTTGATTTCCTAAATTACAAACTTAAATTTAGTTCAGTGGATTGGTCTCACAAACTTGGCTATAGGTTAAAATATACATTTGGTTGTCATATTGGATTTTTCCCATAACCAAAGCCGTCACCCAGTTCTTTTAAAAAAAAAGGAAATTACACATTAATGTCCCGTTTCGTGTGCTTTTTGACTCTACATATTGCCCTTGCTATTTTAAGTCCAGTATTAATGCCCCAGTAGTCCTATTGTATGGTTCTGATATATGGAAAACAATTGAAGCAACAGCAACAAAAACACAGACTTTCATCAACAGATGTCTGAAAAATATCTTGAAAATACACTGGTATGACAACATAGAAAACACCGAACTGTGAGAGATTGATGAACATATCGAGATCCAGATCTTAGAGAGAAAGTGGAGATGGATTGGTCGTACCCTTAGAAAAGATACCAACAACAGAGCTAGACAGGCCTTGGAGTGGAACCCCCAGGGCACAAGACGCAGAGGAAGACAAAAAAAAAAAAAAAAAAGAACATGGCGACGCAGTGTACTTGAAGAAGCAGAGAAGACCGGAAAGAGCTGGGAAGCCATTAAAAAAACTAGCAAGAGACCGTGGAGAGTGGCGTGTTTTTACTGAGGCCCTATGTTCCATGAGGAACGCAAATGAAAGATGATGATGATCAACGCCTCGGCATCTGGACCACGTCAAAATAGACTGGACCTTATCAAGCAAAGATCATTTATTACTGAAGTGTCTTGGCTTTTAGTTTTTTTCGCTTTACAAGTATGCGAAATTTCATTCCATGTTGTCCATATATCTAAACTAATACATCGCTTTAAGAGTTGATCATGAAAAATGGTTCACACGACAAATGGCTCACTGACATTTGGTTCATCGATTCATCGAAAATAGATTCATAGGATAGTAATATAGTGTTAATATTCTGCTCGCATGTTTAATTAGTCAATATTGAAAATATCTACTGAAGTCTATCATTAGTCGTGAGCAGTGTTGATAAAGATAAGATAAGATAATTTTTATTGATCCAATCTAATGGAAATTCAGTTTGACTACAATTGACAAGCTCAGCAAAACTACCTTACAAAAACAATATTGATTAAAAATTCGAACAACATTCACACACGAAACACATACACATTCAAAACCAGCGCTTTATGAATTGGACTTCTGTGTACTTCTCGATGACGACAGATTATGTTATAACACTCTGACCGAAAGTGGGATAAAGGAGTTTTTAAATCTTTCAGTAGTTGGGTGAACCAGTAGTCGGCTTTGTCGGGTGAACCATTGGTCCGTTTATTGCTACGAAATAATTACCGCGGAACCATTTTTTTGCTAACCATTTGTAGAAGAACCATTTAAAGGAATCGCATTTTACAGTATTTTGTGGGGCCAAATAAATCTCGATGGTAGGAGAGTTCCAGTAGGGCTAGGCTATCTTGATGGACAATTTTTTTTTTTCAGGAGAAGACTCTAGAGAGTAACAATATTGGTCTTAAAACACAAGTTTATGTCTTCCAGGCAGTTGTATACATCGGATTCTCCCTACTCCCCTAAGTTCTGAAGATCTCTAAAATTACTCTAACGATTCGACCTTCCTTAAGTGTATACGTCTTATTAAGTAGCTGGACTACTCAACTATTCTGGTTAAAGACAGAACGAAAAATCTAGATGTACGAACTCTGTTCTGAGTATGAAACTTATCTTTAACAAATAAGGGTTGACCTATGAAACATTTTTTGCTGGATGGCCATAAAAAAAAAGTGGGAGGGGGCTGCATTATGAGCCCAACTAAGTATGGGAGGGGGCTGCATTATGAGCCCAACTAAGTATGGGAGGGGGCTGCATTATGAGCCCAACTAAGTATGGGAGGAGGCTGCATTATGAGCCCAACTAAGTATGGGAGGGGGCTGCATTATGAGCCCAACTAAGTATGGGAGGGGGCTGCATTATGAGCCCAACTAAGTATGGGAGGGGGCTGCATTATGAGCCCAACTAAGGTATCAGCAAATGAAACTCTTAGGTGAACACATTAGCAGCAGCTGACTTCCATACGAGACTGCAGCACGTGCATGTTTGGAGAGCCTATAAGAAGACAGGGGAGTTGAATTAGCTCATACCAGGGTTGTAACCAGACACCGAGAACTACGTTAGTGGGGTCTTCGATTTAACGTTGTAGTATGCTCTTCATAAATTTTAATCCAAAAGTAATACATTATTTTTTACAGAAATATGGATTTTTTATATATTTTTTTTGTAGTAGATATGGGTACATCTTTTTACCAAATTTAATACCTTTTAAAAATCAAGAATACGTGTCAATTCGGACAAGGCCATGTCGCCCTAGACCCCTACCCGTACACGCGCATCTATGGACAGGGCAGACATTTTGTTTTTGTCATCAGTCCTTACCTGTGTCTATAAATATCTCGTGTATTGTGCACCTTGGCGACTTCGGTGCGTTTTCGTTGTATACTTATTGTGTCCATGTTACATCTTTGTGGTTGTGGTTTGTCTGTTGACTGTGTTGCAGTGTTACATGCCTGTTCTGTCTGTGACATGTTTCTTCGTTGAATGACATGATTGTATCTTGGCTCGATTGGTGTCATTGTGTTGTCTCCTATTTGTGATATGCTAATAGCAAGATGGGAGAGAGAGAGAGCGAGAAAAGACGAAAGAGAGAGAATGGAAGAAAGAGAGATGGACAAAAAAAGAGAGAGAATACAAAGAGAAGAGATTAGAGAAAAGAAAGAGAAGAGAGAAAAAGGGAGAAAAACTGAGTTGAAAATAGAGAAAGTAGAGAGAGAGAGATTAGCTAATGTACTGCTAGCTCGTCTAATCTCCGTATGACGCATGGCCATGTCATTGAGATGTGTTACATACACCGGCGCGCCCTCAGAAACTTGGCCCAAGCAGTAAAAATACTTAAAAAACTCTAATTTTATAACCCTAGCTCCTTATCAAATCGTAACATTCTACCCTATGTGGGACATAACACACTCATAAAGTACACAGAAATATAGTCATGGACGAGAATTCCTGTAAGGAAAATTGTTACAAAAAAAAAAAGCCTACACTGCAGCTTTATCGTTGGGTATTTATAATTTAAAATAATAATAATAACAATAATAAAGGTAACATAAAAAAATGCGTAGTTTTTTTTTTTTTTATTCTTTCCCCCAAATTCTTTAAGTTACATCAATTTGTGGACAGCAATTAAACAGAACAGAACTGAAAAACTGCAGATTTAACTTTCCATTACCTCGTGCCAGGATATAGTCACACCTCAGGCTCCACTACAAAGGCATACAAGGTTGTCAAACAAGTGTCTCTGAGAATAATTTGTTGACACTTGACTATTCACATAACAACAAAGTTAACGTCACATAATAGGTGGCATCAGCGGCACACTCATTACATAGCAATACCTACAACCTGAGAATAACACACAAACACACACACACACACACATTATTGCTGCAACCTACAACACACAGCACTTTCCAGACGAGACAATGTGCACCAACCTTTATATTTACCTCGTAACAAAAAAACAATACTTACTAGATTCATGCGCGTATCAAATAACAACACTGCTCTAATCCGAATTACTTCCACACATAGTTGACTTTGTCCTTATTTCCTTTAAAGTTAGATTCAACGTTACACTCGATACTCAAGATACTAAGGATAACACTTTTATAATGTAATAATTATAACGGGGGAGGGCCCCAGAAGTTTAAATATAAGTAAACCATTGACCTGAGATCGTATGTCACTGTAGATGTCGTTTACATTTAAGCCGTTTGTACACAGTGTGAAACCGTCTTGCTACCTGGCTAGATGAATACACTTCCTGCTTCACATTCTATATAGGTCTAGTGAGACTTACGATGTTCAACGTTGTGTGTATATACGGAGATAGGCCTAGATCTATTGAGATTGCACAGTACATGTCAGCTTGCAATAATTAGAACTTTTATGTGGTCACGTGGTTGGCAGTCCTCAAAAGGAAAGAACTAAAATGGCCAATCGATTTTTTTTCTTTCTGGCATGATTTCAAACAAGTGGTCCAATGTAAACTAACGGAGCGTAGATAGGGAAAGTCCCCGCCACGGGTGAAATGGTGGATTATTCGCCCGTTTTTTTTTTCCTCTAAGTGCTAAACAATCATTGAGTGAGTGAATAAAAACAAATTACCAAATCCAAAGAGCATAAATAAATAGTTACAATAACTACAACTACTGTGAGACAGAGACAAAGAGAGAGAGAGAGAGGGAGAGACTATTTCTGTTGGAAACTTATAGTTCATAGCTTCTAACATTCGCGCTGAGAATGTCTAAACCTGTCTTATCTACATTGCGGACCCATGAGCTAACCCGTTGGAGGCCGCCTCTGAGTTCGTGTGAAAACACAAACTCTCTTTTTGTAATTTTTAAAATTCTTTTTGAACAGTTCTCTAGATGACAAAGGGCCAGTTTTCGGTCAAATCTTTTATTAAAGCTCCTTCGCTGATTTTTTGTCTTCATATACCTTTTTTTTTTCTCATCGACCGGACACAACTTTGAGGCCAAATTTTGTTTTACAGAAATAGCCTACGTTTTTTAAAGTAAAAAAAAAACAACAACAACAAAAACAAAACTTGAATGTTAACTGAAAGAACATGAATAGTTATAAAAAGAAAACTTATTACGCCCCTGTACGCACCATTCAAGCCTAATATTAGCTTTAGAAACGCGAAACGTTCAATAGTATGTATTATCCTAGATCGATATATGTGTTCAATAGCACTGCGGTTTATACTTCCTGTTACACAATGACATCGACTTCTGTAATATATGTTTTAAAGTTGAATAGCTATCCTCTAAACACCAGACCTATTTATCAAGATTACTAATACAGTATGTAGGCCCTTTGAACTATCTGAACAGGTTCTAAATAAATTTGCAGCTCAATTATAATGTGTACCTTTTATTTTTTTTTTACAAAGCTTATATCAACTCTGGTGAAAAGTTTGTACACGTTATTTCTCCAACACTCAATCTCGGATCAATCTGAAATTCAGCACAATTATTTCTTTTTACATGCCAACAGAAGAATCAAGAAAGAAAAATATTTAATAATTAGTTAATGAACTATTGGTAATAAATTATTTTGTTTTGTATCTCGAACAAGGGAAAGATATTTTCCTTGACTGATACTGTGGCATAAGCTGAATTAGTTCCCTTTACTGTTTGTAGAAGGGGGGGGGGGAAGGAAAATAACTATAAATAGCTGTTAAATCATGTTCATAAGCAACTCCATGGCACTTTTTTATATATTAATGCGTTTATAGTGTTTCCCCTTCCACTTTACATTCTTGATGAGAAATCTTATAATATATTGTAAATTTGGGTGTGTACTTAGCTTATAGTGCTACTATTGGATGGGGGGGGGGGGGGATAATATTATCCTGCGCATGACGTAATGATCAAGGGCCAAGGTGTGGTGGAAGTAGTGGAAATCTTTTGAGAGATGAAAACGATTAGAATACTTATGACCCTGCCACTGATAACTCCTGACGACCATCTCTCACCTAATTTTATTTTTCAATAGCTCTTTCTTGAAAATGGTCGCGCCATTTTTAGCCTTGAAATACGGTTTTATTTGTTCTACTAAAGGCTGACTTCACCTATCGACAGGATATCATGTCGCCTATATAAGTTTTGCTTTAATTTCTTTTAAACATTAAAGTTACAAATTGCGTTATAGGCAAAGAGAATTGCAAACATTTATCAGCAATATGAATCGATGGATCGTTTTCTGTACTTACAATCAATAGCCGATCTATCTTATTGGTGTAGATGAACACAAAAACACTTGTTCACATTGCCTCTATATTTATACATGTTCAATTTTTATAGTTGTTTAATGTCATTTAATTTATTCTTATCTAATGTATTGCACTTTTTGTTATGTAAATAAAAATGAATATATTAAATATTGCTTATTTCATAATTTTTACAATTACTATTTGTTAGATAAAATGACCAGATGGTGAAAAGAACAGGGGATGAAATGACCAGGGGATGAAGTGACCGGGGGATGAAATGACCGGGTGATGAAATGACCGGGTGATGAAGACCAGTGGATGAAGTGACCGGGGATGAAATGACTGGGGGATGAAATGACCAGGGGATGAAATGACCGGGTGATGAAGTGACCGGGGGATGAAATGACCGGGTGATGAAATGACCTGGGATGAAATGACCAGGTGATGAAGTGACCGGGGATGAAGTGACCGGGTGATGAAATGACCGGGTTATGAAATGACCGGGTGATGAAAGGACCAGTGGATGAAGTGACCGGGGATGAAATGACCGGGGGATGAAATGACCAGGGGATGAAATGACCGGGGGATGAAATGACCAGGAACCCACCCAGATACCCCCTTCTTTCTCCCTCCTATCCCCTTCCAACAGGTCCAGACAAGTGATAGTATCATAGCGTATTGAGAAAGATAAATGCAAGAAATTGCGTTAAATAAAAAAAAACAAAATTCTAATCGCACAGATTTATTATTGTTAGTCTTGGAGTATTGCAAATATAATTACATGACTTATCTAAACTAATTGATGCACCTTAATATAAGCTTTGTTGTTGTTTTTTTCTAAAGTATTTATTTTTATCTCTAACCAATTTAAATTGCTACTTGTTCATAGTAAACACATAAGTATTTAGAAATTACTTACATTGTTACATCTTGTGGTTTTGAAAATAAAAAAGTTATAGATTTCAAAATAAATGTTTCTTTTTTTTTGGTTTCTGTAGTTTTGAGACTACAGTGCATATAAACAATTTTTCACATATCACATCCAGAGCAGAGCTGTCAAAAATGTAAAGCTTTAAAAAATCTCATTTTAGTTTCTTGCTAATCGTGCTCTCCGCCCTCCAAAAACAAAAAAAAATATCAAAACCTCCTCTTTCGTTTGCATTGCTCACCTGACATACTGGGTCCGCCTAAGAGTTTGTGTGAAATCACGAAAAAAAAAAAGAACTATTATAGTATTAATTTTTATTATAAAAGCTTCAGAGTATTTTAGGGTTTAAAAAAAAATCAAAGGACCTAAATTATTGACTTCCATCAGAATACTGTTCCTCAAGTAGAACACTTTTTCCTTTGTTGAGCCCTATTTTGGAGAGGCACTCCCGTCCACATATATCGCAGGCTAAGGTGGCTTTTGAATTGGTTGTAGAGCTGGCTATTTTTCATTTTCCTGGTCACCATCTCTCTCTACACAGTGCGCTTTAGGGCTATGAATTCCCAGTAGTCACCATCAATGTCCCCCTGCTATGAGGTCCTGTTTGATTACAAATTGGAGCTGGGGACGACTAGATTTTCTTGAGCCAGTGGCAAGTTACCTGTAAAGGATAACTTTCTGGAAGCGCTTATCATCCACGGCCAAGTCCTCACAGACGTTGTTGTCTGGGGATTGTGTAGATCAAGGGTTCCCAACCTGTGGGTCGCGACCCCCTTGGGGGTCGAATGACAATTTGCCAGGGGTCGTCTAAGACCATCGAAAATTGTCTACTCTTCTATTGCTGTATGTGTGGTTTGAGTCTAGCGAAGGAGGTCGCAGACTTTCCTATGATTTTTTCTTTATCTCCTCTTCTAGAGACAGGTCATCTTAAATTTTGGATTCAAGGAAGCAGAATTCATTTACGGCCTCTTGCTTGTTTTCATCAATGTGGATCGAGGCTGGTGTTGTAGCAGGTGGACCCATAACGTTTGTTTTCTCTGGGCTAAATAACAACAGAGAAACATTGCATCCGGTCTCACCAGACTTGCTACTGACACTTGCTTATTGCGACATTCTTGTACGCTCGAGAATCTTGGACTCTAAGACTAGATGTAAAATTAGCGAGACGAATCATAGCCATGGAATTGAGATGCTAAAGAAGAAATATTTGCATTACCTACAATGAAGTCATCAAAACCGAAACAGGACCACACTAGCCCCCACAATGACCTTCTAACCTTTGTCAAAGAACGCAAGCTACGACAGCACGAGAAGATATTGCAAGGACCTTCTTGCGGGGAACAGTACCAGGAAAAAGAGGAAGAGACATGCAAAGGATGCGATGGAAAAACAGCATCAAGGAATGGACGGGCTTGTCGTTGAGGGAAACTCAAATCCTGGCAAAAAAACAACAGAGAAATGGAGAGAAACGGTCGACAGATCAAGAGTGATGCCCCTTGGTTTAACAAAGGGACATGTGAAGGGATTGCCTGCTATCATTAACAGCCAACATTGAAGGATTTTCTTGTACATGAAGACAGCGCTATGCACGAATTGATAATAATTGGCAGATGAAGTCCACATACTTTTATTTAACATCAGTAAAATCATGTATAACAAAAAAAAAAAAAAAAAGAATTGTGCGAATAATTTTTTTCATGTTTATATGAAAACAATCTTTTCCTTTGTCTTCAATCTTGTGAACCATGCTCGAACTAACTCTAATTAGTTTGTCAGAACTTTTAAAGACTCCTATCAATATAAGATTTAAACTGGTGATTGAATCAGTCTTAGTTTGATATAATTTTGTAGTTGTATACAGCATAGTGATTAGAATCACTGGGATTTTAATACTTGCTTTATACCCTATTGGGAGTAAAACTAATTGTTAGAGGTTAAATAAAAATACTACAGAATACAGTTTTAAAACAGTTCAACACAAGACGGCATAATAGTATCAAGTTGAAAAAAAAATTCTACGAAGATTTATATAATTAATTATGTTTAAAATGTTTTTAAAAAAGATATTCGGTTTACATGTAGGCCTATTTAATTATTTGTTTTTATTTTTAATTTTTTAAAATATATTTTTTCCCTTTGCTGTATTTTTCTCTTGGTCTCTCTTGGTAGACATGGAATGACAATTTACCTTCCTTGATAGCTGTATTTTTATGTCTGCTAAACTAACGGTGTTCCCGGATCTATTTTACCTACATCTTTGTACATGCCATGTATCGAGCTGTTGACATTAAAATACAGGTCAGTGAGACTGAGACGTAGACTTCTGCAGTCATCCCCTAGTGTCCTGCAGGAGGTTTGGGCTGGTATGTAACAATCTGAATACAGTAGGAAACTTACAAGTCAGATTAATATAGATAGGAGGAAAAATGAACAGGTAGAGAGAGAGGCAGAGAGAGAACAAGGGAGAGAGGGAGAACAAGGGAGAGAGGGAGAACAAGGGAGAGAGAGAACAAGGGAGAGAGGGAGAACAAGAGAGAGAGAACAAGGGAGAGAGATAACAAGGGAGAGAGAGAGAACAAGGGAGAGAGGGAACAAGGGAGAGAGAGAACAAGGGAGAGAGAGAGAACAAGGGAGAGAGAGAACAAGGGAGAGAGCAAGAGAAGAGATAGCGATGGGGAGAATGAGCGAGAGAGAAAAAACAGGGTGGGGGGAGAAAAATGTGGAAAGTAAACAATGGAGAGATGAGAGAGAACAAGGGAGAGAAAGAGAGAGAAAATAGTTATTTTAAAAAGTCCTCCCCACATCTTGCCCAGTGTCAACAAAACTTAAGCTGACTTGCTTATACCTTTAAAAAAGTGGACTTTGGAAACCAAGTAATGTGACATTACATTCAAATTCAAGACATTGGTGCGAAAGAAACAGGGGTCGTCAATTTGGCAACTGTCAAAACACATTTATTTCCCTTTGCAAGCATTCGCCTTCACAATGAGTTCTCCAAAGCATCCGCCTTCACAATGAGTTCTCCAAAGCATCCGCCTTCACAATGAGTTCTCCAAAGCATCCGCCTTCACAATGAGTTCTCCAAAGCATCCGCCTTCACAATGAGTTCTCCAAAGCATCCGGCTTTAACAAAAATAATGTTGACTCCAACATGTTCATTTATTTATTTACTTCCCGAATTTTTAACTTCAAGCAGCGATTTAAAAAAAAAAAATGTAGTTTAATTATTCAGTACCTGGTGATCGAGCCTCACTTGGTTGAATGATTTGTCTAGGAAAGTTAATATTTACCAAAACTCTAATGTAATGGATACGTGACATTAATTGGGGAAAGTAAATGCGGTTGGTTGTTGTGCTGGCCACGTGACGCCCTCGTTAATTGTCGGCAATAGAAACAAGTGAACTTTATATCTTTAGCCCAATAGATTACAAACTCTTAATGATCAAGTGATTCGACCCAATCCCTTCGATACATATCTATTGTACTGTAGAGTTAGCGCACTCTAAATATAATCGGATTCACAGGTTACTATACCTAAGCTATCCCGACAAGACCAACGTCTAATCTTTCGACTCGGGACCGGACACAACAGAATGCGACAACACATGTACCGGAAGCTCAAAATTGGAACCAGTGAAATCTGCCCATGTGGAGTATCACCAGAGAATGCCGACCACGTCCTCCAAAACTGCTCTCTTTACCAAGAGGCCCGTATGAAACACTGGCCCTAAAACACCCCAATAGAAAGAAAACCACTGCGCAGTTCATCTCATGAAATGGTCAAAGTCATCTGAACACTCCAACATAACAATGAGAACGAAGAAGAAGGAGAACAGGACGAGAGAAAGGTGGGGGGGGGGGGGGGGGAGAGAGAATGTACCGCTACTAAACTTGATATCAATTACAAGAGAAAAATAAAATATGGAAAGGGTGTGTGTGTGTGTGTGTGTGTTAAGTAGGTTTCCAAACTTAATGTAACATGTAGCAGGTCTACATGGGTAAGGTCAGAAAGTGAATGACCATCAAGAATGGTAGGCGCTGGAATGAATCGGCTGCACTAAACAATGTAGTTATTATACAGCCCCTTTCAAATCTTAACACTCAATCATAAGTATCCATTCACAGCCCCAAAATCAAGGGGAGTGACTTATACACTATTGATGTTGAAGAAATAGAAAAAAAGAATTTTTTCAAAAAATAAAGCTTATCTAAGGGAAAGAACAGTTAATTACTACCATTTTTTAGCCTCAGCTTAGCTCCCTTTCTACTCTAAAAAGAATAATTAATTAGTACTAAATGATTAATTAATTGGTTAATTTTTGGATTGATTCATGTATTGTCATCGACTATGAATAATTATGCAAAGTTTCAACTTGATCCGAGAATGGGAAGTGGGAGAAAAAAACGTTTCAAAATGTTATAAGGGGATTAAATCCATATATTCATCCAGATCTCTATTTAATTAACAGTTATCTCCCTTATTTCAATGTCAAACAGAATAATTAATCACCAACAATTAATTAACTAATTGGTTACTTTTTTGATTGCTTCATGTCTTGTCAGGTTTAATAAATAATTGTGCAAATTTTTAGCTTGATCCAAGAATGGGAAATGGGAGAAAAAACGTGTTCAAACTTTTTACCAGACAGAGTGAGTTGAAGGATTGGATTGGATTTCAAGCATATGGGCACAATTCAGGCCATGTTGTGCCCCAAGAGTGAGTTGATATAAGCTTTTGTAAAAAGTATTAAGTTACTAGTTTTCAATCAGTCACGTAATTAACTACGTAATAAGCTTCAGATAACAATAAATAGGGGACTAATTCAGCTTATACCACCACTTCAGTACTATTTCTTTCCCTTGTTTGAGATACCAAACAAAGCAATTAAGTATCAACAGTTAATTAATTAATTGGTTAATTTTCCTATTGATTCTTATGATGTCATGTAAAAGAAATAATTGTGCAAAATTTCAGCTTTAGATTGGGTGATGAAGAATTAACATGCACAAACTTTTGGCCAGGCAGACAGACTAACACACACAGAATTGACAAAACACAAAGCAAGCAAAAATCAAGAGGAATTAACTGTGAATGACTTGGATAACTCTTGTATTGTTTTGATTACAGTTTCTCTAAACATAGCCAATAAAACAAAATATCAGCACTAGTAGATCATTTAATTTAGCAGACCAAAGTTGTCCTTCCTTCTAAATACTTGGAGAGCAGGCTGGGCTTGTTTTGTCATGACAGCTTTCATAAGTCATTTGTAAAGACAAAGATGTGGAGCCACTGCTTGCCACTAGACATTGTTTGTGAACAGGAACTAGATTCTATGCAGCAAACTCTCTTCTTGTCACTTATACAACATCGGAGTTTCAAAGCAATAGATATAGTGCCATGTGTGAGTGTATATATATATCTCCACATTTAATCATTGTCAACTAGAACTATACTGAAATATACAGTGAAACTAACTAGTAAACATGGTAAATTAATAGCAAAATATTTAAAAATAAAATTCTTATACAAAACAAAAACTACAAAAGAAACTAAGTAGAACTAACGGAACTAACTAACTACTATCAACATCCAGCCCCCACCCCCCAAAAAAAAGTTATTAATAACCAAAGGTTAATAAATATCTTATATGTTCATTGTTTAAAGTGTCTCAGCATTTTTCTTTTTAAAAACAAATATCTTAAGTTATATCTGGGTTTTATTGTAGCTGATATTTTTGATTCAAGTTGCCAGTATTTAAAAAATAAATCTTCACTAAAAAAAATAAAAAATAAAAAAAATTCACCCATTCACATGACCAACAGTAAAAATGTTTTTTTGATTTATTTTTTTGAAATAAAAATGGTCACAAAAAATTGGTTTAAAAAATAAAGAATACCAGTGATTAAATCTCATCACATTTTCAATTCCAATTTTTTTTTACATTTGTGTCTTAATTAAAGATTATTTAAAATGTGCAAATATTCCCCCTTAAGCAACGATGCTATTATGTATATAAACATTTTAGCTAGAATTGCATGTTTGCTGCTTTTGATTTTATTTTTATTAAATAAAGACATTTTCTTGACATATTGTAGAAATCAAATAATTTTTTTTTATATATCACTACAATTAAAATACAAAAGTGTTCACCAAGGAACAACTCTGAATGTCACTCCTGGCTGCTCTCTCTCTCTCTCTCTATCTTGAAGTGAGGCAGCACTGATAAAACAATTTAATAATACAATAATGTAATACAAAAGTAACTAAATAGAATTTGTTAATAAATTGTAAATATTATCAACAGATATGGTTTTAAACACAAGTCCTTGAGTTTCTGTGTCACTGAGTAATTGAAGAAATAATGGCACATTTGGGGGAATAGTATAATGAAAGTTATATCTCTAGTTATGCTCTGTTATAAGTAGTATTATTCTAATTGAAAACAATAAAAACATAATATTGGTATCACCAAGTAATATAAAAAGGTACTCATGTTCCAGTCAACATACAGGAAAGATTTTTACCAGAATCAATCTTGAATAAATAAGTATGCTTACTGATCTGAAAACACCATTGAAATTACTGTAATTCCTATAAATAGACTTTAAAATAGTGGAAATATTAATCAACTATTTCTGCTAAGCAAATCAAATCTGGTTTCATTACCACTGAGAGACCTGTTACAAAAATCAGAAAAACTTTTAATAAAGAACATTTTCTTGATCAAAATGGGTAAAAAAAAAATATTTGAAGTTTATAATAAAGAAATGATTTGCTAAATTTTAAACTAATACTGGGGATAGAAAAAGTCTGCTGCATATGGAAATAATAATGTTCACAAAACTGTTTTTATCAAAACTAATATATGAAGTAATTGTAAGGCTAGTCATGAAAACACATGCACTGTATACACCAATCACCTCAGAATTCTGAAATAATCACTTATTTATGTTTATATTGATATATAAATAATATACAAAAGTTTATATAAACACGAGGTAATAGGATAGTACTGACCCAAAGCTATTATAGCTATAGTGGGAAGCGTGGTCGAGAGGCCAAGTGCGCTTGAACTTGGCTACCTAGAAGGGGGCTCGAGGTTCGACACCCGACTCAGGCAGAGTTGTGTTTACTGAGCGCCTAAAGGCAGCACAGAAAACCAACTCCTAGATACCCCCTACCCCCCACTGGGCCTCAAATGAGATTGGACCGAAAGCTCTCTGAGCATGCTATAAGCATGATAGTAAGGCTATATAAAAGCTATAATAATATTATACCTACTAATTGTTTCTACTTGATTCACTGAAATATTCTTCTAGTGTATGTCATAGTGATCAGTACATTGTTAATTTTTGTTATAGAGTTATTTATGTTTGTTTAGTTTCTAGGGTGTAAATGAAATAAAATTAAATTAAATGGGCGCCAAAGTTAACTCTTTAGTGTAAAGACTCAAGCATTAGTGAGAAACTACTAGTGGCACACACAGATATTTGGTTCCATTAATAAACAATAATATAATTTTTTTTTTAATTTGAGACACAAAAAAGTACTATGAATTATTTTCTAAAATGGAAAATGAAAATTCTTTCAAATAATGACAACTGTCAAGAATGTATGACTAAAAAATACAACTAAAATCTATTCTTAAAATATTGTATTTTATGTTAATAAATTGTCAAATCAATTCCTCTCCAATTATGCAAAGATTTAACAGGCAAGCATTTAATCAACAAATCAGCCTTTATGTTTTGAGCAGTGGGAAAAAAAGTGATGTTACAAATGTTTGATTGAAAGGTGTAAACACACCCATACCCTGCTTCCAATGGAACAAGTGTTTAGCTTGGTGTTTAACCAGATCTAAAACATCAGCCAATGTCATTTCAGAACAAAACCTCCTATACAACTATTTACAGTGAACTATTGAAAGCAGCACCAGAAGATTTATGTGAATAAATATAGACTCTTGAATAGCTTCAATCATAGCTACAATAAGAACAAGATATTTGTGACATAACATTGTAACAGCTATCCACTAAATCAGTGTTTCCCAAACTGTGTTCCACAGAACCCTAGTGTTCTGTGAGGCTTGAATAGGTGTTCCAAGAACTACAGGAATAATTAACTAGTAGGCCAGCATATGTGAATTAATCCCTCTAAACAAATAAGCAACATACTCAGAATGTGCAAAGTGTTCCATTGAGGAAAAAATTTTAAAGTTTGGGAAACACTGTAGTAGAACAATCACAGTACATTCATCTTGAAATTCAATGTTAAACATACAACACTCCAGTGGATGCTGATATTAAAGTAACAAATATTTTTGAAAAATTACTCCAGACAAAATAAAGCGCATTTAATGACATAGAAAGGAAGAGTGAATTACATTTTAAAAACTGTAATAAATGATTCACCAGATATCACATTAGTTAAATGAATATATTGATTTCTTTTCAAACAGATTACTTTTACAATATCTTTTGATTTTAGACTGACACCAAACTGTGAGCAAGATAAATAGCTAGTTTTAATGAAATGATTCCAACAAATGAAATAGTGAATGTCTCAATCAAAGAACATATCAAAATGGTCACTCAAATACCATGTTAAAAGATTGCCTTATAATATATTAAAACATTCACTAAAGAAATATATCCAATGTATAGTCAATACAACAAAAGAGGCTTCAGCCTTTTTTATTTATTAATAAATATTTTGTTTCATTTTGAAGTTTAAGATCAATCTGATAACAGATTTTTAAAAAAAAAGGAAAAAACATTTTTTTTTAAACCTAAGCCTAAGTTAATATACCCACATAGACTGATGAGGTATTATACATTTACTAAACTCTAGTGGTAATTAGACTGGAAGTGATTACTTAAGGATGTTAAGTCTACTTACTGAGTACTTAGCAGAAACAAAATGTTGAGCTGCACACCTTAAAGTCATATATGGAACTCACTCCCCATTGATCTCAGACAGACAACATGCTACACCACTTTTAAGAAGAACATAAAGACCTAATCTGTTTAAACCTTTTTTATAATATTTGTTATTTTATCTGTAGTCTTTGTAATGTTATTGCAGCGCCTTGAGCCTACATTTTGTTTGTTAACAACGCTTTATAAATAAAATTATTATTATTATTATTATTATATAGACCTGCCATGACAAACACACAGCCTTTCAGAAATTATGTTAAAGTAAGAAGCTTGACACATTTCTAGCAAGTGATCAAGCTGAATGAACAAGAGATACATAAATGATTGGGTCCAAGGTTTGGAGAACAAAGTACACCGGAACTCTACAAACAAGTTGTGCTGTTCCTAGAACATAGCTGCCCATTATGTCAAAGCTCATATACTTATCATAATAATAACAAAGAAAACAAGGGGCAAAGCCCCATGGAACAAACATTTTAAAAAGTAAACCAACAGTGCAACACTGCATGAAATGAAGTTAATGATGCTCACAATAAACACAACTAAAAGAATTATATCTTATATTTTATCACCACACTCAAAGCATGTTTTCAGCTGCATTTCAAATGTCTCAGGAATAGTGATACAAATGACATTGCCTTGTAAAATATCACTACCATATAGTATACACATAAAATGATATGTAGAATATACATTTCTATAAAAGGTATTTGCAAACTTATATATATACAACTCAGCAAACCATCTCTAGTTTATTATTACATAAATTAACCTCTTTTGTTTTTTTTTAAACCCTGGCACCATATAACCGTAGATCAGGGGTTCTCAACCTGTGGGTCGCGACCTCCTTGGGGGTCGATTGACGATTTGCCAGGGGTTGCCTAAGACCATCGAAAATATGGATTGTTATTGTCTATTCTTCTATTGCTGTGTGTGTGGGGGGGGGAGGGGGTTGCGGCAGAGTGGGAGATTCTAAAATGGGGTCGCCGAGCTTAAAAGGTTGAGAACCACTGCCCTAGATGGACCTCTTACAGATCATTTCCACAACAGTTGGCATTCAAGGAATGTTGGTGCATATATGATCATCTTTATAAAGCATTATACATAGAAATAATAATAGATATGTATAGGATAAAAAAATCAATTCTCATATGATAAATACAACAATTTTATAATATCACAAAAGATATACAATCTGTTTTGCCACCATTTGTAAGTCAGTATAAAAAAGTATGGAATGCATATTTAATGTATAATGTGTTATAACATTTAATGGCATCTGAAATGTTTTACAAGCAACAAACATATACAAATAAACAATATACTCACACAAAATAGACATCAACCAAGGCTGCAGATTTGGAGAGTTGTATTTTATAATCATTTTTAGTCAAAATATTTAAGAACCATTGAATACTGAACTAGTGATGCAGTCTTTCAATATGTTGGTGCCAAATTTCTTCTTAATAAATTTGCAGTTGATACAATTTTATATTTAAAAAAAAAAGATAGTTACATTGTGTAGAAATGTGATGTTGACTCTTCAGCCCTACCAGTGATTTTAATACAACATATTATTATTATTACATTACCGGTATTAGTCATAGTACATATTAAAGATGCATAGGTCACTACAAAATATTTATTTTTTGCATATGGCAATAAAAATGTCCATGAAAAAAACAAACACAACAAAATTGTAGTGTAACAAAAATCTGATTCAATAACACTCATTGCTATGAGATAGTTACTAGGTTTTTCAATGTTATCACAGGCGCTGGTTGAATTAGTCTATAGAGAATGAGCCTATAAATCATTTAACTGATTAATAATAATAATACTTACTAATTTTCTTTGGAAAGATGAAAATACTATTTTTTATATTTTTAAATAAAAACCTTGTAGATATTGTAAGTTGTTGTGTATGTAGACAAAATAAATAGAGTATGTATCATAACATCTTCAAGGTATTAAATACTTCAAGAATATAAGCATATCTTCTACATAAGTGTTACAATAAACAAAACTTAACATCTTCCACTGACTAGTTGTAGATGAATTGGGGAAAGTAAATGAAACAATAAATCTACAGCTGAAGTAAATCATTTACTTTTAACCTTTACTTTCAACCATTTCCCTTTCCTTGAGAAGCTTGTAGTTAATCTAATCAATGTTCTCATTATAAGAAGAACTTCTGGTTCTATAAGATCTTGTAGACACATTTCAGAAGATATCAGTTGAGGAGGCCTGAGCCTAATATCATACAGAAAAGTTGAAGTCTGTACAGAAGTGTCATTATAAACCAAGATCGTGTTCAGACGAAAGTATAAAGTTATCTAAACATAATGATAAACAAAATACTTTTATAGAGTCTTTCAATATGCACAAGTTTGAAATGTAGAAACAATAACTTTCATAGTGCCATTTTCTTTGTTCAAAGATTGAACTATTTTCAAACAACTCTTGTCTCTATTATACAAAAAAAAAATGTGTACAATTTAGTAACAAAGAGGTCATTAACAACATTTTTACACAAAAAAAAATGTGTACAATTTAGTAACTAATAGGTCATTAACAACATTTTTAAAAAAAGGTATGAAAACAACCATAGAAAAATGTTTAATAGTGGAAACAAATTATCTCTAATGGAAGGAAGTCAATTACAATGTAATGATACCTCATAAAAGTCATAAATATAAATAACATTACTAGATATGATTTAGAAAAAAAAAAAAAAAGAAGATAGTGAGCTAAAATTAAAAAATATATGAGTATTCTATTGCATTAAATTCAAATATTATGACAGCCACAAGATCATATTATGACAGTTATAAGCCTGTATTTAATCAGCTAATTGCATATCGGACTAGCCAAACTTGTTCTTCCAATATTTAAACTGCAATGCAAATACCTAACTAAAGATATCTGCTTTCATTCAGTTTGATCAGAGTTCTTCATCTTGCATAGACCATGATGCATCAGGGGTGAAGTCTGCACTGTCATGGTTAACTCCCATTGCAAATCGTCTATCAATCAAAGCCTGTCAAATTATGAAAATAATTTATTTTTCATTTCCTTTTTTACAAAGTTTACACCAACTTACTCTGTCTGTCTATCTGTCTGTCTGTTTGTATGGTTAAAAGTTTTAACATGTTTGTTTTTTCTCCCATTTCCCATTCTTGGATCAAGTTAAAACATTGTACTATTATTCACTGGACCTCACAAGACATGAATCAATAAAAAAAAAATTACCAATTAGTAAATTAATTAAATATTATCTAATTATTTTGTTTGATAACCAAATAAGGGGAATAAATGCAGCTTAATGAAAGATACATGGATTTAGTCCCCTTATTTCATTTAGAAAAGTTTTTTTCTCCCACTTCCCATTCTCGGATCAATTTGAAATTTTGCATAATTATTCATTGTCGATGTCAATACATGAACCAGTCCAAAATTAACCAATAAACTAACTAATTAATTTTGTTTTATACTGCAGAAAGGCAGCTAAACCCTGCCATTTTCAGATAAATGGCAGTAACTAGCATTTCTTTCCCTTATATAAGCTTTGTTTTTTAAAAAGTAATCCTTTCTCTATTGCTTGTTTTTTAAAATGATTTATTAATAAGTAGAATTAAAAGTTATACACATTGAAAAGATGTAAGTTTCTGTTTAAGACCTAAAAGGTAAAATAGCCAAGTAGAATGCATAAATAAATATAAAGGTCTACAATGATATGTATAAAGTTCTACCTCTACTACTATTGCACTTCAAACAAATTGAAACACAATAGCATTTTAAACTTTCTTAACTGCTAAGACTAAACATTATATTAAGTGGTAAAAAAGAAAATCACTTAAAAATTTTTAAGAAGCTGCTAGGATTGAAAGGCTATATGTCAAGCACTTGCGTTAGGTTACAGCTGGGTTGCCTGAGAAACATCCTCTTTTTCAAATTAGATTAGAACCCTTGACAACTGACAACTATTAAATGTTATTGAATGGTAATATTAAATGTTTGTGACCATGAGTACATTGATCACTTACCTTCTTCAAAATACTGGCTACAGATATTGTTGGGGTATCGTCCACTTCCTTGATCACAGTGACCAATGGAGGAGGCTCTCTGGTCTTAACTGACTTCAGCTGACCTTTCTGCATTTTCAGCATGCTGGCCTCGAGAGAGAACCTCACTGACTGCTCTCCAACTGAGGCTTGGCCATCTTGAGGAGTTTTGTCTTTCCTGTCCTGTGCAGTGGGCTGTGGCCTCCTTTGTCCATTGGGATGTAAATGTTCTTGTGACCATATTGACTTGGAGAGCCCTCCAAGAACAGATGTAGGGGTATCTTCTTTGGAGACCTGAGATCCTGAGTAAGTTAGGGGAGAAGAATAGTTTACTGATTTTAAAGCAGGAGCTGGTGGTACCCCAGATGAAGGCTGCACTGCTTGTTCAGATCTGTCAACTGTTGTTGGAAGAACCACATCAAGGTTGTGGGCTTCTGGGTTTCTGAAATGTGTTGATGTATTTACAGAGGAAACAGTTTTTTGTTCTTTGATCAGTGATGTGGTTTGCACAAAGTTACCCTTACTATTCTTGCCTTTGGCACTCAATGACTCTGCGTGCCCTTCAAACAAATATATGGGTTGAACCTTATTGAATTGTTCAGAAAGAAAGAAACTTTCTTGAGGGCTGACTAGAGAAGGTGTTTTGTGTGTTTCAGGAGTTCTCAAAGAGGATACAGTGACTGGCTTGATTTGATTGTATTTGATAGACTTGGTAGGCTGCGGTTTAGGGGATGAAGTTCTAGAATGATGCCCATTTCGAGGGGACATCACTTCTTGTGACTCAGGCAAAGTTGTCCCACCAGTGTCCTCCTGATGGTTAGATGACTCAACACATAAGCTGTCCTCAGAAATACTGTCCAATGAAGATGAATGGCTAGAGTCTTGGGATAAGTTAGCTAGTAACAGACTGTCAGTAACAGATGTTTTCTGTATATCAATATCTATTGAAAATTTGGCATTTATGGCAGTACTTGTTTTTGATGCTGTCTCAGTCTGCACATGATGAGGCATACCCTGGAGGTCAATCAGTTCAGGAAATGAAGAAACAGAGCTGCTAACTATGTCTTTTGGCTCTGCTTTATTGTTTACTTTATATGAAATATCAGGCACTGATTCTGTTAGTAACTCAGCACTCGACTTCAAATCCTTAGGGGTCAGGGTAATTTCAGAATCACTATATAGAATAGCCTGATCTATAGAAGTATTCTCTACATTTGTTAGTGTCTCATCTTTCATAGAGACATTTGTTAAAGTTGTACTCTGCGAATCAGGTTTAGTAATCCTTGGGGACTCCACAGTCCTAATGGTTTCAGAGCCTCTAAAAGTTCTGAGTTTTGATTCAAAGTTCATCTCACTTAATGAGTCAATGACACATTCAGTTGAGGGTTTTATATCTAATTTGCTATATGTATCTGCCAAACGGTTGGCAGGGACATTGTCTTTATGAAGGGAAGCTTTGCTGTTGACTCTTTTATCTGATGGTGGGTGGAGCTCTTCTTGGACTAAAGATCTGAATGACTCATTATCAGTGAGTGGAGTATGTATACTTCTTTTGCAAGATGGTACTGGCTTATGCAAGTTCCTCTTTGGAATATCAGTTGATGGAGCAAAGTTTGTTGAAGTATTGACACTGTCACTGTCAGAGATGTTAGATACAGGAGTTTTGATACAATGTGGACTGGCAGTGGGTGTTTTTATGTTATGTGCACTTGTAGGGGCAACTGATGGCTTCAGAGTGAATGAGGCACTATCTGGGGTCTCTCTACTTCCCTTGCTATTGTTCTTATTTGTATATTTGCTGATCAGCCCAGCCAGAGCTTCATCTGACATTCTACTACTCAAGCTTTTTTCAGACACTGATGGACTCATTGAAAAGAAAGGAACAGAAGAAGGAGCTTGGGGCTTGTCCATGGAGTGTCTGAGGGGAAGCAGTTTGTCCCCAGATACATGACTAGATTTTTGGAAGTCATTTGACTTGCTCATGACTTGACCTGGTAATTGAAAACTCTTCGGTGTAGCTTTTTGAACAGAATTATTTGAAACATTATTCCTTTTCTGGACTGTGTTGTGCACATTTGGGTGAATTGCTTTGGAAGTAGGAATGTCTTGTGAAGCACTAGACTTTGACAAATTCAACACAGGACTTAATGTTACAGTTGGAGATGTTGATGTTATGTGTGCCTGTGCTAACTCTTGTAGTGTTGAGTTTTCTGTCGATGTGAACTGACCACTGAGTTGAGGAATGTCCATTGGAATGCTGTGACCCAGATTGTTTTCAACAAGAACGAAAGACTCTGAATCACTCTCTGAAGAGATTGATTTTAGTTCTAATCTTGTCTTGTCTTCTATTTGGCTAATTATTTCTGAAGGTTCAAAGACTTTTGTGACTTTCAACTCTGGTTCTGATAGTGATAGATTATTAAATGGCACTTCTTTTTTTGGATCAAGCTCATCGTTTTGGAAGGCATTCAAAGGTAAATCAGGAGCTTTCCATATTTGAGAAACAGAAAGCTGTTCTAATGCCTTTAAAATTTCCTGTTAATAAAAAAAACAAAACTTTTAAAACAAAATGGATACTAGAAATTCAAATTTGGGTAATACTATCCCTAGAGCTAAATTAAATGTAATAGATATTTAAACATGTTGGGAAAAAACAAAAGGCCATTATTCAGTGTGATGTTCAGATAGCATCCTTATACACAGTAGTGTGGGAAAAGTTACTGAGAGGACCTGACTAGAATGTGATGATATAGTGCAACTTCTGCATCAGTATTTCTTTAAAAGTTGAGATAAATTACCAAATTCAGTTTTAAAAATTCTAATAGAAACATATGCAACAGATACAAATATTCAAACTGAGAAAACAAAGAATTAAATGGGGAAAAAAAATGGATGGATTGGAGGGGGGGGGGGGGTTTCTATGACCAAAACTGAAACTGCAATTGAGATTGATTTTGTTGCTAAAAAGCAAGTTTGTTTTCTGATTAGATAATCTTCTCTGCAAGTATCAAACGTTCAAGTTTTAGGACTTCAAGCTTCCTGCAAGTATCAAACTTTCAAGTTTCTAGGACTTCAAGCTTCCTGCAAGTATTAAACTTTCAAGTTTCTAGGACTTCAAGCTTCCTGCAAGTATCAAACTTTCAAGTTTCTAGGACTTCAAGCTTCCTGCAAGTATCAAACTTTCAAGTTTCTAGGACTTCAAGCTTCCTGCAAGTATTAAACTTTCAAGTTTCTAGGACTTCAAGCTTCCTGCAAGTATTAAACTTTCAAGTTTCTAGGACTTCAAGCTTCCTGCAAGTATTAAACTTTCAAGTTTCTAGGACTTCAAGCTTCCTGCAAGTATTAAACTTTCAAGTTTCTAGGACTTCAAGCTTCCTGCAAGTATTAAACTTTCAAGTTTCTAGGACTTCAAGCTTCCTGCAAGTATTAAACTTTCAAGTTTCTAGGACTTCAAGCTTCCTGCAAGTATCAAACTTTCAAGTTTCTAGGACTTCAAGCTTCCTGCAAGTATTAAACTTTCAAGTTTCTAGGACTTCAAGCTTCCTGCAAGTATCAAACTTTCAAGTTTCTAGGACTTCAAGCTTCCTGCAAGTATCAAACTTTCAAGTTTCTAGGACTTCAAGCTTCCTGCAAGTATTAAACTTTCAAGTTTCTAGGACTTCAAGCTTCCTGCAAGTATTAAACTTTCAAGTTTCTAGGACTTCAAGCTTCCTGCAAGTATTAAACTTTCAAGTTTCTAGGACTTCAAGCTTCCTGCAAGTATTAAACTTTCAAGTTTCTAGGACTTCAAGCTTCCTGCAAGTATTAAACTTTCAAGTTTCTAGGACTTCAAGCTTCCTGCAAGTATTAAACTTTCAAGTTTCTAGGACTTCAAGCTTCCTGCAAGTATTAAACTTTCAAGTTTCTAGGTCTTCAAGCTTCCTGCAAGTATCAAACTTTCAAGTTTCTAGGACTTCAAGCTTCCTGCAAGTATCAAACTTTCAAGTTTCTAGGACTTCAAGCTTCCTGCAAGTATTAAACTTTCAAGTTTCTAGGACTTCAAGCTTCCTGCAAGTTTTAAACTTTCAAGTTTCTAGGACTTCAAGCTTCCTGCAAGTATTAAACTTTCAAGTTTCTAGGACTTCAAGCTTCCTGCAAGTATTAAACTTTCAAGTTTCTAGGACTTCAAGCTTCCTGCAAGTATTAAACTTTAAGTTTCTAGGACTTCAAGCTTCCTGCAAGTATTAAACTTTCAAGTTTCTAGGTCTTCAAGCTTCCTGCAAGTATCAAACTTTCAAGTTTCTAGGACTTCAAGCTTCCTGCAAGTATTAAACTTTCAAGTTTCTAGGACTTCAAGCTTCCTGCAAGTTTTAAACTTTCAAGTTTCTAGGACTTCAAGCTTCCTGCAAGTATTAAACTTTCAAGTTTCTAGGACTTCAAGCTTCCTGCAAGTATTAAACTTTCAAGTTTCTAGGACTTCAAGCTTCCTGCAAGTTTTAAACTTTCAAGTTTCTAGGACTTCAAGCTTCCTGCAAGTATTAAACTTTCAAGTTTCTAGGACTTCAAGCTTCCTGCAAGTATTAAACTTTCAAGTTTCTAGGACTTCAAGCTTCCTGCAAGTATTAAACTTTCAAGTTTCTAGGACTTCAAGCTTCCTGCAAGTATTAAACTTTCAAGTTTCTAGGACTTCAAGCTTCCTGCAAGTATTAAACTTTCAAGTTTTAGGATTTCAAGCTTCCTGCAAGTAACATTAATCCTAAAAAGTTGTCATTTCATTTCATTTCATCAGAGAATGGCAGTATAGTAAGTGCACTATAATTTAGAGCAGTATGAAAGAGAACAACTTTAACAATTTATGGTTTCTACATTACTCAATACAAAATAAAAATTGAATATTCATGCAAAAAGATTTTAAGCAAATTTGATGTTATTTTCAATGTATTGTATTATAGCTCAAATCAATGACTCACTTTAAAGCCTGGTCTAGCCGCAGGATTCTGGTCCCAACACTTCTGTATAAGCCTGCACAAATCTGGTGGACAATGGTCCGGAATCAATGGACGCTTATTGGTCCTCACCTGTTCTAACACCTGAGGAAGTTAAAAATGAGTGTGAATGTTAGCTCGCTGGAAGCATTTTTGTTTTCTTTTTTTTTCCTTATTATTTATTTATTCAACAATAGAAAGAATGGGCAGCTGAGGATAAGAGCTTGTGATTGCTGCCATAAGCATTTCAAAACAAGATTCTTACATATGGACAGGTCACTAAGAGTCAATTCAGTTCTTCCCTTATAACTGGGAAAACCATCAGCTGTAAGAATTTTATTAGCAACTCAATACCCTAATTGTAACCAAGTATGGATGATGTTACAACCGATTTAAACAAAGTGAATTCGATTTCACATGCCATAGAAAAAAAAGGGAAGAAAAAGTAAGATATCTAGAACTGACCTGATAGACTGAACAACCTTCATAAGGAAGTTTATTGGTTATCATTTCCCACAATACAACAGCAAAACTGTAGATGTCTGCTTTGGCGGTTACCTCCCCTGCACAAATCAACTCTGGCGCCATCCACAATGGGAGGTTACCCGTAACATGCTTTGGTCTGCTGGTTTTGGGTAATTTGGTATCTGCCTCATGTCTAAATAAAAGAAAAAAAATACTCAGATGTTGAATTCTATATCGTGGAATGAAAAATGGTGTCTAAGAAAATTATTCATCTTTCAAACAATTCCTATAACAATCATATAGAACTAGACTACTGAAAAAAAAATGCTATCATATTATATTAATATTTTTGTCCAGGAGCACAAGTGAAGCGTTTACTAAAAAAAAAAGGACACTGAATAGCATCAAATAGCTAAAACATTATAACTAATTAGTATCGTAACAAAAATGCTAGTAACAGTTATACATACTTTAGTTTGGAAAAGCCAAAGTCAGCTATTTTAGCATGAAACTCTGGGCCCAGCAAAACATTATGTGAGTTTAAGTTAAGGTGAAGGACAGGGGGTTGTCGGTGGTGAAGATAGTAGACACCAGAACTGATATCTCTGGCAACCTTGTAAAACACATCACTTCCTAAAGTCATCCTGTACATAGGAGAAGACCCCAAAAAAAGAATTTAAATGAAATTCAGTCCAATTAAAATTATCCTCAAGGGAAGTAACTGCAGTGAATTAAATCTATATTGGCAGTAAGTAAAGGTCTATAAGAAGGTAGTGGCAAAGGGTCATCAAAGGTCTTTATGGGAGGTCAAGACAGCAAGAAAAGGTCTTAATGGAAAGAAATAGCAGAGGGTAAAAGTCTCCATGGGAGGTGGTAGCAGCAAGTAAAAGACTTTATGGTAGTGGAAATAACATCTTTATAAGAGGAAGTGTCAGAGAATTAAAGGTCTTCATGGGTGGTAGGGGGGCAGAGAATTAAGATTTGTATGGGAGGAAGTGGCAATGAGTAAAGATCTTTATGGGAGAAAATGTTAGAGAATAATAGGTCATTCTGAGAGGCAATGTGTAAAGGACTTGATGCAAGTTAAAAGAGTAAAAGTCTTGACAGATAATCTGGTTTTTATTTTTTCTTCTTCCTCTATGTTCTCATTTATAAGTGGAAGGGTTCAGATGAGTAGTCCTATATGTGCAACTTTCTGATGTTGCAGACACCCACAGTGGTTTCCAGATCTGGTAGCTGTCCATATTGTTTTTGTTCTATAGGAGGGTTTGGGGCCAGTGTATTGTTCAGGCCTCTTGATAGAAAATGCAGCTTTGGAGGATAAGGTTGGTATTCTCTGGTGATGTTCCACAATAGCAAATCTCACTAGCCCCTATTTTTAGTTTCTAGAACATGTGTTATCTCATTCTGTTGTGTCTGGTTCTGAGACAAATTATTATAAGTTGCTCATATTGGGACAATCTTTTTTCTTTAGAACTCTGTGAGAGAGCTAGTCCATTTCTCATTTATTCAACTCTTGTTGTTGTTTTTTTTCATTTCTTCCAGGTAGACATGGATTTGGATTGTTTATCCATTCTCTCATCTTTGACCAATATGTTTTTCTATCTTCTATTTCAATATGACCTGAAATCCATTCTTGTTTTTTATAATATAGATTGGTTATCTATCATTAGGAATACTTTTGTTCTTACATGAAGAAACTGATATTTTAAAGGACAGCAAAAGCTAGAATCTATAACGGTTTTGATACAATGCAGCTTAGCAGAGAATAGTCACAATAATTATGTTTAGCCACGAAATCTCTTAGGCAAGCTTACATTATTGATAAAAATACAAATTCTGCAACACTTCTGCAGAAAACAGAAGAATACAGTAAAGTAAAAATATATATCTATTTATATCTCTATATATATTGTAATGAATCTCCCTATCTAGGCTCTCTGCAAATTGCACCACATGACACCACCAACTTAAAGAACTTGATAACTCAGGGTTCCAAAATAATGTAACAGTTTAATGGCAAATAAAACACAGCCAATACTGTACAATTGGCAACAATGTAATGCAGACTGTACAAAAGTAACAGTTTAATGGCAAATAAAACACAGCCAATACTGTACAATTGGCAACAATGTAATGCAGACTGTACAAAAGCTTTACATTTCAAAGTATCAACTCTGTAACGCTGTATCAACTCTCTGCCTCTTCCTTGACTTGCACTTGAATCTCTGTTCCGGACTGACTTCACCTAGACAGGTTCTTGACTCCGACTTGTACTTGTGAAGTTGCGAGGTAACGTGAAGCGACTTGACACCTTCGCTCTTATATAGGGTTCCTGCTGGCCTTCTAGAATGCTGCTCGACCCTTCTGGTTAATCACATGACTATATCCCTCATGACGCTCCTAAGCTCTATTTGTCAGGGGGAGATGGCGAGAATGAATGTTAGTTTGATATTTTGGTATGATTGTTATATCCCCTTGTTATGAATGCAAAGTGTTGTACGTGTTGTGAACTCAGTGATTAAGTCTTCGTTGAATGTGCGAGAGAGTGTGTTAGGTCAGTATGGTCTTGCTCTCAGTCCAGGAAGGTTGGACGTTACTTCCTGGACTGGTGTTTATATATGTATATAACATAAAAGTCGACGGACTGGTGATTGTTGATTAATAATATTTGAGAGTTGATTTCATTATGTGCTTATTGAGTATTAAAGTATTATTCGTATTTCAATGGATATCTATAGTTGGAGTTTCAGTGTATCTAGTAGTAATTGTTCTTATGTGAGTAACTAAGCAAGTATTAATAAGTGTAATTGAGTATTCATACCCCTAACGAGCCAAGTCAAGAAACACAAGAGCCAAGCATATAAATATGAGCCCAGACAAACAGATCATTCCCGAAGCATCGTAGCTGAACGTCGTAACTCGTCACGGTTGACCACTTGTCTAGCGCTGGCCTGGGACGATTTTCTGCGGCTGTCTACACATACCACTACCCCCATCTGTGTCACCACCAGGTTTATAACAATATATACATATATGTATAGAACCTGCAGAACCACAAGACTATCTCACCTGCTTGTGCCATGCAATAAATTATGAAGATTTCCCCCAGGCATAAATTCCAGGACTATATGTGTCAACTTTCTGATGTTGCAGACACCCAGCAGAGACAGCACATTTGGATGATGTAGTTTCTGAAGCATAGAAACCTAGAAACAACAAGAAAAAAAACATAGGATGAACAGAGCATTAGATTAATCTTTAGTGTTAGATTGACTTTTGGGTTAGCACATACAGTGATCAAAATACATTTGTAGGTTCAATCTTCTAAGACCAAAGTCTAAAGTCATGATTCTTCACTTGCTTTTCCTCAATGTAAAAATCTGGGGTTTGTTGGCATAGTTATATAATAATTTACATAAAAATAGTGATATATATTTTCAAAACTGAAATAATTTACCTCAGCAGCGAAATAGTTTTTGTCTGTAGACTGCAAAGGAAATTTTAACCTTTTGACAGCCACAGTTGTTCCTTTATAGTCTCCCCTGAATACTTGTGAAAATGTTCCATCCCCAACTAAGTCTGAAATACATACACACACACACTTAAAGAGATGAGCAATGACAATGTTATGTTTTCAGACCTAATTTGACAAACCTAAATCAGAACAAATCCTAATTAAAGACAGCAATGTATCAGTTGGAGTGTGCACAAAAATGAAACAGTCCAACCTCTTTCTGAATAGGTCACATCATTTTTATCCAACTTCACTTTCTTAAGGTCTTCAAGATGGGACGCTGTTGCTGTCAGGTCTGGACGTATTCTGTAAGACAATTCAGTATTAAGCATAACAGAAGATACAAAGTGTTACTCCTAATATGTCTTCTTTCATTGAGACCACTAATGTAATAATGTTCTGGCCAGGTCACAAGGTCATCAAGTTTTAAAAAACAACTTCCAAACTAAAGCTCACAGGATCATACAACAAAAGAAAGGATGATGGGAAGATAATGTTAATCAAGTCGAAACACACTCAAGGGAAACCTTGACATGGAAAAGTATATAGTAGAAAAATGAAAAACTTGTGACACTTCAATGGTCCTAGGCAAAGGAATAAATGACTGACAACTTTTTGTAAAAAAAGAAAAAAAGTAACATTTTTGTTTGAATATATGCATTATTTTAATGTTAAAATTATAGGCAGACAGAAAAAGGAATGGAATTTTAAAATTAATTAAGTACATAAGTAAGAGGAACAAAAAACAATTTAAAATAAAATATTTGAAAGTTACTATATCAAACATTGAGAGAAATGTAGTTGAATATTTAACTATGGGAGAAGTTTAGTCCAGGATCAAACATTGAGAGAAATGTAGTTGAATATTTAACTATGGGAGAAGTTTAGTCCAGGATCAAACATTGAGACAAATGTAGTTTGACATTTAACTATGGGAGGAGTTTAGTCCAGGATCAAACATTGAGACAAATGTAGTTTGACATTTAACTATGGGAGGAGTTTAGTCCAGGATCAAACATTGAGAGAAATGTAGTTGAATATTTAACTATGGGAGAAGTTTAGTCCAGGATCAAACATTGAGACAAATGTAGTTGAATATTTAACTATGGGAGAAGTTTAGTCCAGGATCAAACATTGAGACAAATGTAGTTTGACATTTAACTATGGGAGAAGGTTAATTCAGGATCAAACATTGAAAGAAATATGGTTGAATATTCAACTTAGGGAGGATCTTGTCCAAAATTAAATATTGAAAGTTTGATATTTAACTAAAGGAGGAGTCTACTCCAGGATCAAACATTGAGAGAGTTAAATGCCAAATAGAGAATGCCAAAGAGCATAATCCACTATGCGATTGTGAGTAAAGCTTAATGAAATTAGACAAAAGATACAACCATATATCCTCAGTACTTACTTAGTGTGTGCCTGGAACTGCTTAGTAAAGTCCCTGTGTATAGTAGTCCCTTTGATGGCCATGGAATGACCAGCCACTGCCATCTTAGTCAAGTCCGCGCCATTCAGCCTATCATCTTTGTTCATTGCCAAGCCAGCTGTGTTATCCTTGTTAACAAGTGGATGTTTCTTACTGAGTGATGTAGCATTCAACTGTAAATCTCTAGGAGGCAAACCATTGAAAGTTGATGGCTTGAAGTTATGATTCAGATCTTCTTGCAGGCCAGGCAAAGCATCTGCCAAGCCTGCTTCATTGTGTGCTTCCAGCTGTAGTAAAGAAAGTTTTTCATCAGCGCTACCACCACCTCCTCTGGTGGTGCCGGAGACATCTTGATGATTAGCAGGATAACCTTGAGCACCATTCTGTTTAAACATGTCCTCCTTGTGTGCCAGCTTCATTTCAATATCGAAGAGCTGCTTCTTCAAAGCCCAAATGTTTCCCAAGTTCCACTCCTCATGAGGTGATACTTGCCCGTCACTTTTTTCCAAACTCTGCTGAAATGAAAGAAAACCTTCCGTCACATTTTGCACTTTTCATAAGCATGTTAAGGGCAAGATTTAGACATGAAAAGGCCCTAAGCTATTTGAGATGGGGGGGGGGGGGGGGGGCCTTTACATGTCCAGATATAATAATATCTAACAGCATGTGTTTGTTTTTTTCGGCAAATCAAGTTTTTATTGCCAGAACTCCAGAGTTGGTCTCAAATTGTAAGTTTTTAACCCAATCTTCAAAAGTTCTTTATACACTAACTAATCAAGGTGTTGATTGCCTTCAACTTTTCAGTTTGCAATTTAGTTTTTAGAATCAAAAATCTTTTTTTTTTGTATTTACAAAAAAAAATGTAAAAAAAAAAATTCCCCATTCAGATCATGTGATCTACAAGAAATGATGCGAAGGTCAATTCTTTCTATGGCGAACAGTTAATGAGGGTGTGATGTGGCCAGCACAATGATTAAGCACTCTTACTACACCCAACTAATGTCAGGTACCTATTAGACTTTGGTAGACTCAGGAGTGTCCTAAAGATCTCAAAGTTCAAAATCCCAGTCTTTACTCAAATTAGAGCCCAAGACCATTTGGTTTATAATCCAAGTGCTTTACCACTCAGCCACCAGGCAACCTTTTTTTAAATTTATATTACATTGAATTTCCATATGTTATTTTTTCTCCCTTTTTGTAAAGAATTTAATAAAAACAAATGTTAAAAAATATCACTTTACACAAAAATGAAGAAATGCATATGACCTTACTTACATCAGAAAGACTAACAGAATAAATCTCACTGTCATCCCTAGCATACTTCTCAAGACTAACTTGCCCTACAGAGAAATAGTTTCTTGGCATTTTAATTTTTACACAAATTGTACATGTTCTAACCAAAATTTTTTTTACACAAAAACTGAATATAAATGTCTTGTAATTTACTCACTGAGATTAGGAACACGTTTCTTGTTTGTCTTTCCTTCAGTTTTTGCAACATCACTATTTTTATCTTGCTGGAATTTTAAGTACATTGATAGAAAAACAAGAAAATAATTTTAAAAATACTTTTTTAAACAACAAAGCTTATATTAAGCATACTTGTATCAATTAGTTTGGATCACTCATGTATATAATTTGTAAGAAATCTGGACTAACAATAAAAAATTTAAATTTAAAAAAAGGGGAGAATAACCAGAATTCGAACTCATGGCTCAAGTATCCTCAGGCTTCTCAAGCCAACACGGTAATCACTCTACTAGTGGAAAGCTTATGAACATGGAAGATTGTATAGTTATCTATTGTTTCTATAGTCTTGTCCTATGTTTCAGGTTTGTGTTTACTAAGACTCAGACAATGACCAATAAAGGGGACTAATTCAGCTTATACCACCACATCAGTCAATTACAATTTCTTTCCCTTGTTCAAGATACCAAACAATATAATTTATTACCAATAGTTAATTAACTAATTGGTTGTTGTTTTTTTAAATTGATTTTTGTATTGACAGGTAAAAGAAATAATTGTAAAACGTTCAGCTTGATCCGAGATTGAGTGTGGGAGAAATCATGTGTACAAATTTTTTACCAGAAAGACAGAGTGAGTTGATATAAGCTTTGTAATAAGTTTGTAAAAAATTAGTAGGAATGAAAACAAAGCCATGGGATGTTAAGAATTTGAACTCTGGCGATCATTAGATTTTGTTTTTCTGCAAGTCTAAAGTTTAAACTTGAGGAAGAAATCTGACTAACAAGCAAAGCTGATCTAAAGGGAAAAAATAAGCACTTACAAGTGTGGATCTCAATAATGTAGAAGTTATTTCTTTTATTTTATATCAAACTACATAATTAATTGACTAATTGGTTTAATTTTTCAATTGATTCATGTTTTGTTAGTACAATAAGCCATAAAGTACATGTAGATTTATATATAAATAGATATAGATAGATATAATGCTGCTTAGCCACAGCTCTTGTGCATTCTTTGATATATATATATACATATATATATATATATATATATATATACATATATATATATATATATATATACATATATATATATATATATATATACATATATATATATATATATATATACATATATATATATATATATATATACATATATATATATATATATATATATACATATATATATATATATATATATATACATATATATATATATATATATATACATATATATATATATATATATATACATATATATATATATATATATACATATATATATATATATATATATATACATATATATATATATATATATATACATACATATATATATATATATATATATATATATATATATATATATATATATATATATGCAAATCTTGGACTCTAACTAAAGATGAGAGGAGGATCCTAGCAAAGAATTGAGTTACTAAAGAAAGATCCTAGGTACCACATACAAAGACCGCATCACAAAGAGATTAGAGACAGGATTAGTTCAGCAATCCGAACCTGCCATGATCTGCTAACTACTGTAAAAAAAAACACAAACTAAAACTCTATGGCCACATCTCAAGGTCGTCAGGGCCTGCAAAAACCTTCCTTCAGGGTACAGTACCAGGAAAAAGAAGAAGAGGCAGACAAAAAAATCTATGAGAAGACAACACAAAGAATGGGTAGGCCAGTCATTAAAAGAGATACTATCAAAGGCAAAAGAAAGAGAGGAATGGAGAAAGAGAGTCAACAGATCTTGAGTGGTGCCCAACAGTCCAACAGACAAAGGGATAGGTGAAGGTGATTTCCAATAGACCCTATTACCTCAATTATCCAGCAAACATAACATTGCAAAGAAGCTGAGAATAACAGGATTATACTTTTCCCTGTCACTGACTCCCAATATCTAACATACTCATAACTACAAATTCTAACAAACTATTTTATACTGATTCAACTATTTTATAAATTATGGCTTTTATATAGCACTACTTTCATGCTTATAGCAAGCTCAGAGCGCTATGGTCCAATCTCATTTGTGGACCATTTGGGGGAGGAGGTATCTGGGAGAAGGTTTACCGTGCTGCCTTTAGGTGCTCAGTTAGCACAACTCTGCTCGAGTCGGGTGTCAAACCTCAAGCCCCTTTCATAGGTAGCCAAGACAAGCCAAGTTCAAGCGTACTTAGCCTCTCAACCACGTTTATACAAGTACAATGAAGCCTGCTCAATGAGACCAATATACAATCATTTCAAAGCAATACTCTATGTATACATTATTAAACCTCACCTCTTCTATAGCAGTTCCTACACATGTAAAAGATGATGACCTAGCAAGACTACTTGAGCCCTGACCATTTCTTTCAAGGCTTGAAGATCTTCTAAGTTGATGTCTAGTGGTCAACTCATCTCTAATCTGAAATAGAATAGGCATTGTTTAGCCCAAAAGGTTCAGGGAGAGTGCAAAAGATTTTGTTGCTGGGTAGATATCTATGTTCTCTCTGCATCCTTTTTGCCCATTTTCAGCAGAAGCTTTCATCTGATATGAGCTACTATTCTACTCTAAAGATGTAAACAAATGACACAATAATTTACAGAAACTTTACATTCTAAACTAAAATGTTCAGCATATCATCACAAAAAAAAAAACTAATTAAAACAGAGTTACTCTCAATCAACTTCCTATACTAATTCTAATCTTAATGCAACATGCTTTCACCTACCTGTTTTCTTGCTGTTAAGTTTTTCTCCTCAACTTCCAATTTCCTAATTTGTTCCTGGCGTTTGGCAGCAAACTTCTTCGCGGCAGCAGCTACACCTAAAAAAAATGTCATAAAAAAAGTTTAATGACATGAGTTTCATATTTGGAATGTATATTTTTTTAGGAGGTTCAATCAACAATGTTCAAAATTATCCTTAAGCTTATAAATTACTAACTTTCTTTCTAAATAGAAGATTATTACATCTATAATGTAGCCATGTGATAACAAGACGTTCATGTTGATAAGAGATTAAAAATCTACTTTAACTTTGGTTTACCTTTCTGATTCTGGTTTTATACCTCCTATAGATAAAAGGCTTATTAATCCAATTAAAAATGTGATGATTCTGGACTATACCAGATACAGGATGAGAAGGCTATGTGTCAACAATTTATATGTTGAGACATGAATGAGGTGGTCAGTTCACTCAGACTATATCCTGCTTTTCTTTCTGGTTGTACTCCCTTTGATTTAGATCAGAAAAGATTGTCTGAAAGAAAGCAGCTTTCAATTTGTTTTAATTCTGGATGAGTTGCTCTCCGGAGTTGACAATTATATCCAGCTCAGTATTAGGTGGAAGATTTAACGTTTTGTAAACTCTTGCTGTATTACTAAAAATTGGTCTATAAAACTGATTTTAAAAAGTACATTTTATTAGGGTCCCCAACAGATAGGGAGTATGTTTTTAAACCAGCTGAAAAGTGAATTATTGTGCAAATAAAAATAATAATTACAGATGTTAAAAACTTGTCACATTATCATCTTTTGTTAGGTCAAATGATAAATAACTCTTTGTATATCATTGGAAGATGCAACGGTTGAGAGATTTACTTTTAGTCAAGTTTTAAATACAGTTGAAAGATCTGGCATATATTAATATAAATCAAGAATCAAATAGCTTTATACTCACCATCATCACCAACTTTGTTAGCCAATGGTGGCTTCCCTTTGACCACTGACCTAGATGTTTTCAATTTCTTTTTTGTTGATTTCTTACTGGCATATCCTTTTTCTGACTTTTCAGATGAAGAGTGTGTCCTGTTTGTTTCAGTTTGATTTTCTGTAGGCTCCCATGCATTAGTCTTAGGTCTCTCAGGTCTGTCATGTTCTTCAGTTCTAGAGTTTGTCTCCTGAGAAGATAGTTGCAAACCTGACTTTGTCTCTCCTTGTTCATGAGATCTTAATGTTTCTACATTCAAAGATGCCACATTGCTTTCTTCTGGACTCAACGCTGACCTACTGGGTTCCTGGCCAATGGGCTCTTCAGTTTTATGACTGTCCTTTCCGATAAGTTTCACTTCAGACTTTTCTACATGAATGTTATCGTGTCGACACAAAATCTGAACTCCCTTGATTATCTTCATGATGGGACCTAGGGCATTGATACCCATGTCTCTTAGGGCACCAGTAGTCAGCAACCTAACGCTGGCAATGTCCATCTGGTGCTCAGCAAAAAGTTGGATGTAGTGATCAAGTGATTGCAGACCCAGGCTCTCAAGCCAGGTTCGGACATCAGGATCACATACTAACTTCTCTGAAGTAAAAAATAAAAAGAGACATTCTTAATTTTTTTTAAATTCCATATTTTTAGGCAACATTGAAGTTATGGTTACAATTAGTCTAACAATTTTTTTTATTATTTAATTATAATTTCTCAATAACAATACAAAATATTCAAAATGTATCTGTTTTTATGATTCAAAAAATAGCACTGGGCCATCATTTTATTATGCTATATAACTGTATATGGCTTATATATAACATGTCCCCAATCCTCTTATTCTTTGCTTCTCTTACGTAGTTTTTCAAAATACATTTTTAGTCCTTGATGTACAAATGTCTTTATTGCACTCTGGATGTTCAATTATTAAATCATGTTTCTAGAAGTTTGATACAACTACTATTATGTCACAAAAATGAGAGAACTTATTTAAAGACAAGCCACTTACCACAGGAGCTTTGTTTTGCACTTTCAGGAACAATTGTGGCTGGGTCTTGGGTAGTCTTTGTTGTAATGGCAGATGTGTCTGGGTCTTGGGACACCCTAGTCTGTGTTGTAATGGCAGATGTGGTAGGGTCTTGTGGCACCCAAGTCTTTGTAGTGATGGCAGATGTTAAAGTCGGTTCTGATTGGAATGTATTGAATGCTGCTTGTTTGATTACACTGGCATTGGATTGGAATGAGATGAAATTGGACTGATTAGTTAACACTGGACTGGGGGAATGCTCTAGATGTTCATTGGGTGACTCTGGCATCAAGGTTTGAGCTCTTATGTAATTAGGTTCACTTTGATTTCTAGCCACTGCGTCAGTTTTATGTGAAAGATTTTGCTGGGAGTTGAAGCTATATAAACCAGGGAAATCTATTTCAAATTTATTCCCTTCACTGGTTCTGGAGTCTCCAGAACTTGGAGATAAAGAAAATCTGTCATTTCTGTAGCTCTCTAGACCTGAATAAGATTTTTCAAACTTTGGGGCTGTCCTTTCATCAGGAATTGAGTCTTTGATACCAGGCTGCCATGTTCTGGAGTCTAGATACGACACCCCCTGGCTAGTTGCCCCAAATTTGCTGGAAATATGACGCCCATCCCCAGTGTGACGTCGTGACTCGTGCCTAGACTCTCTCCCACTGTCTTTAGACAGCTCACTACTTCTATGTCTTTTAGTTTTCTCTCTGGGTGCATGGTGAGGAGAACTGGCAGGGCTGAGCTGAGACATCAGAAACTCCAGTGTTTTCTGGTATGTAAGATCTGACTGCTGCTTGTGAGCCTCCGGCCCGGGAGGCATGTAAGTGTACGAGATTTCTAAACTAGAAACAGGATTTCTACCAGCAGGATCTGCATCAAGCATTCTTGTGCTCTGGGCAGCAGCAATCACCAAGTGATCCTTGCTGGTCTTGTTGTTTTTCTCTTTTTTTCTGTCTGTAGAATGAAATGAGGTCAAGGTTGTTTTGTCTACGTCATAAGTGCCAACTTGTGTTAACACCTTGTCCTTAGAATAGTTATTTACACTCCGACTATTCTGATGCTCGTTTCTTGCTTCTTGCTTAGTTCTTCTTGGACTTCTTTCATCAACTTTCTCCAGTTTTGCATTTCTGTCAACACCTAGTGTAAGTTTTTTGTCTTTGGTGTTCATTCCTTTCAAGGTCAAATCAGTGTCTACCCTTGACCAATCAGAGTTAGAAAACTGACCCTCAACATAAAGCCCCTCAATTTTTTGCTTCTCCTTTTTTGAGTGTCTGGAAGATGACCTTGACCTATGCTTTTCCTTTAAACAATAAAGACAAATAAATAGTTATCTGACAACATCATTTCTATAAAACCTAAACTGATACAAAAAAAAAAACAAAAAACAACTAATCTAAAATGTTTTTTCCTTTATTTGTTTTTTGTTTAAAGTAACTTAGGGACAAATGGCTGAGAGGCATAAACTGCTTGGCTACCAGCATGAGTTTTTGCATTTGTTGAGGGCCAAAATGTAGCATGGAAACCTTTTCCCACATACCTCACATGTCCACAAAGAAGATTGGACCAGAGAGAAATAAGCATGCTATAGACACACAAAATCAATTTTTACAAAAACTTATAACAACTCACTCTGTCTGTCTCGTAAGTTTGAACATATTTTTTTCACCCATTTCCCATTCACGTATCAAGTTTAAACTTTGCACAATTATTCATTGTACCTGACAAGACATGAATCAATAAAAAAAAATTAACTAACTAAATAAATAATTATTGGTGATTAATTCTTTTGTTTGAAATCAAAATAAGGGGAATAAATGCTACTTAATTAGATGTGGATGTATATATGGATTTAATCCTATTATTAATTTGTGATGTTTTTTCTCCTACTTCCCATTCTTGGATCAAGTTGAAATTTTGCATTATTATTCATAATCGATGACAAAACACGAATCAATCCAAAAATTAACCAATTAGTTAATCAATTAATACTAATTAATTTACTTTGTTTTAAATGACAGAAAGGGAGCTAAACCCTTACATTTCAGATAATGGCAGTTCTTTACCTTAGATAAGCTTTGATTATTTTAAAAGTAATCTTTTTCTTCTGCTTGTTTAAAATTATAACTATTTATGATGGCTTTAATTTACTTTGTCAATTACAATGTCCATTTACTTGTAAGTTTTAAAAAAAAAATAATTTTTTATTCAATTTCAACCAGTAATTCGTTTTGTAATACACTAAAATAAAACTTACTTTTGTATTCACAGCACCAGAGTTGAAGTAATCTCTCAAAGACGTCTCATTTCTCTCTTGCAAAAGTTTGTTCTTGTCATGTTTTCTGTCTTTCATCTCTGATGGCTGAATCAAATCACGCTTTGAATGATAGGTAGTGAGTTTCCCATCTCCTCCATGCTCCCAGTGAGAGCCATCTATCTCCTTCCTGATTATTACCAAACGGAAAAGGGAAAAAAAAATTATTACAGAAATCTTCCTGGTTTACCACTGTAGTGTTGAGTGGGGATTAGATGCTAGTCAAAATTTTAACTTTTGATAACAATAACCCACTTTTATTTCATTAGTGATATAAAGAAAGACAGTTTTGTTAAAAAGTACAACTAAAAGATATGAAATTAATTTTAAAATGCCAATTTCAATTAGCTAACAAATAACTTCACTAGAGCTTAATAAATACTAGCATATATAATCATTAGAACATCAATTATGCTAACTCTTGTAGGTAAGCTAACTAATTACATTTTTTAAAGAACTCTGCAGGTGCATACTTTACATACCTAATCAAACCTCTCACGCTGTCAGTCTGAGAATGATATCTAGAGTGCAATAGTAGGGCATCCTCTAGTTCCTCGACATCACGTCGCAGCTTTTCACTTTCAGAAACATGTACTCGACTTATGAAAAAAATGAACAAAACAACGCTTAATATTTTGAAACTAGAAAATAAGTATATACACAGTTTAGCTTTGTTTGTTTTTTAATACAATATATATATTCATTGAAGAATTATAATTTAAAAAAAAACAAAGAAAACATTTCAGAGAAACTACTTTTGTCTACATCTACCCATTTAAATTGTACATTTTTAGCATCATCTAATTTAGTATTTGACACTTACCTTTTTTGATTGCCTTGGAAAGTTTTTTTACTAGATGTCATACTCAAGACTTAGTGAAGTTTGCATTTCTTTAAAAAGATTCCTTTTGTCTGGGGTGTCTCAAGAGTCCCATCATATGCTGATGGTCACTACCCTAGGTGATTGTCATGTTTTAAAATAATAAATATTAGCACTTAATATAAATAAAAACAATGTACGTCTATTTAAGATTAAAAGTAAAATAGTTTTGAATAATTATAACATCTCAACTGGTCTATCATATCAGGGCCAGTCTTAGGCATAAGCAAACTAAACAGCTGTTTTAAAAGTTCTGGACATTTCTTCAGAAATGAAGATTACGTCCTAGTCCAAACTACCTGCAGGACAGCAGGGGATGTAAGTGGGAAAGTTGGGACCTTAACAACAGTCCAAAACACATGTATCACACTAACTCTAGTAGGAGGGAAAACCTGGCAGTGTGGATTTATAAAATGGCTTATTATTAATTCATAATTAGAAATATTATAATACAATTTTTTGAAAAACTTAATCCCCTCGTTAACAAATGAAAGGAAGGAATGAAAAAGCTACAAAAGAGCTACTTTTTAATCTACAGCTAGATCTAATTGTTTTTTTGTATGTCTATTTAAAAAAAGAAGATAAAGTAAGTCCAGCCTTTATTAATGGCTATATTTTTTGATTGGCTAAGTCTATGCTAATGAGCATGCCAAAATTGATTCTGTTTTTGCAGCTGATTAATATTTATTTAATTCATAAGCAAAGTTGTTTGATTTCATAAAAAAAAAATTTTAATAGGTTTTTTTAATTGAATTATGATTTTCTTACCAAAAGTTATACTGAACAACCAGTTTTGGACATCAATCTTAATGATCTTATATTGAAAAACATGTTGCTTTTAATTTATTTGTTTGTTTGTTGTTGTTGCTTTTTTATAGAGAATAAATGGGCAAATCTTTGAACTGAGCTTGATACATTAAATGAAGTTAAATGCCTAGATCTAGACCTACTAGATTACTAGATAGATCTAGATTTATATAGAGAGAGTATTAGAGAGTATCTCATCTTCTTATATAATACAGACGTTACTTCAAAAAGAAGATGATAACGTCCTACACGTCATGCATTCAGCCATAAATATTAACCAATGACTTAAATTCTGCCAAGTCACTGGTTTTCCTGGCTCTAATAGCACTAGGGAAGAAGGAGTATTTGTAAAATTTGTCCTAGTATATGGGATGAGAAATGTGCTTTAGCTTTGTGTCTTTCTGAGTATTTTATTAAATTTTGTTTTTGTATTTGAAGATTATGATTCAGTGTTTTATGTATAATTGCCACTTTACTTTTAAGTCTTCTATCCTGAAGGCTTTCTAAATTTAGTGATTTAACTAAAGGTGTTACTCTAGTCAAATGTGAATATTCGTTTGTTATGAATCTCACTGCTCTATTTTGTGTCTGTTCCAGTTTCTGAATGTTTTCTTGAGTTGAATGGTCCCATTCAGAGGATACATATTCTACTATTGGCCTAACCAAGGTTAAATAACATTTTAGTTTTATGTTCTTATTTGATTTATAGAAAATTTCTTTAATAAACCCTAATGCTTTGTTTGATTTTTGATAGTTTCATCAATATGGGGATTCCATGACAGTTTTTCATTATGATAACACCTAGGTACTTTGCGTTTTTAGTTTGTGTTACTGGTTTACCATGAATATTGTTATAAACCTGGTGGTGGCACAGATGGGGGTAGTGGTGTGTGTGTATTCAGCCGACGCAAATCGCCCCAGGCCAGCGCTAGACGAGCGGTCAACCGTGACGAGTTACGACTGTCAGCCGAGTCGAGTGTCAACAGGACAGTTCGGGAAGGATCGCAGCGTCACGAGAGTTGTAGTCATCTGACCACCTAGAAACGTCGAGCGGCGTTCTGTCCGGTTCGAGAAGGCCAGTAGGGACCCTATATAAAGAGCGGAGGTGTCGCAGTCAAGACGGTTCACGAGAGACGGTTCACGAGAGAAGGTTCAGAAAGCGGAGTCACAACTTCCCGATCTACAGTTCGTTACAACGGCTCAGTACAAGTCCGAGACGAGACAGAGAGAGTCCAGTGCAAGAGTTGATACGGCGGAGAGATATTTGTACAGTCTTGTGTTACGTGCTGCCAATTGTACAGTGTTGGCTGTTATTTATTGACATTAAACTACTACGTTACTTTGAAGCCCAGAGTTGTCAAGTTCTTTAAGTTGGTGGTGTCGTTTGGTGCCATTTGCAGAGAGCCTGGATAGTGAGATTCGTAACAGAAATATTCGTAACATAATTGAAATTAATTTGTTTTAGCTTTTTTGTTACTCTTAATAACTGACATTTTTCAGGGTGGAAAGACATGCTCCAATTTGATTCCCATTTCTGTAATTCATCTAATTCTCTTTGTAAAATTTCTGTATCTTGTGTTGTTTTTATTGTTCTATATATTATGCAATCTTATGCGAATAATCTGACTTTTATTCCTGAACTAATGATATTTGGTAAATCGTTTATGTAAATTAAAAATAGTAGTGGACCTAAGACTGTTCCTTGAGGTACGCCTGACTTTACTGTTATTGGTGTTGATTTATTTATTATTACAGTTTGTTCTCTCCCTATCAGAAAATTTTTAATCCACTGATGCAATGGACCATTAATACCAAAATATTTTAATTTTTTTAAAAACAAACTATGGTGGTGAACTTTATCAAAAGCTTTGGAAAAATCTAGTAAGATAGCATCTATTTGCTCACTATTATCTAAACCTTTTGAAAAATCATCAATTAGTCCCATTAGTTGTGTTTCACATGATCTATATTTCCTAAAGCCATGTTGGTATGGAGTAAGAACATTATGTTTGTCTAAGTGGTTTATGATGTTGATACATATTATGTGTTCTAGGATTTTACATGTGATGCTGGTAAGTGATACTGGTCTGTAATTTCCTGGGTCTGATTTTTCTCCATTTTTAAATAGAGGGGTGACATTAGCTTCTTTCCAGTCCCTTGGTACTCTGCCTTGGTTAAGAGATGCCTGAAAAGTATTTTGAACACTGGTACTTGCTCATTGCTTAGTTCTTTGCGTAATCTAGCTGGAATACCATCAGGTCCAGATGCTTTATTAGGTTTGATGTTGGCTAATAGTTTTTGGATTCCCTTTACTTGTACTTCTATATCTCCTATGTTGTCTACTTGGTTCAAATTCAGTAATATGTCTTTGTCTCCTGGGGCTGAGAATGCTGATGCAAAGTATTTGTTTAGGACGTTAGCTTTAGTTTCATTATCATTGTGTGTTAAGTTGTCTTCTCCTTTTAATGGTGATATGCCTGTTGTTTCCATTTTATTAGACTTAATGTATGACCATAGGTTTTTTGTTGTTATCTTTAGATATTACATTGTTTATGTATTCACTCTGCAGCTGTCTGCTTACTTTTGGGTTAGGTGTTTAATTTTTATGTACTTTTTATAAACTCTTTCTGCCTTAGATTCTTTAAATTTTCTATACAGGTTTTCCTTCTGTTTACAAAGCTTCTTTAATCTATTATTAAACCAGCATTTATTTATTTTGTTTGATGTGTAGTTAGTTGGTATATGGTTTTCTATAATGTTTTTAAGATAGTTTTTTATGAAATTCCAGAGGTCATCGACTGGTTGGTTAATGTCTCTTTCTGATAAGAATGTTTGTTGAAATTTTAATGCAGCTTGATGTAGTTGTGTTAGGTTGCATTTGTTCCAGAGTAAGAATTTTCTTTTGGGTTTTATATTGGCTACTGCTTTTATCGGACTGTGTAGTTTTATGATCTCATGGTCTGATAGACCAGGGATGATATCATAATCTACTACTAATCCAGGTCTGTTGGTTAAGAAGAGATCTAGTGTGTTGTTTAATCTAGTTGGCTTTTTAAGGATTTGATCTAAACTTTGTGTAAAGTTTCTATGACAAGCTCATTTATGTCCTTAAGGTTTTGGTGTTTATCTATGGTTAGTGTTTTTCACTTTATATCAGGTAGGTTGAAATCACACATAATCCAAAAAACTGCCTTTTTATTTGTCTCTTTAAGTGTAGTAAACTGATTACATAGTTCTTGCATACGTATTCTAAACTAGAATTTGGTGGTCTGTAAATACTGCCTATTATTAGGGATGTTGATGTGGTACTAATTTTACAAAATGTTGATTATATATTTTTTGAGTTAGGTAAGGTTATTTCTTCTGCTATAAGAGTGTTTTTTTTTATTGCTAAAAGAACTCCTCCAGGATTCAGCTATTTTGGTGAGAATGGCTATCCTAGCCTATACTATACTACAAGAGATGAACTGTATTAGAAATTTATCAAATGACTAAACAAAAAAAAAACATTTTTAAAAAGTCTAAAAGTCAGTGTAGAAGTCATAATCCCAGTGACCTAATTTATGTAGAATAAGTGTGTTCAAATTGTTATTTTTTGTGTTTGTATTTATGCATAATTTAAAGCATCTTTATGATTTCATGTGAAGGGCTATGCCTGTGGATCTTAAAACTTAGTTAATAATATAGAATCAAAATCTGAGTTAACTGTTTGGAATAAATTTTGGTGTTTCGAATCAAATAAAGTGTGAAAAAGTTTGTTTGAATAAAATGAAGACACATCCATATTTACCTTAAATATAGATCTAATAACAAATATAGGATAGGTTAGGGGTACAAATATAAGTAGTCATCCTTATTCTCCTTAAATGCTTAAACTAAAGATTTCAATACTTCAGACTTCATAACTTTCTCTTTTCTATCTCAAACCATAGATCTATAATCTATAATCATAATGATTTATAATAATGTGCTGTCAAAGTCAAACTTTGAATTTTCGGCCAATAGATATAGTCTAGTATACTTACTATACTAGACTATTATAGGAGTTTGGAGTGCATAACTTACTCTAGATCTATATAAATAAAGAATCTAGAGTTTAATCTAGATCTTGATCTAGACCTACTCTATTTTAGTATTTATAAACAAAAAGTCCAAAAGCTGAAATTTGAAATGACCGACTCCAGACGTAAAAAAAAAAAGGCTTAGCCTCTACTCACTCAGACTCAGTCACTGACTAGTGACAGTGACTTGTCCTAGTCTAGAACTCTAGAAATACTACTAGATCTAGAATAGTCTAGATTCTAATCTAGATCCACTACTACGCTGACTGATAGTACTACTAGTGACTAGTGAAGTGACTACACTTTGACTTGACTACAGATTTAATTAGATCTAATATCTAGTTAATCTAGTCTATGATCAAGTGACAGCCTAATTTCTGACATTTAGTTAGACATAGTCTAACACTTAGACTAGATTTCTAGATCTATTAAGAAAAGAGTGGACATTGACATTGTAGATATATAAATCTAGATCTAGATCTCTGGATTAGATTCTCTATTTGAAAGTAGAAAGAGTCTATTTGTGAAATACTCAAGAATTTTCATGTCTCTGATATGGAGCTCTTCGGTAAATGAAAAAATAATATTGTTCTCATGTACTGGCCTATAAATATGGATTACTTTCAGTCACGCAAATCAACTATAAGCGCCAGGAGATAAATACTCACCATTTTGATTAGATCTATTTGTTTAAACATATTGTTGTAACCCTGCCTTGCACCAGTGCTTGAGGTGCGCACTAGCGCACTAGTGAACGTAAACAGGAAGAGACTAGAACGGAGAGAATAACAGTGCATCAGGGATTGTGAAGAGTCTGAATGTTTGGGAAACTAAGAAGAAGCCAGCTTTTGATGCTGCCTGAAGGTTGTAGTAGGGACCTGGAGCGAAGCGGGGAAGGCTGTCGTTGGTCCACATTCGGGTTAAGTAGCAAAGGACTGGTATACTTAGTAGTGAGACTCTGAGGAAGCTGAAGGATGAATCATCATGTTATGTGTTTACCCTAGACGCCCTAGTGAATAAACACAACTATTATTTCCTGTTAAACTGTGTTGAGTTGCATGCCTATTCGTTGAGTGCCTAACCTAGAGTTACAACAATTGGTGTCAGAAGTGGGATTTGGGCAGCTCAACGAAAGGAAAGAATGGCAACGCTTAGGAAGCTAGATGAACTTAGCTGTAAACAGTTAAAAGAGGAGCTCCGAGCCAGGGAGCTGAGGATCTTCTGTGCAAAAGAAAAAATGAGAGCCAGTCTTTGGCAGGCTCTTGTTGATGAAGGGGAGGATCCGGAAATATACCTGTTTGAGGTAGAACCAGATATTGGTGAGGTGCTGAAAACCATGCAGAACTGGTTAAGTGAACTTTGTACCTTCCAGGATTCGATGAATCATTCTATGGACAAACTGATACGTAACGTGCAAGGCCAGATCAATCCTATAAGAGAGAGGAGTCTAACATCATTCAACAACAATGAACCGTTACTCATTCAAGACTGTGGCTGTACTGATAGTTACAAAGAATGCGTCAATCTTAACAAGAATTTTAAGCACAAAGATGAACAGAAAGAGACAGTCGAAGCAATAGAAGAAGTCTGCTACGCGACTGAAACTTTTGCTGTACCAGCTTTGAGTGCAACAATGACCTGGACGGAGCAGGAAAACTTTGAGCCTGCGTTAGAGCCTGTCATTTTGGACCTTAAGGACCCCTGTCGATCTGCCAGTACCTACGAGGGGAACTTGAATTTTGATTGTTGCATTCAGGTGGTAAGCAACAGCTGTACATGCAGTGCTTCACGAAGGGAGTGCAAATGTCAAGAAACCCATCAACAGGGTCTGAAACCAGTGGACTTCGATACTTCTGTTTTCACCAACGAGAGAGGCTCTGAAGGTGGTCAGAGGAACCCTGCAGCTGATGGACTTTTGCACCTGAAACGTTGTAAAGGTGCCTTACAGACAATCTACCACTCGATGTGTCAGGTGGCTGACGCCAGCGACAACCGTTAGGATGGAGAGGCCACGTTTGCGACATCGTGTCGAAAGAAACTTGGTAAACTGGAGAAGGAGAAAACGGCACCTGCAGAGAGCAGTGTGGATCGCTTTGTGGGGAGCACGCTCCATGCAATCTGTTACTCCACTGACCGACCTCCACCTGCATTGATCAACCGTGAACATTTTCTTTTCGGGACGAAAAGACTAAGGTGGGTGTAGTGTTGTAACCCTGCCTTGCACCAGTGCTTGAGGTGCGCACTAGCGCACTAGTGAACGTAAACAGGAAGAGACTAGAACGGAGAGAATAACAGTGCATCAGGGATTGTGAAGAGTCTGAATGTTTGGGAAACTAAGAAGAAGCCAGCTTTTGATGCTGCCTGAAGGTTGTAGTAGGAACCTGGAGCGAAGCGGGGAAGGCTGTCGTTGGTCCACATTCGGGTTAAGTAGCAAAGGACTGGTATACTTAGTAGTGAGACTCTGAGGAAGCTGAAGGATGAATCATCATGTTATGTGTTTACCCTAGTGAATAAACACAACTATTATTTCCTGTTAAACTGTGTTGAGTTGCATGCCTATTCGTTGAGTGCCTAACCTAGAGTTACAACAATATTTATATTCAATGCTTATAATAAGATAGATCTCAATAATGTCTATAGGCCTATTTGACAGTATGTCTAGGGCCGGAATCCACAAGAGACTAAAGTGTCACTAAAGAGAGAAAGGGGAGGGGGATTTCAGAGAAATAACAACTTCTCAGCGAAAAAACTTGCAGCCTTGCAAAGTTTCATTTTTTAACGTCTCGTTTATTTAGTTTTCAATAAATTTTATTTGAATTTAACACATTACTAGATATACATTCTTTGCTGAAATATGTTTATCTATTGACAATACATTTTTGAAAGACTTGACGGAAAACAAGAACAAAATATTTTTGATATAGGCCTACCTTTACAAAAATTAAAAAAAAAAGAAAATTTCTTCTTTACATAGATTGTATAGCTATTATTTTGCTCTTAATAACTAATGAATTTTAGATTTTAAAAAAAATGGATATCTTTTACCCCGTCCCGTCTAGCTATTCTTTTCCCAAAGATATCATCAGCTGCCAAATATCTTTGGAAATCGTTAGAGCTCTTTTTTTTTAAAGAGAAATTTGTTCACCCAGCCACCCAGTGTCCATGAATGAGCAAGCTAAATAAAGGAATTGTAAAAATTGTTTATTAAGAGCCGCAACTCCTAACGTTTTCTAATGGTCTCGGTACTAAACTAAAGAATTTTAATTTTGTTTTTCTGTTGTTATATGACATATATATAATTTATAATATTAGTGAATAAATTGTTACAGAAGCCCAAGTTAAATATGTCATCAGCAATGAAAAAGTTGAAAATTATTGCATAGACATAATTCAGAAAGTATTATCATGGGAGCAGAAGAACTGGCTTGTGTTATAAACGCACGGAAAGATCTAGACTATAAAACAAGCAAGATATTTTTTTTGAAAATTCTTTTAAAAAAAGATAAAAAAATCATCTAAAGAGGAACTCAGCCTTTCAAACTATATCTACCACATAGATATATATATGTCTGTGATCTACCAATAATGTGCAAGTTATTTCCCTTATTCGATATCAAACAAAATAATTAATTATCAATATTTAATTGACCAATTGAGTATTTTGTATTTGTGTTTATTGATTCGTGTTTTGTTAGGTACAATAAATAATTGCTTAAAGTATCAACTTAATCGGATAATGTGTGAGGGAGAAATAGCAGTAGCAATTCATTAAGGGGACTAAACCCAACAACTTTAGCCATATCGGTAAATACTGAAGTAATAGTTTCCTTTCTTGCTATTAAACAACATAATTAATTACCATTACTTTATTGTCTAATTGGTTACTCTTTTTTTTCTTTGTTAATTGATTCATATCTTGTCTGTGTCAATGAATAATAGTTCGAAGTTTAAGCTTGATTTGAGAATGGGTGTTGCAGAAATAAAGTGTGAACACTTTTTATCAGACAGACAGAGTGAGTTGATATAAGCTTTGTAAAAAACATGTTTGATTTCGAGCATTATGATGAACGAAAATCTTGTCCGACTGGCCGATATCAGAAAGCACTGAAACCTAGCCTATATAAAAACACAAATGGGACGGCGCGGAAGTATCTAGTCTTAGTAAAAGTAATGTATTGTTACATAATGACCGCATCACAAACTAAGAGATTATAGATAGTGTTACTGCAGCGATTGGACCCCATGATGACCTGCTATCGTAAAACAATGCAAGCTTGAAATAAATAGCCATATTACAAGATCTTCGGGGCTCGCAAAGACCTTCATTCAGGGGACAGTACCAGGAAAAGAAGAAGAGGCAGACAGAGAAAGCGATGGGAGGACAACATTATAGAATGGACGGGCCTGCCATTGAAAGAGGTTCTAACTAAAGCAAAAGACAGAGAGGAATGAAGAAAGACGGTCGACGAGTCTTGCATGGTGCCCCAACGGTCCAATGGACTAAGGGATAGGTAAAGGTAAAAAGAAAATTGTTACATATGTAATGCACATTTGTAAGACTAATTATCTTCAAGGATAATAAAGATTATTATTGTTATGTAGACTACTGTACCACTAGCTCGTCATAAATGTCACATTAGTTTATAGTACAAGTACCTTTGCACATTCATTATCTGGGTATGACTTTGGTATTGGTACTGCATTTCTGGACTACAGCTTACTCCATATGGCTAAAAACAAGACCACACTTATCTATCGCATCTCTAGATCAGTTGCACTTCTGGACTGTAGCTTTCTCCACAAGGCTAAGAACCCCACTCATCTATCGCATCTATAGATCAGTTGCACTTCTGGACTGTAGCTTTCTCCACAAGGCTAAGAACCCCACTCATCTATCGCATCTATAGATCAGTTGCACTTCTGGACTGTCTGTAGCTTGAGACTAATGTTATTGTAAGGTGCCAAGATCTACAAGGAAGCATTGTCACAATTGAAAATTAATTTGTTTTCTCTTGCACTCATTTAAAAAACTTCCAAGTTACAATTAATTATAATTTAAAACAAACAAAAAAAGCACCTCAATATTTCTTTGTATATGTCCATTTTTATTGTTTTACTTGTTTCTTTACATATGGTATTTCAAAATAAGAGCTATTTCATCTCCAATGTTTAACCAAACCTTTCATTAGCAGAAGACACACACACTTATTAAAACAATACACATTTAAACTCAACATTTAATTAAGAAAAATGAAGGTGGTCACTAACAATGGCAAACAAGCAGACACCAAAACATCACCAATCATACTACTCCATTCAGACAGGCACTGTACAGACAGACGTGAAATCCATGAAAAACACTGGCAAAAATAATATCTTATGGCAAATGCAGGGACAGGGAAGAAAATGAATCATACATTTTATGAATAAAATAGATCTCAATCACAATAAGGGAAAGAAAAAAAAACATGAATGAAATATTTTCATTACAGGATTCAAACAGCCAATGAAATCACAGGGAAGACAAAAAATATCCTTTTTACCCAAAGAAAACTTACCACTTTGACCTTCACCCAACAACAACTAGGTCACTATAACACTAATAACAATCAGAAAATGTTAGAAGCCTACTTGTCTATTCTCACTCAATAACTACTGGTCTGATAATATAAATGTACATAGTTAACTATTTCTCATATTGGTACGTTCTTTAAAATAAATCAATAAAGAAAGAATTTGCAATAAAAAAAATGCACACAAAAAAACAAAATAAATGGGCATTATTGTCCAAAAAAAAATAACCAACTTTTTCCAGCCTCATACATTATTCAGTGCAATTAATTATTCAACTAAAAAAAAAACATCAAAAAATTAAACTTAAACAATTTGATTGATGCCTTTTTGTTTTAAGCATTTGCATAAACAAAATTAATAAGAATTAAATCAGCTTTAAACAAAATAATAAAACAAACAAAGAAAAGCATCAAAGACAAAAGTCAAGCAGTTGCCAACTTTAAAAAAGCAGCACTTGTGTTGAGGGACTAGATAGACACTAACTGCTGCAAATTAGCAGCAAAAAGAATTATGTTCTCCTCAGCAGTTTCTTTTTTATATTACAAAAAAAAAAAAATAGGTTGAAGAAACTTTTTTTTTTTTAAAAAGCATAAAGGTCATGGTTGCCAACTTCATATATAAAAACTTGTAACATACACCTTTCTGAATCTTGCATGTCTTTACACATTTATAGCAGACTATTTTTTAAACATGTTTATGACAGTTGTTACTTGTTAGTCTCAATATGTCAATGAATTACTTGGACAGTAATGTCTGTAATTGCTCATTTTGATTGGCATACTTTTTTTTTCTCTTAGTGACATAATTTTGAAAAAAAAATAATTTAAGTCTATTTTTTTTTACTGACGATTTGGCAACCCTAGAAACAATATGAATACATATATTTTTTAGAAATGACAGAAACAAAAGACCATTTAGCAGTTCCAAAGCTGACATTGCTATTTTTAAAAGATGCTGCCAGCTAATATAACAAATAGCATTTACTTTTTAAAAAAAATTAAAAAATAAAATAATTTTAGGAAATAACCGGACAAAGTTACACGATACATAAATAAGAAATGGTCACCAAGGAAGCACATTTTTAAAAAATAAATTTTCATCTGAGCAAATCACAAATCAAATATCTGATTTACATATTTTTTTTCAATTCATTCACAGCTATAAATATTCAACAATACAGCCATTGGCATTTTAAAATGCCAATTTAATTACAAGACAGTACCAGCAGTCTAAATGACATTTCTTTACTTCTAATAAAATTGTACACAAAAAAAATCAGCATATTTCCTGATATATATATAAAGACACTCACCCATTGTATGCGCATCACAAATATAGAAATCGAAAGACAAGACCCGGGATGCAGGGGAAAGGACTGTATATTTATACTACATGAAAATGGGTAGGGGAGATAGTTATATTCACTTCCTGCTTTAGAGGAAATATTTTTTTAAAGTCAACAATAAAAAATGTTGATGGTAAGAGAAAAAAAAACAACAGAAATCACACTAAAATATTTACAATAAATTACATAATTTATATTTATACAACTGTACAAACAATCATAAAAAAAAAAAACGTTTTGTTTTGCTATGCAGAAATGACTCAAAATTTTATTTGCTTAAAAAAAATGGACTAAAAAAATTTAACCAAACAAAATAAGCATACATTTGTAATTCTGTAAATCTCCAAGAATGAATTACTAGTAAATGAAGTTTAAAATAAGTTTTGTACAAGTTGATTCATAAACATAATGAGCCATTCTCGAATCGCAAATTCTCTTTAATAAGAGAAAGTCTATTATATACATCTTCTACCGCAGTTGTTATTAAACTCCAACTGGTTCTCCTTGACCAAGTCCCAGGTCAAAACAAAGGCTATAAATAAACATAATGAATTATTTTTACTCCAATAAAAAAACAAACAAACAAACAACCCAGAAAGTAAAGGAAAACTCACAGCCTTCAACAATATATACTATCACTTCATGCTAGTCATTTCAAGAAGTTTTTAGCCAACTGTAATTTTCCACATTGTACGTCTGGTGTTTGAAAAGTTGGAATTATCACAAGAACCATTTTTAATCTCATCATGTATTTGGATGTGCTTTAACAGAACTGGAGGGCAGGAAGGCATATATATAGCCAAGTTAGTTTTTACAACAAAGGAAAACTCATTGTACAGTATTGTTAATTTACTCTTTCATCTTTACAAATAAAGTGACCAAAAAAAGTAGAATATAAATAATTGAATTATAAACAAGCATAGAAATAGTGAATAATAAAAAACAAAAAGAAATAATTCATCAAAAATTACTTTGAAATAAGTGTCCCCCCCCCCTTTTTTTTTTAAATGTTCTTGTACTCTTGTACATATATCAAGAAATTAGCTTTTTAAGTTTTCATATCATTCAGAAGGTTATTATCTCCTCCCAAAACAAAAATTTGATAAAAGGTTTGAGAATAATTTTTGCCATTTCTTCAAGAGGAACAACTCAATAAAAAAAAATTAAGAATCACAATACTGAATGGATATGTGATTATCTTACCAGATTGTTACTTTATCTTTTAGCATTTCTCCTTTTTTTTTTTCTTTTGTTACTTTGGTTTAAAGACTTACAAACTGTCTTCTTAAATAATTTTATGTTGGAAATATTTAAACTGAAATATAGGTAAGTGAAGAAGAGGTGTTAGCTCAATCTAAATGGATAAACAGTGTAAAGATGTACAAATTTAGCACAAGCCTCAGTTGCCTGCCAAAAGTTAATATCAATTCCATATTGAAAACTTTGTATCAATAACACTCGGGTTCAGAATATAACAAATGCATCAAAATGGTCAAACATTAAATGCCTTTGAATCTGATTACTGGATCTATGTACATTAAGATAGGTAGACAGCGTGTTCAGTGATTTTTTTGCAGCTGCATGCATGTCACAGGCTCAGGACATTAAGTCATCAAGAAATAAGTTGTTGGTTGACAGAGTTTTAATGACTCAATGTCTTTTCATGTGAAGAGATAGATGGTCTGACCGAGAGAAAGCTCTGTCACAAACATGGCACTTAAAAGGCTTGTCCCCCGTGTGTTTGCGGAAGTGGCGTGTGAGCTCGTCTGACCGAGCAAACCTCCAGGTGCAACCTTCCCAAGTACAAATGTAAGGTTTTTCACCTGTAACAGGTAAAGGAAATGTATATGAAAATTATACTTACGAGAATACTAAAATAAAAACATAGATAAACATAAAAATTTGATACAGTAGAGTCCTAAAATCTCTGGAGTTGATGAAAATGTCAAGTTATCATCAAGAATGGGGTTAAAAAAGAAAAATACAGAAAATATTTTAATATATTGTGTTTTCTTGCAAGCCATAACCACTACAAGTCATTTATCCTAAATTACAAATAAAAAATCTAAAACCAGCAATAAGTTTTTAAAAATAAGTTACCTAATAAATTAAAACAAAAAAAAAAGCATTTTTGGATTTGTTCTGTTTTGTTATGCCTTAAATTTAAAACTTAAGTAAAACTGTGCGTTAGCAAGGATTTTTTAAAAACTTTATTCTTGAATACTTTGGACAGCATTTATCTAACAAAAAAATCAATAAATATTATTGAGACATTACCAGTATGTGTTCGGCGGTGGGCTTTTAGGTGTGAACTTTTAGTATAGACTTTGGTGCAGCCATCAAAGTCACACCTGTGAACACGACGAGCCTTCTGGCTTTCTACATCATCATAAGCCTCTTCCTGTTTGGCAAACCTGGGTGTGATGGAGTAGCGGATCCCTCTAGACTGGATGTCAAACTGGTTGTGGGCATTGCTTTGACTTTTAAATTGCCTGAAATGAATAGTTCCAATAAATAATACTCATTAATATTATTACAAGAAAAAAACATGGACATGGACCTAACTTAGGGGAATAGCACAGAACAGTGATCGATGGTGAAATACTGTTGAGGTCCTATGCTTCACAGAGAGTCAAAAGGACTAAGTCAAGTGATTTAATATATTAAACCCTAAGTACAGTGGCTCAAAGGGTAACAACTGTTAGAAACACACAATATCTAGTGTTTCGACTTCCAGGGGATTTGTCAATACTGACTTATACAAAAGTTTGCTTTTCTATTGACTTGATAATTCAAGGCTTAACCTTTGCAGTTGATATGAACCTTACATGAGAGTAACTGTGGCTAGATTGGAAAGTTGATAATTTCTGAAAGGCAGCCATTTTACAGACTACAGTCCAATAAGTAGGGATAAAATAATATTTCTCTTTATTCTTTCACTTTGCTTCTATGCTGTTATAAGAACTCTTAGGGTAAAAGGTCAAGGTCAATGCAATGATCTGAAAGTGAGTGGAGGTGATGAACAACAAAACTTGGACAGCCTCCACCACGAGGGAAGTGCGGTCAGGGCGCCTCCTGTGCTCCCAGATTCCACTGGCTTTTTGGGGCTTTTTTGTGTGTATATAAAAATTGTGTATACAAAAAAAAAATGAAATTTATAAAAGGAATAAGCCAAATGAATCGACTTACTGTGATGCCTCTTTAATCCGTTGCAATGGCAGAAGTGAAGCTGAGCCAATTTTATTCCCTGCGTCTGATTGATTTTCTTCAGGTTCTGTTTGAGAATAGTAACACTTTATTGTATGGCCACATAACATTTCATCAAACAAATAAAGCTGTACATACATATTAACCAGCATGGAGCAGTGGTATTAATAAATGATCTTACCACGTTTTGGAATAATGCGTAAGTCTAGTCCCTGTTGAAACAGATTCTCTGACTTCACTTTAAATTTTGAAAGTGAAAGATCTACTGGCTCACACTGGTCCTGGAAATATATATAAAAAAATAATTGAATGGCTTCAGAATGTAAAGATATTCCTTTACTTTAAAGCTAAACAAAATAAAATATCTAAACAACATTTATAAAGTACTCTAAATATTCATTTTTGTTCAAATAAAAAATTATAATGAATCTAAAAAAAAATTTTTTTTATTGTCACCTATTTAACTTGAATATGACCTACCTACCTTCTTGATAGGAGCTTAATAAATAGATCTTTTACATTTTAAAAGATCAAAATAAGCAAATTTATATAATACAAACTAATTTAAGTGGTGAAAAGTTTATGGCAAATCAAACTCTGTATATCAAAATTAGTGCATGCATAAGTTTTCAAATGTTACAAGTGAAAAGAAGATTATAAGGACATACCCAAAAAAAAAACTAAAGAAAAAAAACGAGAACATGAGAAAGCAGTGGGCAGGGATTAAACTATGGAGCAGTGTATCCAGAACAAATACTACATGATCTGGCAGTTATTTAATATTGACTGACAAATGTCTTGTTTCAGTCAATGATACTTAAAATGTTAAGCACTGAAAAACTTTCTAAACCGGGCAATCTTAAGCACTGAAAAACTTTCTAAACTGGGCCATGTTAAGCACTGAATATGTTGAGCTTGACAAATTAAAAAGAGACAAACATTTAGAAATATTAACATGACAAAATATATATTGAAAAAAACAAACAACTACATACCTTATCATCTGACAAGTGAGATAGTGCAGGCGAGGGTGAGCTGTAAGGTGAAGGGTCAAACTCTGCCTTAATTTCCAGCTTGTTGCTAAAGTCTGGGCTGAGGTGGCCAGGCCATAAGAGCTCGTGAGAGTTCACAATGTCACAGGTATTGCCATTTTTGGGCTGTATGTGGAAGATGGATGACAACAGAGGGGCTGAGCTGTGCAGGGGGGATGAGGATGAAAGCAATGCAGGCGACGACTGTTTGTGCAGACTGTAGATACTGTCCACATTGTTATTATTGTTACAACAAAAGTTAACACAGAGGTGGGGGCTTCTGCAAGAAGAGCCCCTAACACAGTCACCAGCTTTGTCTGAAGTGTTTGTATGACATGGGGGTATACCACAGAGGCTGTCGCCCTTATCATAGTCCTCTTCATTCACACTCTTTAAGTCACCTTTGGTGAAAGCAGAGCTGGGTTCAGTCTTAATACTCTTGCTGCCTTGATGGTCTTTTTTCAAGCTGGTCTTCTTCTTCTTATGAACAGAGACAGGCAAGAGTGGAGTACTGGGCTCTGATTGCCCTGAGGGGGCACATTTATCACTATCACTGTCATTGGCGTCACCGTCGCTGCCACTTCTGTGTCGCTTGATGCCCCGGTTGTAATTGTTAGCTATAGGTGATGACATGGAGTGAGGAGGAATGCCCTCTGGGGAGGGACTTGGTGTGACAAATGCTGATGAGGAATCTTGTGTCATTCTTTCTTCAAGTTGCTATTGAAAAAAAAATATTTTTTTTGTCAATAAAAAAAAGGTTTTGTTACATAAAAAATTATTCATTTAATGATCTTATATGATCTATATATAAAATAGATCTATAGGCCTACTGTGTGAGTTGAGTATGTTACTATGTAACATTTATAATAAATAGCTAAAACAATTATTAAAAAATGTTTTAAAATTTTTGTACCAACTTATAATTGTCCAAACATGTACATTTATAGAAAGTAACTTTAGTTAGCATAGAAAAGTGGCATGGCGTGTTAGTCAGTAAAAACAACGATGAGCTTTGCAGTGAGGAGTACAACATAGCCCTCCATGATAGATTATTAACTGGCATATGGTGTAATCAGAAAAATCTGGTAAGGTAAGATAAACATGTCAGTTGTGTAGCGACATGCATTGTACTGGAATGTGTGCTGACACATGTGCACATGTACACACGAGGCAGTACATGATGTGAGTAGCTTTCTATGTGTACACGCCAGTGTGCTAATTGGGTGTGTTTTTTTTAATTGACGCAAGCACACCATCCATTCAGCGTGGGCCCACTGGTGTGTTGCCGTGTTGTTTTATCTTACTTGGGAATGTGTCAAGTGGACACAGAAGGGTCAAGTCTTGCAGCCTGCTATCACGACAACAGATAACACAAAAGATAGTGCAATACAGTCTCTCGAGAACTCAGTAAGCTCACCACTAAGACATATATAAATCTAGATTCAATGTTTCACACACAGAAACACGTTGTATGCACATGTATATATATATACGATAATCACTTCAAGTATCTAGAATCGAAAATGATCCATAGATCCTGATACATGTATCATACCATAAGCCCTGTCTGGGCTCTAATTAATCATTTACACAAATACCCAAATTTAGTGAAAGATACCTAGCAACGACTTCACTCTTGTAAACCGGTACTCTACTGTATAATAACGAGCCACTATAGTTAATCTCAACGGTGTCCGATGCGCACATTTTGACTAGATTCCTTCACATACTGTCACCGCAGAGTACACCTCGACTATCCCCCCCTACCTTTACAAAAATGTTTCCGCCTCCCCCTTCCACCTGGTAACCCCCTTCTCCCCCAGCTGCACCCTACACTTCATGCAGATCTATATATGCCAACACACACACACAGCTGACACAAGTGTTGCTTTAGTTCCCGGCCACTCCTTGACCCCATCTCTCCTCACCAAACTAATCAACTCCGGCCGGGGCTTGGTTGCTGGCGGTTCTCACAAAGTTGCACAAGAGTGACCCAGTCAAGGACGTGATGGGGCATGTTGTATTTGATAAGAAGTTGGCTCTTCAGTGAATCATAGCACTTAGGGCGGGGGGAAGTGGGGCTGACAGTTTAGGTCTAACCTGTTAGAGTGGCCCACGGTTTACCTATGCATCGTGAAGATGGCATTATGACCAACCCAGTGAGTTCCGGTAAGCTCAAGCCCCCCCCCCCCCGCTCCATATAGGCTAACGATGATTTAAAAAATAAAAGGGGGAGAGGGGCGTTCTACCTGATCAAGGCTGAATCGGAGCTTAGAGATGTGGTTACTGTTTCAAACATGTCCCACAAGTTTTGTCTTTTTTATCACTGCACATAGGAAGTACTAGTCATCCCATGGCACTGCCGCGGTAGAAATTTGTTGAGGGTAAACAAAATTCGATGCCTTTAAAAATTTCCTAATGATGTGGAAGGTCTGTTGCTACTAATTCAAAGCTTACATCATCTCACCCTGTCTGTCTGTGTGATACAAGGATTGTACACCTTATTTCTCCCACATCCAATCTCGGAAAAAATAGTTGATTTTTTTTGCTCGATTATTGTACCTGACAAAACTATTAAATTGTGTAGAGAGGTCGTCGCTTAAATGTTTGAAATTATCAAAAGATAGCTATGAAGCCTTCTATTTTCATAAGCATATAACAAATTATTAAATATTTATATGTGTACGGAGTGTGGACTGTTTGATGCTGTGTACTTCGAGGGACAACTTCACACAAAGACGAACCACTATCATTACGTACATTGTACAGTACATGCACCCTCATCTTATTTCTTCGCACCGTCCTCTCCAGTGTTAACAATTGCCTTTTTTTTTTATCATTTCAAACATTTCGTTACAAGTTTATCCGTCTAGCAGACGATATCGCACCTCGCCATGACATGCAGGAACCACTCATTATCCTGCCCCCAACCTAGCTCTATTTTCTGTGGTCAGACCTGACATCTAAATGTCAAAGAGCCACAATTTCAATACATAGGGGCCACAAAAAAGGTCAATCGAGTTTCACCAACAAGACGCTCTAAACAGAATGCTTTCAAGTACAGGTCAGTCATTTATTCATCCGGTCCTGCTTGCAAGATGTCAGAAGCTTGTGGTTTAACAAGCGACACTTGTTGCCAGACAGTAAGTAAAAGTTGGCAGGAATGGCTGCTATCTGAGAGTAAAATGACGTAAGCGAGATTGGCAGATAATTTAATATGATGTAAGCTGAGGGGAGCCGATTATCAGGAGAGTAAGTAATCAGTGAATTGATATTATACGGATAGTGCAATGCCATACTAGCGTTAAAAAAAAATATGTTGGTCTAGTCAACGAATATCATGCAGGGTCGTTGGCTCAATTTGAAAGGGCGAAATTTACTCTAAGATTAGTTAATAAGGACAAAAATCAATTAGATATACTTATTTTCACCTTCTAGAACAAGTAAAACGACTTTAAATCAAAAGTTAGGAGAACCACAAATATAAACCTTAGCAGACGACACAGGCAGGGGAAATAGAAAATTGGGGCACTTTTTCAAGGGAGTGAATACACCAAATGAGTCACAGGAAGTGAATAACAACAGAATATAGAAGCAGACGAGAGACATGTTAACCCTAAGCACCATCTAAACATATATTGCCCCCGTTTTAAAGAGAGACAGAAAGAAGAGAGAAAAAAAAAAGAGGGAGGGGTAAACCAGTGGATTTAGACAAAAAGGTTTTAAGACACCTTCCAACAAGGTGTAAAAAAAAAAAAGCAAAGGTATCATAACCTAGAAGTTTTAAACCACGTCAAAGCAGATTGAACTGAATATAAATTATGCATCTGAATCGCAGACAGTTATACAATCCGTGGATCTCAAATCGGCTTAACAGAGGTAACAACTACGGTAACCTTGGACTTTACATAAATTAGAAATGTTGATGTACTAATTTATTTTTTAACTTAATATAAACATTGATCTACATAGATCATTCAGGTGCAAGTTTAACCCCTCTTTTCCCACCCATTTATTTTTTTAAACAACAGCATCAAAGCTATTTAAAAACAACCAGTGCTTTTTTTTTTTGGTGACGGTACGCACCGGTACGGCGTACCGGCAACTTTTTAAATGTGGAGAAAAATTATTACTTTTATCGTATTTTAACGTTTATTATTGATTTATTAGTTGTCAAAAGTTGGGCAATCCATCACTGAGTACCGGCACTGAAAACAACCATCACTGAACAGAAGCCAATGTATGTTGTCCCAAACCGCAAGGGTTAAATTTGGTCCGCATGTGAAAACTGAAAAAGGGGAAGAAAGAAAAAGAAGTTGTGTGTGTGTGTGGGGGGGGAGGGTTTACAAGATTTACGTTGACAATGTACAGTCACTACAGTGCAATGTAGACTTAGATCTACAACCGGTTGGGGGGGGGGGTCTATAAAACATTTAAAAGGACAGATTAAACTCAACTTCCTGGACATCTCTATCGAGGTGCCAGGCAAGAAGCACAGACTTGCGGTAAAAATAAAAAGAAGCAATAACGCCCCCTCCCCCTTAAAGAGGTACCACTCAACTTCCTTTCACCGCCCTCCCTCCTATTCTAAGAACACATTGAAAGCTTATAATGCAATTCAACTTGTAAGACATACAATGAAATAATGAAATAGATAGCAAGACATTGACAAGCTTCAACTTCACAGGCAAACGCAATAAGGAAGAACATAGTAACCTTTGAGCAGGGGTCCGAGGGAGGGGGGCTCTAGGAGAACATGTTCTTTATGACAATATTGACAAGCGTTACTGGTACATAATAATGCAGCACCTCCCGCCCCCTACCCCGTCACACATGGTGCCTATGTTACTTGTACAACCGAGACTGTTACTGTCGCGTGTGGCTTGTAACCCTAACTCGAATGGTGTCATTCGGGAACGTATCCGTAATACTAGCATTGGCTTCGTAGCCCCATAGACCCAGCTGAGACCTATTTATTTTGACCCTTCCAACGTAGAATAAGCTACTCTATGCTGAGATAATCAACAACAAAAACAACAATAATAATAATAATACAAATACTCATTCGTTTCTAACATAATAATAATAACTCAAAACGAGAATCGACTAGTGTAGTGGTCATTGAATATAAAAAAAAACGGAATAGCAATAGGTTTAAGTTAAGGCACAGATATACATTTCCCAGTAGCGAAGGTAGTATTTAAAAAAAAAAGGGGGCGGGGAAAAAGGGGGGTGGGAGACATTTGGTAGCTGAGCTAGGGGGGTGGGAGACATTTGGTAGCTGAGCTATTTGATCGTTGAGCTGCTAGTCGGGAACGTTGTGACAAGGAAAGCCTAAGGAAAGCCTAAGTTTCATGCAGATCTTGGCTCATTTGTATGCTTCTCTGTGATCTGGATTGACCCAATGACCCAAAAGTGACTGACTGGTAACACAATTGCAGACTCTTTGGCCCACCAGGGAGGGCAAATTCCACCCACTGAACAGGCTGTAAGCTTTCACCAAGCCCTGGCTATAATACAAAAAAACAGAAATGGAAAAGTGGTTTGAGTGCTGGGATAAGTCCCAAAAAAGCCCGTGGAGTCTGGGAGCGCATGAGGCGCCCTGACCGCACTTCCCCGTGGTGGAGGCTGTCCAGGCCTGAGCAAGCTATTATAGCACAGTGCAGGACAGGCCATTGTCCTGTTGGCTCACATTTCTCGCGGCTATGACCAAATTTTGATTCACGGTGCCCCCATCTGCGGGGAGGAAGAGGAAACCGTGCCTCATATTCTGTTTGACTGCCCCAGATTTGCTGATCTCCGTCTCGACAGGTCTGGGAAACCCAAAATTCTCGACCTGTATGGCGACATTTATGCACTACGCAAGACAGCAGGGTTTCTGTCCAGGGCTTTTGCAAGAGAGGATTTAAGCCTCTCAAGCCCTCACTCTAATGGAGTTTGATGATGATGTTGATGATGAATGACCCAAAAGTGAAAATGATGATGGGGGAGAGGAAAAATAAACAGAGCATATTTTACGAATAGATCTAGTTGTAAGCATAAATCTACATTTTTTTAATATGTGGTTATACAAGACAGACAATATGTCCACTTACCGCCATAAAGACAAACTGCAAGGCGCCCTCGCGCGATAAATCCTGACACCACACCCCCCTGTACCCAGAAGGGATCTGCCAAAGTAGGCTGTGTTCCAGCATCGGACGGCGTTTCAGTCAGGAACAGGTAACTCCTGGAATCCTGACCTTTTTCACGTTTATTTCCCTTGCAACGTTCGGACAATAAGACAGTTCGCCTCTAGTTTAATAACTTTATATATTTGGCTGCAGATACTTAATGTTGTGAAAGAAGATGTATCGAGAATCACAGTTCTAATCCAAAGGCACAGTCTTATATTGGCTTGTACAAATCTTCACTGAATGATGGCAATTTAATGTTTGGTATTCTTTTGTGTTATCTCTATTAAAAACGAAGGATAAAACATAGCATTAAAACAACACAGTCGAATCACACATAGGAATTTTTTTTTAAATAATAAATCACAATTTCTTTTCATATAGGAAAAAAAAAATTAAACTCATATTTAGTGACAACCCCCCCCCCCCTTCAATTTTCCCCTTAGTTCCAATGTACCGGGTAGAAGCTAGTACGAATGTCAACGTAGAGGTGAGAAAGGTAATGTGCGTACTACGGTCAATATGAACCCACCATAGCCAAGTTTTGATATTTATGTGAATTCTTTTGTACAAGTGCATTGCCAGTCTGACAAGCTTAGAGAGCATATATTTCTTTTAGGATTCTTTTTTTTCCCTTTAATATTGAGAATATCGATCAACACCTAAAATTTATAAATCAGTTCAGTGTTCGATCTTTAATCGATACATATCAATGAGGAAGTGAACAGGGGAGAGATTTACAACGTCACGCTGACCTCTAAACGTACGTCAACGACAACCTTGATCTTCGATATACAACACACACGCGCACACAATGGAAAAACCCAACCCTTTTTTAATTTTACGCACAACCCGCTACAAACAACTCATAAACCACAGAACACAATGCACAAGGCATTATACACTACACAAAACACACAACCCAGAAAACATCATTTACTATACACACTCACAACCGGTACTCAAATCCGCAACACAAATAATTAAACGCAGACTAAAACACGCAGCCCACTTTAAATACAACCCATTACACACACACCCATCTACATAGTCCTGTTTACACTACACTCAGTCCTATACACACAGCCCACTTAAAATACAACCCATTACACACACACACCCATCTACATAGTCCCGTTTACACTACACTCAGTCATATACACACAGCCCACTTTAAATACAACCCATTACACACACACCCATCTACATAGTCATGTTTACACTACGCTCAGTCCTATACACACAGCCCACTACACACTAAAACAGCCCTTTTATACACAGCCTCCAACACACAGAAGCTATTACACACTTTAGTTACCGGAAAGACCTTAACAGTACAGCACAACCAAACAATACCTGGCCACGCAACTCACCAGCGGTCCCTACAACTGACAAGTGCATGTGATAAATGACATCGTGACATGGAATGACAGTGACACGTTTCGTTACGTCAGCATGACACTCACTAATGCCAGTGGCACCCGAAACAGTGAGAAAACAGTGGTGAAAAAAAAAAGGGGGTGGGGGCACACAACAAAGCCAGTAAACCAAAGTATTTTGTGAGCAGCGACCGTTAAAACCACAAACTGCAGGCTTCCATTTACAACTGACATTTTCATTGCATACTCAGCTTTTCTTTTTTCTTCATACACAGGTTTTGTTAGTTTTTTTAAAGTCGCGTCCCGATTTATTAAGAGACCTGTGCATACAGTCATTGTGAATATTTCAGGAGGAAAAAGAAAAATAAAAGTTTAAAATGTCATTGTATTATGTGTTTGTACCTATGCATTTATCATACAATGCAACTCTATCAATGACTAAAAATATTAGACATCTAGGTGCTTTGCCATGCAGCTGTAATTCCATAATTTCACAATAAACAAGGTGCAATTTCCTGTCCCTGGTCTTTAACTCGTCTGCTGTCCCTTCCCGAACAGTCCATTTCAGTCACATTATGTCAAAGGTCACTCAACATTGTGCAACGAAAGAGGGAGAGGGGGTGTAGGGCGGAGGAGGGGGGGGGGCGAGAATATTAATGTTGGAAACATGTTATTCTGACCTCCGTTGCCATTTCCCCGAGACCGGGACAAAGCTTCATAACGGGAGGGGGGTGGGGGAATGAGAGGATACTGGGCGGTAAATGTAAGGGAAGTCTATGTAAGAAGTTCACTCAGGATCACAGCTTCAGTATGCCTGGTGCTGTGCATATCTATTAATAGATGTACGAATGACAAAAGACACATATAGTTTTCTAAGTCCGAAAGCCAAATAAGTTTTGAATCCGTTTTTAAGAAAGTCTATTTACATAAAAAAAATACACTGTGACGGTAATGTAGCTACAAGCTTGGTATGACAAATACCCACCGTTTTTTTTCCCATTTGTTTCAACTATATAATACAAGTGTATCGTGTGGCCAGCATGTTTACACAGCCACCCCCTCCCCTTTCAATAACTATAGTTTTTTTTTTTTGCTTTTACTGACCCTTATTCGAAATATTATTCCAGAAAAAAAAATATTTTTAATAAAAAGACAATACCTCATTAGCACAACTTATAGAGCGATTATTTGGCTCTTACTAACTAATGAATGTTATTATTTTTTTTTAAGGCGCTTTTTTTTTCCTAGTTACGCGAATGCATAGATCTAGATCTATTAGACTAAGCGAATGTATAGATCTAGATCTATTGGACTAAGTGAATGTATAGATCTAGATCTATTAGACTTTACAATATTCCAATGATAGACCTTTAGATGAAAAAGAGGATGCGCCAAATGTTCCTGAACATTAATTGATAAAACTCTTCAATGAATGCGGACGTATACTGTGGTCCATTCAAGAGAAATATTTTCTAGTTCTCTGGCCAAATTTAATTTTCTTTTTATAGTTTTTAATAATTATAACAGACAAACTTGAGTTATTATCCCAAACGAACTAGTAATTCTTTTTCCAACAATATACAACAACTGCCAACATTTCTAGGAAAATCGCTAGAGCCGTTTTCGAGAACGATGTCAAAGTCACAACCAGAAGTTTTTTTGTTTCCACGAAGGTAGAGGTATTGTAAAAAAAAATATGTTTGACATGCCAGGCTAAGAATTCGGCGATGAAGTCGAAACAACAAGCGCAATGAATGAGTTAAATTGGAAAGAAAAATGGGGGGAGGGGGGTATTACACGCACACACACACGCGCACACACACACACTAGCGGTTACGACCACGTTACTAGCCGCGCTGATATATCGTAAGACATCACAAACAGAACAGCGGCCCTTTACCGTAAAAGATGTCATTTATCTGATAGGGTGGGGGGTTCACTTGGGCACACCCCCCTTTTCCATGTCATGGATACGCCCTTTGTGTAAGTTTGTGTGTACAAAAACAATGTTGAACATTACATATGTTCAAGTTGGGGGGAGGTAAGGATAGAGGGGGGTGGGGGTGTTGGTCTAACGTGTGAGCAGAGAGAGCAACTCCCCCATTCTGCTCCTAATGCTCACTTGAGATCTCCTGAGTTGCAGAACGGCTGATGATAATAGGTCCTCTTGTTACATGAAGGCCAGCGGGGTGGGCGCAAGGGCGACGGGAGGGGAGAGGCGCTAAGTAGATAATATAAAGTGGAGGGGGGAGGGGAATGTAGGATCCCAGTGGGCGGTGCCTGAGAACGTGGAGTCTTGCAGTGTAGAGAGCATACTAGATCTCTTTAGGGTGTCACTGGGGATATGAGGTTAAACTTTAGGACATGATTTCAGGCAGTGAGCGAAAGAAGTTATCTCTCTTTGAATGTTCCTCTTCTTGTTCTACTCTGTGGATGTTTAGGAATGAGCTTAAAGGGAGAAAAAAAAAAAGAGAGATTGTGATAGTAGAGCTTTAAGAGAGTAAAGTGTTAACTCTTACAGACCTTTCTTTTTTTTTATATAAAAAGCTTTTATCAAGTCTTTCTAGTATAAATCTTGTACACCCTATTTCTCCCACTTCCCAATCTCGCATCAGGTTGAAATATTTGGCACAATTATTCATTGTCGATGACAACATAGGAATCAATAAAAAATAATTAGTTAAGCAATGAATTAGTGGTAATTAATTTTATCTTGTAAAGAAAAGAGGAGATACATCTTGCAGTATTGAGGTAATTTGCGGTTCTTTCCCTTATATAACCTTTGTTTTTTACACGTGTGGGTGAGTGAAAAAGAGAGAATAACGGGGGTGAGTGTGTCTTTGGTAGCTGAGAAGATGATTATCGCTTGTTGTCTCTCTTTCTTAAGTCAGGATTTATTACAACTGTACTAAGACTTGTATTTATATTTAGACATTTCTTGAGGGACATTTCGTAATATTCGCAGAGTTCCAAGTTGCCCAGCAGCGACCTACATATGATGCTTAGCTCCACCTGGCTACATGATCTCGATGAAAATACTCCCCTACGCCATGTTTGAACAAAGTACATTTAATTAGAGACTCTAGATCTAGATATAGATCTTTAAAAAAAATACAGAAAGGTCTAGACACAACCAGCCGAGACACAACCAACCGAGACACAACCAATCGAGACTCACAAAATTGAATTTAAAAAAACAACAACATTACAAACAAACTCACCACGGTAAGCTTGCTCTTTAAATCGTTTAAAAAAATAAAAAAAAAACGAACCAAAGTTTGTACACATGAAAAGGGGCGGGGGTGGATTCTAAGCGGATGTGGCAGAAAAAAAGCATAACTAAAAAAAAAAGCGTCTATAAATAGATTGTAGAAAATTTACCCAGAACGGAGAAGAAAGCCCCCCCCCCCCCCCCAGTGAGGTCTACGACTAATTAGAATGGTGACAGGCGAGACTTCCCACACAAACACAACTGTTTTCTAATGAATTATACTTTTGTAGTCTAGCGCAACTACTTCCCTATTCTCCGCCGGCAGGGAAAAAACATGTTCACGTAGAATGGTTAAGCGCTCGGCTTCCGAACCTGAAAGTACTGGGTTCGAATCTCGGTGAAATCAGGGATTTCAATTTCGGGATTTTTAGGGCGCCCCTGAGTCAACCCAACTCAAATGGGTACCAGACTTTAGTTGGGGAAAGTAAAGGCGGTTGATCGTTGTGCTGGCCACATAACACCCTGCTCGTTGACGGTTGGCCAAAGAAACAGATGACCTTAACATCATCTGCCCCATAGAACCCAAGGTCTGAAAAGGGAAACTTTACTTTTACGTAACCTATAGACAATACACATACACGTAACGCGCAGACTGTGCTTAATAAAGAATAGGAAGATATTTTAATAAGATAAGATAAGATAATTTGTATTGGCCCAATCGAATGGAAATTCAGTTTGACAACAATTAACAGATTACTTTCACTAGGTAAACATAAGTTATAGATTTGTTTTGTTTCGCACAAAAATACGAATCTGGGTTTTTCTGTAATGTTCTAGTACATTAATACGGGTGTATTACGTTAGTATTTAACTCAAAATAACAACAGGACAGTCAGCGCAAAGCAAAATAAAAAACACAACAACAAAAAACCCAATACATGATAAAGACCTAAACAAGATATCGGGGTGAAGTGGAGACAAAAAATAGCCCCGATAACAAGAAAATTGTCTTCAGAAAAGTAAGTTTATCTCTTAGCAATGGTTTCGTGAAAACGTCTGAGAGCTGTTTGAATGCTAGGGCTAATTATTTGAGGTAACAATTTATAAGACTTAGTAGATATATATAGAAAGTTCGTTTCAAACAAGGACAAAGTGGGGGAGGGGGTGGTAGTTGTTGTAAGGGGGGGGGGGGAGACTAGTCTGTGTACAAATAGGAAATGAGGTAAAAAAATATCCTCCCTAAATACGTTTTACATTCAAGCACACACACACACACGCAAAAGACACACACACACACACACTTCGTACACACACACGCACACGGAACTTATGCACTTTGATGGTTTGTGATAAGACAAGGAACAAGTCCATTTCACTGCGCAGGGGAACACACGGTGGGCGTGTCTGGCCCGTACTGTAAACATGTTAGTGTAACACAAAACGCTGCACGCTCCCAGACTTGTGGCTTGGGCCCATAGATGAACAATTTATTTTAAACATTTGAATAGAAAAAAAATAATACAGAACCTTAATGGGAAGTGGTAGCAGACATGACCCATACCGTTTGGGGGGGGGGGGGAAGAAACGGAGGAAATATTGAGAAAGAGTGGGAAAGAGAGAGAGAGAGAGAGAGTAAAAGTGAGAAAGAAAGGGATGAGAGAAATAAAGAAAAAAAAGAAGGCGAGAGGGGAAGAGAGAGAGATAAAGATAGCGAAAAGAGAGAGAAATAGATTTTTAAAAAAGATCGAGAGAAGAGGGGGGAAAGAGAGAGAGAAAGTGTAGAAGAGAAAACAAAAGAAAAGTCGCGGGTAGAAGTATTGAGCCGGGGGACGGGGACAACTGCTTTGTAAGTGTGCCTCGGAGGGGGTCAATGTGAGCACTTCATATCCCTCATTGCTTCAGATACTACACTCCACTATAAAGTCTCTATAAATAGTTGATAGTGGCGAGAGAGAGAGTGAGAGAGAGGGAGAAAGAGAGAAAGAGGGTGTGGCAAAGTTAATGTCCACTGTGCTATTGAACTCAGGGCAACAAACACACACACACAGGAACTGCTATTTCAATCACATCTTGACATAAAGAGCAATGGGACACTGGGTTCAGATAACAGCCGCGAGATACCAGTACATCAGGCAACGCTCATCTACGCCCAGCTATAAGATAACTGCCAGCAAATAACTGACAATAGCGACGCAGACCGCATCTGGCGACACTTACCAGGGGGTGACACTAAGTGACTAAATGCCAGAAACAAGCTAAGCTGCTAGAGCGTCGCGCTACTAAGGCGAAAGTCTAGAGTTCGATTCCCATATTGACCCATTTTGTTCTCTCTTTAGTATTCAATGACAAAATAAATTCGAATAGTTCATTTACTATCTTGTAAGTATGATTTGTTTAGTTTTTTTTATAATCATAAAATTTGTTACAACTGTGTATCAATCAATCAATCAATCAATCAATCAATTGTCGTAATTAGCTCTTTTTATGATCTATCCAAAAAAAAAACCCACAGATTTTACTGGGGAACATTTTTATTTGGTAGAAGGATGAAAGCAAGTGACACCGTTACCTAATCGCACCGGATGACACCAACGCTCGCGACGCCTTTGGATCAATACATTGCAACTTCAGTTTGAAATAAAATAGAATCATTACTTTCGATTGTACATCTCGACATAGATAATATAATTAGAGATAGTGACACCTGGGTATATGAAATAAGCCATTAGATCGAAATATACATAAAGGGACTAGGTAAAACGCTTTAACAAATGACCTATAGATCTTCATCTTTAAGTAATACAATATAGACTAAAGCTCTTCATTAAACAGGATTTTAACAAAAATATAAGGGAGAAAAAAACTACAACACTTTGTTTAGAGAGTAACATAATCCTTTCGTTGTTTATTTTATTTGGCTACACAATATTAATGACATGAAAATGACGTAATCATGTTACGTTGTAGTTCTGACGAGCTCACTCCTGTAAGGAAATGAAGAACATTGCGTGATCACAATGTGTGTAGAAAGAAAAGAGTTGTGATGAGGTAGAGATAGAGCATCTATTTTTAGCCTACTATTACCTAACAGTTGATACAAACTAACGTTGTGCATTCTGATGGATGTGTGTATGTCGACATGATAACTTTGGCATACTGAGCTACATACTCAATACCTCTTGTCGAGAATCTCGCATCCGATTTATGGTTTAATAAGAGAGAGAGAGAGCAATACAAAAGGGGGCGTTAAATCGATCTCTCACAAGTTGTCAACTAAAATCGATAGTAAGAAATTTCGTCCACGCCCAAACGCCCCCACCTAACCAGTGGCCCTATTAGTGAAGCCATGTTGAACACTGTTTCTTTCTGGTCAATACAACACACCACTTGAACGTGGTCAGCTTTGAGGGGGTGGAGGTGGACTGTTACGTCATTGTGTTCAAAACAATATTAACAATCTTGAGAAAGTGGTTTAGGAGTTGAGGGGGGGGGGGCCTTAAAGAGGGCAGGAGGAGGGGGGGGGGGGTTAAGACTCACTCCAAGGACATTCTGTTTCTTAGGTTTCAGTCAGTTGTTATGGGTAAATTTAAAAGCTAACAAGAGTTGAATTGTTTTATCTCTACATCTGTGAATAGCTTTCTCTATTTATGATATACAATCATTGGCAAATGTGTTTCGAGCTTGTGTGTGTGCAAGGACCAGGCATCGGCGTGGCCAATTTGTTCAGCTTTCTTGTGTCACGAGCAAATCACACAGTAACGGCGAGAGAAAAGGGGGCGTTGCCGTGCTTGTGTGTGTTACAGGGGACACACGCAGACACATACAACAGCAGAGAAATAGCGACTGAGGCAAAAATCTACGCAAAGAAGCTGCGTCCATAAGTCTGTAGATCTACGAAACGAATGGATGCGTTTACATGAGGATGGGTGCTTAACAGTAGTGTTGTATTTTGTTTTCGTTTCAGATCTTCCTTCACAAATGATTATTACGTCCTAGCCAAGAACTTATGCAGGTCGGCAGGAAATGTCAGCGGGTCGGGTTCAAACCCCGGACCATCGTGATCCATTTAAGATCGATCTATCCAAATCTATCTATCCATCTATTTATCTATCTGTCTTATCCATCAATTTATCTATCTATCTTATCTATCTAATCTAATCTTAACTAATGTAATCTATATATATGTTTTATTTAAAGAAATAAAACTGCAGTCAGATTCACGCCAGGAAACCAGTTCAGTTCTAAGTCCTTATCTCTGGTGTTTGATAAAATGAATATTCACATTATAAAGGACGACTTGCATCAGAATTCTCTTTCTCTATAGCACTATATATTGCGTCATTTCTCCTATCTGTGTCCTGTTCGTCCAATCACTCGCACCGCACAGTTTAACCGCAAGAAATTTGAACGAAATATGCAACTTAGGAGAGAACTCATAGATTCATACGAAAACAATCACGCAACAAACCAATGCATGCCTAAATAGTGTGTGTGTGTGTGGTGATTGTGAGTTTGGAAAGTGGTGGTCAGGCAGCATTTTGGGTGTGGAAAGTGGTGGTCAGGCAGCATTTTGGGTGTGGAAAGTGGTGGTCAGGCAGCATTTTGGGTGTGGAAAGTGGTGGTCAGGCAGCAATCTGTGTGTGGAGCGAAAAAGTCTTAGAATGAAGACTCTTATTTCTGTGGATTTCTTGTTGAAATTAACTTTATATTGTGTATTGGTATTTAGAATTGTGTGCGTGTTGATTCATTTTATTTCTATATGGATGATTAAAATAGCCGAGTCTTTCAAAGAGAACTTCTGCTGGTTGTTCACGAAATCAACTATCCCAGGCTTCAATGTGTCATCAGAATACTTCTGGGAGAAAAGAAGTGTACTAACCACACGATACCAGCGTAGCCACGGAATAGATAACATTTCATACTACAAGCATCCCACACAATCTACAGCATCTCAGACTGCATACGTAACATCTCATAGATGTCTTCTCTACTTCATTATCACCCCCACACACACACTCCCCTTTCCCAACAAGTACAGACCTTCTCCCCTTTTTTCCACCACCCCCCTTACCCTCTCTCCCGTCCCCCTAATTTCTCACCCCCAAGCCGCACCTCCTTGACGTAACGAACGTGACACGCTGAACTAGGCAAGGTAAAAATAATGATATAAAAAAAAAATACAACAGAAGTTGAACACAGGACTGCGCGTGCCAAACAGAACGCGGGTGTGGGTGCAGACGAGAAGATGCTGTGGTGGTGGTGGGCGTTCCGGTAGGAGGACGGGTGAAGCGCGTTCAGAAGGGGAGAAAAAAAACAGCAAGGGTAAGACCGTGGTCCTGTAGACGAAGGGAAGAGTAGCCACGTTCCCTAATGAACTAGGTAGGTTCACACAGGAGCGTAGTGGCTCGATGTAATGGGTTGGGTATCTCAGGGGTTCTAGATAGCTCTAAATGTAAGCTCCAAAATCTTTTTTTTTTTCTAAGTGAAAAAAAGTCATTTATTTATATAGAAAAATGAGCATATGATATTACGTCCTGGCCTTCCCGTAAGAACACTGAGCAGCTGCACTACTTGGTTGTAACTTCAGCTTCTGGTTGATAAAAGGGGGGGGGGGGTGACAGGTGAAGGTGAGATGGGAGCAGTGGGGGTGGGGGGAATTGGTATGTTGAGATATCTGGAGAAAGCCACTAAATATTAACAGAGCTACATTCATAGCCACTACTTGCACATACCTTTTTTTTTAAATCTTAATTTTAGCAACACAATTGTCTACTGTTATTATACGGCAAGGAAAGAGAGAGAGAGAGAGAGAGAATAAAGAAAAGAGCGAGAGAGAGAGAGAGCTAGAAATGATGATGCTACACATTCACGTCCCAACAAGGCACCCTCACATCACTCACGCTACACTTTCAAGAGTCCCAACCAAGCAGCAAGTACAACGCACCACTACGTCAACACGTTGTACGCCCACAACAACAACAAAAATAACTAAAATGGCCATGCGCTCATGTTATCGAGAAGAGACCCAGATCTACGTGTCCACATTCCCGCCATTACAGCACGACAAAGGTGATTGGTAGGCCTAGATGTCATGAGTTGGACCATTTAAGATTATCTTGCGTAATATTATTCAACGGGTGAGCTCTGCACTAATACGTATTCGTGTGTTTCTATATTCACACCCCCGCACACACTAAAGTGAAATGGAATGAAGGTGATTTTTTATTTTAACCCTTTCACTCCTAACTGACGATACCAACGTTGATTTGATCCCATTAAATTAAATTAATTTTTGGTTTTATAAACTTTATTTTTTTAAAAAAGTTATTGAAGTTTAATCATAACAGGGTAGTGAGACACGAATGAAGAAAATGAATAATTACGGAGAGAGAGAGTTAAATCACAGGTATGAGTAAAGAGACTACAACTAAAATCACATTCTCGGTAAGATAGGCATTGCATTCTACTTTAAAACCACGCATAGTGACCAGTGGTCAATGAAAACTGACCACACCAAGGCTAGCTCGCCATCTCCTTCTAGGCCTACCATCAAATGAGTATGAGTGACAGGAGAGTGTTCTCTTTGACACGTCAGTGACAGTCACAGAGGACCATACAAACAGTTCAATATAGTGACCGATCATTGCCTTGGCCTAAATGCGTCGGCTGCATTCTTTATGGAACTATCTCAGCCTACAACTTACATCAGTCATTCACACTAACAGCGACCAAAAAATAAATGTGAAAGAAAGTAATAAATATTCAGTCTAAATTGGCCTACAAAACAGTATGACATCTACTGAATCAAAAAATCCAAAAACAATAGCAACTCTAATAGAATAGATATAGAAATGCAGAGAAAGCCGGTAGGTGGGTGTAGATAAATAAATGCCAGTAGATGTCTACATGTAGATCTAGATACTAGGTAAACAACAAGCTCTTAGTTAAGAAAGAACAGGGTTCCAGTCCGAAGGTTTTATATGCTTCGCTACGAAGACCAGAGTTGATAAATCTATCCATAATAAGCCTATAGTATAGATCTAGATAAAACAAGTATCACTAGAATTAATTAAATTTAATGACATCTTTAGCTAACGACGCTAGAAAGGAATACAAACAATGGGAAATCATAATACGATTGCCTAAAAAGCGGGTGGAGAGACGGTGTTTTCGGCTAATTCTATATTTGTATTTAGAATATAGATCTAGATCTAGATATCAACATTATAGACTTGAAACCATTGAATTGAAGCTAAGTCCTTACATCTTCTAAAACTTAATGTACTAAAATCAAACCTAAATCTAGATCCTCATCTAAGTCAATATAACAAAGTGAATAAAGCGTGAGACTGTATTGGGGCCAAAACCTTCCTAAATAAAGTGATCCAAACAGTCCAATTAAAGAAAATAATCATAAATAACAAAATAATCACAAATAACAAAATAATCACAAATAATCCAAAGGAAATCAGCACATACGTAATTACACCAAACTAACAGAAGCAGAGAGTCTGCTGTTGTACCTAATGCTGTCCTAACAATGTCACGCTACACACCATAACACTGGGAACATGTTCACACGTCTAGAGAACTCCCTGTCGTCGCCTCTTTAAAACAAATACCCTCTACTATAATGGGAATACCGTTATATCCAACTGACGAACTGAACTCAAGTGAATCCCCTACTAAGTTCAAGTAGGCTAATATTTAGAGCAGGACCTCAACACGCACACACACACACACAAACTTGGGCCGTGCCCAAGTGTTGTTTTTTTTTTTTCTCTCTCTCCCTCTCTGTATCTCTCTCTTTCCGTCTCTCACCGACTGGTAGGTGTGTCTAGGAGTGGTCCATTTGCCTAACGGACGAGATAATAATAGACATGAGAGGAGGCGGGGTGGTGGGAGTGTAAGGAGGCGGGACTGGGGGGGGGGGTTGGAGCGCACGGAGTAAAGTAGGGGCAAGGGGAGGGGGTATAATACAGAGAGGGGGGAAAAAACGGACTACGGACATGGGTGTGTTAGAACAGAAGCGAAGATTGCCGAGAGAGATCTAGCTAGAGTTTTTAAGAGAGATGAATTTTCTTGTTGCTGGTGGGGGGTGGAAAAGGGGGTGGACGTTGCGACGTTGACAATAAGTATGATGCTGAAAATGGGGGGGGGGGGGAGTAAGATAGGGGCAAACATGGTCATCGGCGTTCATAAATGTAGGTTCCAAGATCAAGGGGCGATGGCGCTAGGGTCTACGTGTTGGTGTATGTGCGCGCGTGGTATGTTGTGTGTCAAAAGGTCACGGAAACAAACTACAACTAACATCGTGTTTGTGTGTGTGTGTGTTGTGAAGGATAGTCTTAAGTAGGGGCTTACTATTGTGTGTGTGTGTTGCGCATGATAGTCTTAAAGAGCCGTGTGTGTGTGTTTGTGTGAGTGAAAAAGTTAAAGGAAATGATTAGGAAATGTATTGACCTGTGTGGAAGTATGGAGTCTTATTGACACGCACTTTTCAACTCGACACCAACACAGGATGTTTTCATATTTTTAAAAAATTTCCACTATCATTCAATAAAAGTAAAAAGGTAAATTACTCCTTTCAGACCATGCGATCTATAGGGCAGATTATGTAAAGGTCATCTGTTTCTATGGAGCCTTCTTTAATTTTCCCCAACTAATGTCAGGTTCCCAGTCTTCACTGAGATTCGAACCCATCGTTTCGGAAGCCAAGCGCTTTACCACTCGGCCACAATTCTAATGAGGCCTCGGTCAACATTATCTCAATAGTCCGACACACAGACGGAGACACCAAATCCTAGCGAGAGTTTCTCACTACCTTGATACATGATTCACTTTGCTCTGTTTCTACGTCTTTCATCAAGCATCCTAGGAAATCGTTTTCTTCAGCCATCTTGACTTGAGTCTAGTGGCCATGTTTATAAGGACATATATTCACAATAGATTACGTTAATTTAAAGGGGGGCGGGTGATAACACACAATATCACAACAATGATTAAGTCACATAGCAGTAACAGTCAACATACATCGGTTATTACCTTCAGATTTTATATGATTTATTCGTGAAAAAAAAGGGGGGATAACTTTATTTTTTTTTCTTCCTGCGTACAGCTGCAGTAAATATCTGCCCCCACCTCCCTTTTCCCCACAATTTATTTCCCTTCCAAGCTATCCAAGAAGCACACTAACTTTGGTGGCGACTTTTTTATGAGACACAATGGGCGCCATTGTTTCTTCAATATATATTTTTTTAATCCTCCTCCCCACCCTTAATCCCCTTCTCCCAGTACGAAATAGAAATGTGATACCAACATTATAATTTAGAAGTGACACAACCCCCCCCCCGCCCCTTTATGTCCACCCTTCCTCCTCACATCCCCATTTTCCTTTTATAGGTCGCCAGTCTCCCGTTCATCCACCCCCCCCCCCTCTAGACTCACACACCCACCCCCATTAGGCCTGCTAATGACCTACAGGACATCAGATTTGATCGTTTCAGGGGACAGATATTTCACCAATGAACACCCAGCAGTACAACACATTCATCTGGTTTGACATGGCAGTGCCATATGGTTTGTTACAGTGGCGTAGATAGGAATTTGCCATCATTTGGGGGCCCAGGGGGGGGGGCTTGACCTCTTTGGGGGCCCCTGCTTTTTGCGTAATATTTAATATTTAACGTAAAAAACACGTATTGAAACACCCATCTAAAATGGGGGCCCGAGGAAATTTTATATTCTCCTCCCCCGCCCCCAGCTACGCCTCTGGTTTGTTATAACAAGTACACCGTAAACTGTTTGCTAACAACCACACTGAGCCTCACTTCTGAAACCAGCGTGATCGTAGAGTCCTGGGATTTCCCGGTGAGACGTATATTAAAGAAGGCAGCTTTGTTTTTGGGACCCGGATCAAGACATCTAATTAATACAGCAAACTGGGAAGGGCGGGGGGCAGCTTACACCTCCCCTTCCACCACCCAACGTCCACACCATATACACACACACAAAACTATTTTTTTCACGAGTTTTTTTTTTCTTTCAGAATCTTACTATGTAAGGACAAGCTAAGTATTTGTTGTAAGTACGTGAATATCTTTCAATTATGTTATCACGAGAAAGAGAACGGAGATAAGTGAAGAAAGAGGTCTGAGAGAACAAAAAATAAAGAGGATACTGAGTTAATGCAGAGAACTAGGGAGAGGAGGGGACAGAAAGAGAGGAAAAAAAGAGTGAGAGGGACATGGTAAAAAAAAAAGGTGGAGAGAGAATGGAAGATAGAGAGAGAAATAAACAGAATAGAGAAGAAGAAGAAGAGAAGGGGAGCAAGAGAAGGGGAAAAGAGAAAGGAAGGAAGAGAAAGAGGGAGAGAATGGAAAGAGAAATGAAGGGAGGGAGGGAGAAGATGGAAAGACAATCACCAAACTCCCTTTGAGTGAGGACTGGAGAGGTTCAAATCCTCACTAGCAAAAGCTCCGTACAGAAACCCTGCTGTTTTGCGGGAAGGAGAAATGGAGAGAGAGAAAGAGATGAAGAAGTGAGAGAGAGAAAGGAAAGCAGAGAGAGAGAAAGAGATGAAGAAAAGAGAGACAGAAAGGAAGGCAGAGAGAGAAAGAAAGAATAGAGAGAAAGAGATGAAGAAGTGAGAGAGACAGAAAGGAAGGCAGAGAGAGAAAGAGATGAAGAAGTGAGAGACAGAAAGGAAGGCAGAGAAAGAAAGAAAGAATGGAGAGAAAGAGAGACAGAAAGGAAGGCAGAGAGAGAAAGAAAGAATAGAGAGAAAAAGATGAAGAAGTGAAAGAGACAGAAAGGAAGGCAGAGAGAGAAAGGAAGGCAGAGAGAGAGAGAAAGAGATGAAGAAGTGAGAGACAGAAAGGAAGGCAGAGAGAGAAAGAAAGAATAGAGAGAAAGAGATGAAGAAGTGAGAGAGACAGAAAGGAAGGCAGAGAGAGAAAGAGATGAAGAAGTGAGAGACAGAAAGGAAGGCAGAGAGAGAGAAAGAAAGAATAGAGAGAAAGAGATGAAGAAGTGAGAGAGACAGAAAGGAAGGCAGAGAGAGAAAGAAAGAATGGAGAGAAAAGGTGAAGAAGTGAGAGAGACAGAAAGGAAGGCAGAGAAAGAAAGAAAGAATGGAGAGAAAGAGAGACAGAAAGGAAGGCAGAGAGAGAAAGAAAGAATAGAGAGAAAAAGATGAAGAAGTGAGAGAGACAGAAAGGAAGGCAGAGAGAGAAAGGAAGGCAGAGAGAGAGAAAGAGATGAAGAAGTGAGAGACAGAAAGGAAGGCAGAGAGAGAAAGAAAGAATAGAGAGAAAGAGATGAAGAAGTGAGAGAGACAGAAAGGAAGGCAGAGAGAGAAAGAAAGAATGAAGAGAAAGAGATGAAGAAGTGAGAGAGAAAGGAAGGCAGAGAGAGAAAGAAAGAATAGAGAGAAAGAGATGAAGAAGTGAGAGAGACAGAAAGTTAGAAACCAAAGGCAGGAGAGAAAACCAAAAGAGAGAGAGAGAGATAAAAGGGAGATGGGTAACAAAAAGAAAGAAAAGAGGAGAGAAAGAAAGATTGAATGGATGGAGAGAGAGAGAGAGAGAGAGAAGTAAGACCTACATTGTAAATGAAGCCAATAACTCTAAGAAGTGACTGACGATGGTTGTGCAAACAGAAAGTTACATATATTGAAAGTGGAGATAGGAGTGTACAAGTCGAAAAGAGGAAAGAAAGAAGGAAATAGAAAAAAAAAAAAGAATGATGTTCACACAAGAAGACATCAGTTGCTTTTTTTTTTTATCAGTCATATCCTGAAATAGAAAGCAAGCAGATACTTAGTAAAGCCTGTCTGTCTGTGTGTCTGTCTGTGTGTGTGTGAGGGCGAGTGTGAGGAGAGAAGAGGCTGAGGGGACATCCAGGTGAGACTAGGTAGAGAGGAAAGAAAAAAAACCCGAAGAAATCACAAACTATGGTGGATGGTTAAAATAAACGGGGGGGGGGGGGGGGGGGGGGGTAAGGAGCACTTACGTAGGGGCGTTTTCTAATCTCCAGCTTTTCCCTAAGATTAAGTAGAAAGCTCCCACAGCGACCCCACCCCTTCGACATAGCCCTCCTAATGAAGATTACCCCCCCCCTCTCTTTCGTTTTTTCTTGTAACTGGTTACGTCTGTTTCTCTTTTGGTGTTGTCCCATTCACCTTAGTAGAGTTAGTGTTTCTTTATAACAGACTAGATTCTCTCTTTGTATATCTGTAGTCTTCCTTGGGCTGTCGTAACTTCATTTATTCGTCCATACTTGTTCATGCTTTACTTTTTTCTTTCTATCTCTTTAATACTCTTCCTTCTTCTACGTCCATTTCTCGTTAGTTTTTGTCTTTCGCTCTTTGTGTTTGAACACTAAAGGGGAGGAGAGATGGCATCAAGTGGAAGAAGGCCTCACGTTGAATTAGGCTCAGTAACACAACAACGGATTCAATGCAATGTATTCCAGTCGACTTATTGTACAACTAACAAGACTGATATGTACATGCAGAAACTCACCACAATACCAAGTCCATTGTCCAGGTATAATATGATGCTACATTTCAAGGAAAATTAGAATCTTTCGGTTCAGAATCGGACGCAACAGAATGAGACAACATATGGTTCAGGAAGCTAAAAATTGGAACTAGTGAAATCTGCCCATGTAGTGTCACCTGAGAATGCTGACCATGTCCGTCAAAACTGCATTCTTTATCAAGAGGCCCGAACAAGACACTGGCCCCAAAACAACCCTATAGAAAGAAACCTATATGGAGAGCTCCTTGATTTAGAAACCACTGCGCAGTTCATCTCATATATTGGTCTAGTCATCTGAACCCTCTTACAGTTCATCTCATATATTGGTCTAGTCATCTGGACGCTCTTACAGTTCATCTCATATATTGGTCTAGTCATCTGAACGCTCCAACAGTTCATCTCATATATTGGTTTAGTCATCTGAACGCTCTTACAGTTCATCTCATATACTGGTCTAGTCATCTGAACGCTCTTACAGTTCATCTCATATATTGGTTTAGTCATCTGAACGCTCCAACAGTTCATCTCCTATATTGGTCTAGTCATCTGAACGCTCCAACAGTTCATCTCATATATTGGTCTAGTAATCTGAACGCTCCAACAGTTCATCTCATATATTGGTCTAGTCATCTGAACGCTCCAACAGTTCATCTCATATATTGGTCTAGTCATCTGAACGCTCCAACAGTTCATCTCCTATATTGGTCTAGTCATCTGAACACTCCAACAGTTCATCTCATATAATGGTCTAGTCATCTGATCGCTCCAACAGTTCGTCTCCTATATTGGTCTAGTCATCTGAACACTCCAACAGTTCATCTCATATATTGGTCTAGTCATCTGAACACTCCAACAGTTCATCTCATATATTGGTCTAGTCATCTGAACGCTCCAACAGTTCATCTCATATATTGGTCTAGTCATCTGAACGCTCCAACAGTTCATCTCATATATTGGTCTAGTCATCTGAACACTCCAACAGTTCATCTCATATATTGGTCTAGTCATCTAAACGCTCCAACAGTTCATCTCATATATTGGTCTAGTCATCTGAACGCTCCAACAGTTCATCTCATATATTGGTCTAGTCATATTAACGCTCCAACAGTTCATCTCATATATTGGTCTAGTCATCTGAACGCTCCAACAGTTCATCTCATATATTGGTCTAGTCATCTGAACGCGCCAACAGTTCATCTCATATATTGGTCTAGTCATCTGAACGCTCCAACAGTTCATCTCATATATTGGTCTAGTCATATTAACGCTCCAACAGTTCATCTCATATATTGGTCTAGTCATCTGAATGCTCCAACAGTTCATCTCATATATTGGTCTAGTCATCTCAACGCTCCAACAGTTCATCTCCTATGTTGGTCTAGTCATCTGAACGCTCCAACAGTTCATCTCATATATTGGTCTAGTCATCTCAACGCTCCAACAGTTCATCTCCTATGTTGGTCTAGTCATCTGAACGCTCCAACAGTTCATCTCATATATTGGTCTAGTCATCTGAACACTCCAACAGTTCATCTCATATATTGGTCTAGTCATCTGAACACTCCAACAGTTCATCTCCTATATTGGTCTAGTTATCTGAACACTCAAACAGTTAATCTCCTATATTGGTCTAGTCATCTGAACGCTCCAACATAAAAATGAGAAAGAAGTAAGAAAGAAACACAGAATGTGTGATTGAGAGAATGATTGAAAAAGATGAGGATGATTTAAAGATAATACACGATTCCATTCAGAGAGCACTCACATAATTTCTCTCTCTCTCTTCTTACTAAACTTTCTGTTCATCTATCGCGTAGTGCCAATCGCCGTGTTCTTCATTCACATTGCTACGAACAAATCAACACAATACGCTCACAGGACGAGGAGGAACACTGGCAAGTGAGTGGGAGGGAGGGAAGTACAGAGAGAGAGGGAGAGAGAGGGAGAGAGACAGAGATGTGAGGCGACGAAGACGGACACGTGTGGGAGGAAGAGGACGCCTTTAAAAAAATCGAGGCAGACGGAAAGTGGGACACTTTTGGAGACACTCACTTTGACCAACAACTCTGTGATGCGTTGTGGGGGAGGGCGGCGGAAGTGGGTCAGACTCACTGACATTGAACGTGAGCGAGAGAGTTAGTATGTGTGTGTGTGAGAGAGAGAGTGAGACAGTCGCAAAGAGGAAAATAAGAGGGAGGGGGGGGGATCGCGAGGTCACGCGGACACTTGTTACCACCACAGAATATCTGAATATCTACTCGGGAGGGGGGGGGAGGGGGGAAGCTGTCAAGGAGAAGATCTGGAGCTGACATCATTTCATAAGCAACATGTTTGAACGTCTAGGTGGCTACACCAGGTAGAGCGCGGAATGATTAGCCTGATGACCGTTGTTCAAATCTCCTTCTCTCCCCTTATCAGAAGCAAGATGCTACACCCCCATCCTTGATGATCCTTTCTCCCCTCCATCCCTAGTCCACGTAGCTCTAATGTAGAGTGCATCCTATGTTGGATATGATGGAAAGAGCCTTAGATCTCAAAATTGAAAGAAATGGTTGAAATGATTTTAAAAAATCACACCAAGTTTAAGACTTCTCGACATGTGTTGGAGTTAAATCCGAACTGCAGTACGGTGCACAGAAGAAGCGCTCCTTCATCTATAAAATGGCATGCGTCTTAAATAGCCTCTGACAAACAATCCAACTCCTGGCCTTCAAGCGTGGCTCAGATATTTGGTCCGACGGAACCGCTGACAGGAGAAGGGGCAAAGGCAAGCAACTGGTACCTAAACAAGAAACCTTCGGGCAGGAGGGGCTTGTTAGCCTTGTCTGGCTACCATCTAGCAGCGGTTTTCAACCTTTTTACAATCCCCCACTCTGCCGTGACCCCCACACACACACACATACAGCAATAGAAGAGTAGACAATACCAATTCATATTTTCGATGGTCTTAGGCGACCCTTAGCAAATGGTCAATCGGCCCCCAAGGGGTCGCGACACAGGTTGAGAAACCCTTCTAGTTGAAGGAATACTCAAATCAAATCTCTTGCAGCAATACCCAAACTCGGGAAACGCATAAGGAGTCAACATTGAGGAACATTCAGGAGCCTGCGATGCCGCTGATCCCAAACTGTATCGGCACTTGCCGTTCATTGTGAAAGATCGGCACCTTCGACATAGGGGTCACGGAGGTCACGCATAGATCAGGTGGGTGGAAAAAAAAGGGCGGGGGGAGGAGCTGCTTGAAGACACGATGGAAGAGAAGAGATCAAGTGTCCATTAAACGAACATTCATTAGAACAGGGTTTCAGAATGAAATGTAAGTTACCTAGGACGACGCAAGAATAAGGTCTAAGACAAAGCCAAGCCACTTGTTTTAACTCTCTCACAGATCATTGGCCTCCGATACATAACTTCGAATATCTATGGTATCACAGCCGACCATTGGCCTCCGGTACATAGCTTCTAATATGTATATCTTTCCTACTCGAAGATGGTTTACAGTTTTTTTGTTCGGCCCTTTTGTCACGCCTATGATTACCACCTAAACCTTTACATATGGGGATGACATGGCCACTCCTGCAGGCTCCAATACGGCACGTCCTAATGTGTGTGTGTGATAGCATGCTACAAGAACGAAGCAGTTCGTTTAATCCAGGGATGGTTGTAATGTTGCGAAAACAGATCCAGAGCAGAGACACTGAATCGTGTTGACTGCAAGCCCTACTGTGTACATTGACTAGAAGACTCGTGTAGGTCAAATCTAACACTGACCAGAAATGGGTCAGCAAGGCCTTGTGTCGCAAATCTATAATCTGTCCGTAAGATGTAGGTCATCTGATCATATTCAGCGCGAGTGGACGTGTCAGATTAATCAATTAACACAAATAATTAATGGGTCGTAAATCGATTACTTAACACAAATAAAAAGTAGACTAATAAAGAATTTGAAAGACGAATGGGTGAAAAAAAAATGAGAATTTAAGATTCCAATAAATATGAACAAAAAAAAAAAGCAACAAGCAAATTAAAATATATATATATATATATATATATATATATATATATATATATATATATATATATATATATATATATATATATATATATATATATATATATATATATATATATATATATATACTTTAAAAAAAAACAATAAAGCTTGTCTAAGGGAAATAATTCCAAATTTACAGCCATATGTCTCAATACTGTAAGAACTACTTCCCTTTTCGATATCAAACATTACCATTATTTAATTAACTATTTGTTTAATTTTTATTTTTTTTTTTAAATAATTGGTGCTAAGTTTCAGCTTGATTTGAGAATGGGAAGTGGGAGAAAGAACGTGGTCCGAGGTTTGTTTCAGACAGAGTTGATGATAAGCTTTGTCAAAGGAGAACGAAAAGTTATATTACCACACACAAACAAAGCTGAAAAATCTGTACTTGCAAAATAGTACATCATTTCAATCCACTTCCGTTGTGCTGTTTGCCAAGAAAGAGAAGCTATCGTTATTGTTTTCTGGGCAAAATGCAGACGTATGATAATGACGTTGCTTTAATAGTCAATTCAAAGTCTAGGATTTTAAACAGAAAATTTGGACAGACTTTTCCTACGCATCACCCTGCTCATCCTCAAGCCACCTTAGGTGGAAACGTTCATGAATAGAAATAATGGGGGCAATAGAGAAGCAAATGGAACTCCGTAGAGTGTCTTGGGTAATCCATTTGCTTTCACTTGACGGGTATGAAAGAAAGCCTTATCAGCCTGTCACGATGTATCATACCGGCAGTGGATGGTACATAGATGGAAATTGAGGTATGTGTGGGCTCGACCTTCGGCCTCTCTATATAAGTCTTAAATTAGAGCCTTCTTTAAAAAATAGCTTTGGCGAATTAGCATCTGCTAAGAATCAGCTCAGACAGATATGTTGCTTTCATTTAAGGTGGACTGAAGTCTTATCATTGGCATAAATTCTCAAGAGATTTAAACTCAAGACAGTCTATAATCTGTCCATAAGAAATGACGTCAATGCACACCTTTGTGTGTCATGTGCAGCATTCGTTAAACACATTATCTACATTCTTTCCGAATCAAATCTCTCGGACATAGTCAATATATTGGCACACATTCGTTAGATCAATTTTTTATGAGTGCACAACAGGGGTAAAGTGGCCAATGGCGAGACAAACGTATAATTAAGTTAGAGTGATCTAAAAGAGAGTCAGTAGAACTAGAAGCAACAGAGTTGGAAAGAGAGTCAGTAGAACTAGAAGTAACAGAGTTGGAAAGAGAGTCAGTAGAACTAGAAGCAACAGAGTTGGAAAGAGAGTCAGTAGAACTAGAAGTAACAGAGTTGGAAAGAGACTCAGTAGAACTAGAAGTAACAGAGTTGGAAAGAGAGTCAGTAGAACTAGAAGTAACAGAGTTGGAAAGAGAGTCAGTAGAACTAGAAGCAACAAAGTTGGAAAGAGAGTCAGTAGAACTAGAAGTAACAGAGTTGGAAAGAGAGTCAGTAGAACTAGAAGCAACAGAGTTGGAAAGAGAGTCAGTAGAACTAGAAGTAACAGAGTTGGAAAGAGAGTCAGTAGAACTAGAAGTAACAGAGTTGGAAAGAGAGTCAGTAGAACTAGAAGTAACAGAGTTGGAAAGAGAGTCAGTAGAACTAGAAGTAACAGAGTTGGAAAGAGAGTCAGTAGAACTAGAAGTAACAGAGTTGGAAAGAGACTCAGTAGAACTAGAAGTAACAGAGTTGGAAAGAAAGTCAGTAGAACTAGAAGTAACAGAGTTGGAAAGAAAGTCAGTAGAACTAGAAGTAACAGAGTTGGAAAGAGACTCAGTAGAACTAGAAGTAACAGAGTTGGAAAGAGAGTCAGTAGAACTAGAAGTAACAGAGTTGGAAAGAGACTCAGTAGAACTAGAAGTAACAGAGTTGGAAAGAGAGTCAGTAGAACTAGAAGTAACAGAGTTGGAAAGAGAGTCAGTAGAACTAGAAGCAACAGAGTTGGAAAGAGAGTCAGTAGAACTAGAAGTAACAGAGTTGGAAAGAGAGTCAGTAGAACTAGAAGCAACAGAGTTGGAAAGAGAGTCAGTAGAACTAGAAGTAACAGAGTTGGAAAGAGAGTCAGTAGAACTAGAAGTAACAGAGTTGGAAAGAGAGTCAGTAGAACTAGAAGCAACAGAGTTGGAAAGAGAGTCAGTAGAACTAGAAGTAACAGAGTTGGAAAGAGAGTCAGTAGAACTAGAAGTAACAAAGTTGGAAAGAGAGTCAGTAGAACTAGAAGTAACAGAGTTGGAAAGAGAGCCCTTTACAACTGAAAATTATTACATTCTAGCCCAAACGCCCAGTAGGATGTCGGGGTTGGGGGGTGTCGTCGAGCAAAGAAAAAACAACAAGGTCATGATCGAACCCGGGACCACTGAGTCCAGAGTGCTTACAAATGGGAGAAAGAAAATGAAATGAGAAAAGAGAGATGAAAAGGGCAAGGGGGGAGGGGTGTCTTTAAGAGGGAGGTTCACATCCAGACGAAAGACAAATCAAGGAGTGGGTAGATCTTCAATCCAAAAACTTGAGTATGGGCCTCTAGTGCATGGCAACATGTTCAGTAAAAAAAAAAAAAAGCACAAAAAAAAAAAAACATCAGGAGTGAGCAAGGTCACGGATACGCCACCTCTCACAGCACACCCCCCCCCTTGCCGTTTATCTGCACAAGCCCATCCCCACCCATCCCCCGAATCGTGTTCTGTGAATTATCTCATACTTACCTGGCCAGGCCCAGCTTGCTTAGGGTGGAAGAATTTAAAAAGAAAAAAGGGGGGGGGAATAACCCTGACAGTTAATGAAGAGCGACAAATCACGTGGTCTCGGTGAGAACGTGGGTACAAAGCTGTGTTACTTGTATGTGAGTTAATGTGAGTATATATGTAGTGACCATACATGTGTACCTGTGTCAGTGTGTGCAATGCATATTTCCATATAGGCGTTCCGTATGTGTAAATCTACACCTCCATATCGATCTACATCTGTTTGTAAGTCAGACTCTTCATTCACATATGTCTCCGCCCCTGCTCACTACCAATAAGTGTATCTCATAGCTACGTTTCATTCATATGTATACACTAGCCGAATATGACCCGTCGGGCTGCGGGCCGGGTTTACCCGAGTTCTCTCAACGTTTCACTCTTCAAAAGAGATAAGTTATGGTATTTTCTTGTATTCTTAGGGCCCCCCCCCGGTTGGGGTGGGACGTTAAAAAATACACTACGGTTCCTGCCATGACTTAAGGAACATTTATGTCAAGTTTTATCAAGATTGGTCAAAGGGTTTTAATTTCTATGCGGGACATACAAAGGTACATACGCCTTACTATGTGCTTTATATTGTAATGACCATGTTCTGTAGTGACTCTATGGTTGCGCACCAGCGCACGATGATGGACTAAATGAACGGGGAGAGAGGAAGAGGAAGTGCGAAAAGATTGAGATTGGAACGGTTCTTGTTTTTGGTGATCTATGTTGATTAAACTTTGTATTATCTTTGTTCCCATACCTCGTTGAGTTGCCTCCTTTAAATGTTGTAACATTGGTGTCAGAAGTGGGATTATAGGCGACTCAACGAACGGGAGGTAAGTTAGTAATGGCTTCCCCTATTATGAAACAACTAGACCAACTCTTGATTAAAGAACTAAAACAAGAGCTTCGGTATCGAGGTCTAAAGCTTGGTGGTAGCAAGGAGACACTTACAGCTCGTCTCCGGCAGGCCCTGATTGAGGAAGAAGAAGACCCGGACAGTTATCAATTCGAAGTAGGGCCAGATATAACTGAACTCCTAGGTAAGATGCAGGAAAAGATGGAACTCCTAGGTAAGATGCAGGAAAAGATGGATACACTTGATATAGGGATTAGAACCATGCAGGACAAAATAGACACACTCGATTCAGGTATCAGGACAGAATTGGTATCGGTTAACCAGAAAATAACCACGATGGAGATCACGATGAATCAGAGAGTCGATGTGGTAGAAAAAGACATAGAAGAACTGAAAGTTCAAGTTAGAGAAGGGCTCAGCAAGGCGCCGGTGAGTAATACAGGATCAATGTTACCCGAAGGGCTTGTAAAGATGAATACAGGATCAATGTTACCCGAAGGGCTTGTAAAGATGAAACCCCCTGTGTTTGATGGGTCCGTCTCCTGGTCAGTCTACAGAAGACAGTTTGAGGCAGCTGCTAAGGTCAACAAATGGAGCAGCGAGGAGGAAAAAGCGACCGCTCTAGTACTGGCCCTTAGAGGAAAGGCTTCCGAAGTACTCCAATCCATTCCAAACCAGCAGGATTATGCTGCTCTCGTCCAGGCTATGGAGCTTCGATACGGGGACGAGAACTTACAGGAAGTTTATAGGGTCCAGCTGAAGACCAGACAACAGCGGGTCAGTGAAACCCCACAAGAGCTAAAGACGGACATTGAACGACTTGCCCATCTGGCATACCCCACAGCAGCACAGGAGTTCCTCGAAGTAATCGTCACTGATGCCTTCATCGATGCCGTTCGAGATCCAGAGCTAAAAAAGGTTATTAGAGTTAGTGGCAAGCGTAAGGCCAGCTGTGACGAAACGCGTCCCTTCTCAATACAGAACTGACCAGTGCGGAACTAACCCCCCCCCCCTCTTAACCACTAGTCCCTTTTACACTAAACTGACCAGGGTAGAACACAAACAATCTATTACACCAATCCAACCCCCAAATTATAGGCCATAAACACACATCCCAAGTTACACCCAGACGCCGAAACAAACGTACGCAGCCGTTCAGTTCAGGAACATTAAAATTGAAAGTTACGCCCCAAACGCCGAAACAAAAGCACGCAACCGTAAAGTCCAGGGACATTAAAATTTGGTGTCCACGTACATCCCTTTGAGTCGACACTCCTAACGCCAGGGCTATTCAAATCGTTTCCGTCCGCGGTACCGTCGAGCGATGGTCCAGCCTGATAATTATGGTATGGTTCCGCTTTCATCCTCCTTCGTCCCCCCCCCCCCGGGTCGCGGGTTAAAGAAGTCAGGTGAATGAGCCCCAAATGAAAAGATTGGTCCAATTTAACAATTCTAAACTCAAAAGACTCGCTGGCCATTGGATCGTCACTACTCTTAACATACCGTTCGGGAACCTATAAAAGCCGGAGACGAAAGTTTCAGGTTAATGCCATTCTAGATCAGAATCACTGAGAAGTCAGAAGACTCTCAAGTCAACGATTCATTTGGGAACTTGTGTAAGGCAAAGCGGGTGAGTTGGAAAAACTTTATCATTATTATTTAGTGTGTCTTCGCCTGTAACATATATGTTCATGTATCATTACCATGTTAACCCTTGTTTGCTTCCAAATATTACATTTGTAAATATCTTTGAATATGTGTTCCTCGTTTACTCGTCAATGTTGACTGTAGTCCCAACGGTGGACATCCACCTTGCGATTCAGTTAACCCTAATGTCTATTTATGCATTTGTTATTCATTCATATCCATATCCATCTGGACCTATTCGCGTCTAGATCATTTTCTTACCTGTGCATATGTACCTGTATATGTGCACATATATATACACTATGATCATGCTTGTTTTGGTTATGCACATACTGTGCTGTTACCATGCATCCTTAGGTCCCGAGAATCAGTCTCGCGTGTCTACCCCACTATTTTCAGCTTGTCGACCTGCATAGTTATGTGCCCTTTTGCACACCCCCCCTCCCTTCTTCTTGTCACGGTCCTCTGGTCACGAGTGACCGCGGACTTGTTTACCTGTGGGTCAATGAGGTCACAGGGGCTACAACCCTGTAATATGGTCCCCCTGTTTCCCTCCTCATTTATGCCCCTGCCTTGTACATTTATATTTGTATTATTATTATTGTATTATTGGTATAGCAATTATTACTAGACCTAGTAAAATGTTGTTGACAAGTATCTTAGTTAGCCTGAGGGAGACGCTCCTATCAAGGATGCGCCCCTCGCCGACCAGCCTGCATGGTTTAATAATTCAGGCTTCTCTCATGTCTCATTTCATAGCCTCCTACACCAGGGCTGGCGTGTTTTGTTGCCTGAAGGCAGACCTCAGCAGCTCTCCACACATTCCCGTTGAGGGTGAGTCACTCATCACCCTCGACCCGAACCGAAGGCATTCCAGGCTGACGTCCCAGGACCGGTCTGCAACTACCACAGGAGTAAGCCCACCGCGTGGCATCCTCATATTCCTCACACTAGCGCCTGCCTACCTGCAGGGCACCAACAACTGGCTAAAACACAACGGAGCTTCAGCTTACCCCACCCCGAAAGAGAACCTTGCATAACAGATAAGTGAGAGACAGCCGAATAAGCAAACCATACACGAATCTTTATGAGCAACATCCCAGTGATGATATTATCTTAAACGTCACCATAAAATCCTAAATCTTCTTGTACATCCCCCCCCCTCACTCACTGATTGTATTTCTTCTTAATTAATCTTTATTAAATATTTGTTCTTTCATAAAATCAATAAGCTTTGCGTTTTGCTTGTGCCTGTCTATGTGCCTATATAACATCAACCAAATATTTACCACGTTGTGGCTCTAAGACTTTACCCCTAGGAGTCGCAGGCCATCGTCCCCATCGGGAAGTGCAAACGAACCGATCGGCGGACTTATTCCACCACAACGGGGGTAAACTGTGACGCCTAGTCCGGGATCACAAAACCCTAACTCATTCAGTATAGGCACAAGGCAATAAGCAGAACGTTCACAAATTTCCACCCACTAGACCCTATAAATATATATTGATAACATAGAACTACACATTGCTCAGTATGGTTTGATTATGTCAATGCTGTATAGTATATTATATTAATTATATAATTGTTGTATCATATTTAGATAATAACACAGGTGAAGACATAATTAAATAAATATTCAGTTAGCCTCTCACCCGCTTTAGCTTCTGAGCATATTTCCCCATCACCTCTATCCCACAAACATGGCTGAAGGCACTAGATCAAAAGCCGAATCAGCTAAATCTATCAAAATTCGCGAGCTCAACGAGCTAGCAGACCAAATAGGTATCAGACCTGATGATCGACCAACGTTCGTCCTGGCTAAGTTCGAGGAGTGGGAAAATAGAGAGAGGGAAAAAGAAAAAATAGATAGAGAAAGGGAAAGGGAAAAAGAAAAAATAGATAGAGAGAGGGAAAAGGAAGCTCACGCGTTCCGTATGAAAGAAAAGGAAATAGAGTTAGAAAAATTAAAAGCTAACGACGAATCCCGCATCACAATTGCTGCCGATCAAAACTCCCCTAACTGTCAAACCCCTCACTTCAACTTAGAACCTTTCGATGAAACCAAAGAAAGTATAGAGACTTTCTTAGAAAGGTTTCAAAACGTGGCTACCAACAACCAGCTACCAATTGGCAAATGGCCATTTAGAGTGTCACAAGCTCTTCGGGGTAAGGCCTACGAGGTGTATGCTAAGCTCCCCTCATCCAGTCAAAACGACTACTCAGCGCTCAAGAACGCACTGCTAGTCCAGTTCGACTTGACCGCCAGCTCCTACCACAAGAAATTTAGGAACTCTCGCCTTGAAAGGCGCGAGATGTATTCCAGTCTCTTTACTAGACTAGAGAAATACTTGGATAAATGGTTATCCTTAAGTCCCTTCACTCAAAATTATGAAGGCCTAAAAGACCTTATTCTGGTAGAACAGCTCCGCGAATGTATGACCCCTGACCTTCGCATCTTCATAGATGAAAGCGGTGTCACTACACCACAAGAAATAGTCAGTTACTCTGATAGATTTCTAGCAGCCCACAGGGAGCAGAAAACTAAAACATCAGACCAAAGCCCATCGATAGCGAAGGTAGATAAGCAGCCCGACCCGTCAACTAGCAGCAATAACAATAACAACAAACAAACACGCCAGCCCAACAACCAAGCACCCCGCCACCCCATTCCTCCCAACCCGCCGAGGCAGCAAAAGAAGTGGTGCAGCTTCCATAACTCTCCTACCCATGACTCCAGCGAGTGTCATAATAGAAGTCGCCCTTACTCAGCCCAACCACTGATGGTGATAACACAAGCAACTCCCGTCCTAGACTCATCACCGAGTAACCATCCCCCTACAGTCGAAAAGGTATTAGTGAACGGAATATCCTCTAATTGTCTATACGATTCCGGTTGCTCCTTTTCAGCAATCGTCAGGAAATCATTGGTAAAGCCCCGCTATATTAGCAACAAATGGGTCACCATACAAGGCGCAGACTTGAACTCTCCCCCACTCACCCTTCCGATCGCCCGAATAAAGGTGAGATCTAGATATGTCAACGGTAGGATAGAGGCGGCCGTCATGGACAATCCATGCTTTGACCTAACGCTTGGTGATAAATACGTGTTCCTGGGAACTCCTACAGACCCGAGGCTCACTACCCCAGGGGTCACTCCGGTGAACCCCAATACAGCTAACCCCTCGGTCCCTGAAACGGACCACATCAGCGCATTCCCTGTGACTACTGGAGCCCAGGCTCCACAGGATGGCGCAAGGGAAACCCTTAACTCTCTCCGCAGAGGATACAAGGAATCCCCACGAAGCTACCTGTCGTCTGCAAAGATTTTCGTTCCCGTGAAAAGGGATAAGTCGAAAATACATAGGCGCCCAATAGCTCGCAAACTTGGCCTCCCACAGCACCATTCGGGCGGGGAGGGAGGAGCACGAAGTCACGCGGCACGATCCCAGCGCTTCGGCCCTCAAACCCAGCAAACTGGCCAACCCAACTCCCAGAACTCTAAACAGAGCCGAGGAGTAAAGGCCGAGAATCCCATCAGCAGTTCTATCACGAAGAACGCTGACTCTAGCGGCACGAATGTTGTCATGCAGGCCGCAAATCTCAACGCTCTCGCCATCGAGCGAAGCACCCATTCTGCCAGCGCACCCATCAATGCACAGGGCACTGGCACTGCCGCCATCGTCCTTCTGCAGGACACTGGCATCGACAGCGTAATGGACGTCGCATCCAGCGCCACCATGATTGCACCTGATATAGTGCGAGGTATCAAACCCCTTGGTGCCGCCTTTAACTCACGGTCCACCGAAACCCACCCCAGGCCACTCATCACGAGAAGCGCCTGTACAAACTGTTATGGGACAAGACAATGTCTCCCCTTCGAGCCGCCTGGTAAGGCATCTCTGTTCCCCACTTTACACATTTCTGCACCCCTCCTCAACGCCGAGGGTCTAAAACCGCATCCGCCCTTAAGCCACATAGATGAGCTACCCTCTAACCCCGCCGAGGTCATTCTGAGTGAAAACGACCCGCCACCCAGCCAACTATCAAACCTGCAAGTTAGCTCAGCTAATAAACGAGAAGACTGCAAAATATGTCTAAAGTTTCTATGTCTAGTAGTCTCGTTGATGTTTCTTGCACATCACTATGGTTCAAACCCTAAAGCATCACATGGGCCCTCACACGATGGTTCAACTCTCCATGTGCTTCCCAAACCAGTACTGGTGGTAACACTTATGCTCACTACATTCTTGCTAGGCTATCTGTCTGATAGAATAGGGTGGCCACACTTTTGCAGCCGGCGTAAGGTATTTCTCACCACGCCTAAGTTCTCGAAGGGCCTTCCGCAGCTTCAACACAATGAAAACAAGCTGAACACCCAGTCCCGGCTACTACTATTTAGCCACTCTCTTGCCCGTAATGGCAGTCACAAAGAGGGAGTAACTCTCGCCTTCCTTGATTGGTGCATAAGTGTGTCTGCCAATACATCAACCCCAGATCCTGTGGTGGAGTTTGATGTCCACCATAGCATCCCAGCTCACGCTGGACCTGATGACGTGATCAGTGAATGCACGCTCCTACGTAGGGGCCCCGCTTGTCCCTCTATCATCTAGGCAACCTCTCACAGGTCAGTTCAGAATTTCGAAATTAATAATGCCTTTACAATGCATTATCTTTGGCGGAGGGGTGTGTGACGAAACGCGTCCCTTCTCAATACAGAACTGACCAGTGCGGAACTAACCCCCCCCCCCTCTTAACCACTAGTCCCTTTTACACTAAACTGACCAGGGTAGAACACAAACAATCTATTACACCAATCCAACCCCCAAATTATAGGCCATAAACACACATCCCAAGTTACACCCAGACGCCGAAACAAACGTACGCAGCCGTTCAGTTCAGGAACATTAAAATTGAAAGTTACGCCCCAAACGCCGAAACAAAAGCACGCAACCGTAAAGTCCAGGGACATTAAAATTTGGTGTCCACGTACATCCCTTTGAGTCGACACTCCTAACGCCAGGGCTATTCAAATCGTTTCCGTCCGCGGTACCGTCGAGCGATGGTCCAGCCTGATAATTATGGTATGGTTCCGCTTTCATCCTCCTTCGTCCCCCCCCCCCCGGGTCGCGGGTTAAAGAAGTCAGGTGAATGAGCCCCAAATGAAAAGATTGGTCCAATTTAACAATTCTAAACTCAAAAGACTCGCTGGCCATTGGATCGTCACTACTCTTAACATACCGTTCGGGAACCTATAAAAGCCGGAGACGAAAGTTTCAGGTTAATGCCATTCTAGATCAGAATCACTGAGAAGTCAGAAGACTCTCAAGTCAACGATTCATTTGGGAACTTGTGTAAGGCAAAGCGGGTGAGTTGGAAAAACTTTATCATTATTATTTAGTGTGTCTTCGCCTGTAACATATATGTTCATGTATCATTACCATGTTAACCCTTGTTTGCTTCCAAATATTACATTTGTAAATATCTTTGAATATGTGTTCCTCGTTTACTCGTCAATGTTGACTGTAGTCCCAACGGTGGACATCCACCTTGCGATTCAGTTAACCCTAATGTCTATTTATGCATTTGTTATTCATTCATATCCATATCCATCTGGACCTATTCGCGTCTAGATCATTTTCTTACCTGTGCATATGTACCTGTATATGTGCACATATATATACACTATGATCATGCTTGTTTTGGTTATGCACATACTGTGCTGTTACCATGCATCCTTAGGTCCCGAGAATCAGTCTCGCGTGTCTACCCCACTATTTTCAGCTTGTCGACCTGCATAGTTATGTGCCCTTTTGCACCCCCCCCCCCCTCCCTTCTTCTTGTCACGGTCCTCTGGTCACGAGTGACCGCGGACTTGTTTACCTGTGGGTCAATGAGGTCACAGGGGCTACAACCCTGTAATATGGTCCCCCTGTTTCCCTCCTCATTTATGCCCCTGCCTTGTACATTTATATTTGTATTATTATTATTGTATTATTGGTATAGCAATTATTACTAGACCTAGTAAAATGTTGTTGACAAGTATCTTAGTTAGCCTGAGGGAGACGCTCCTATCAAGGATGCGCCCCTCGCCGACCAGCCTGCATGGTTTAATAATTCAGGCTTCTCTCATGTCTCATTTCATAGCCTCCTACACCAGGGCTGGCGTGTTTTGTTGCCTGAAGGCAGACCTCAGCAGCTCTCCACACATTCCCGTTGAGGGTGAGTCACTCATCACCCTCGACCCGAACCGAAGGCATTCCAGGCTGACGTCCCAGGACCGGTCTGCAACTACCACAGGAGTAAGCCCACCGCGTGGCATCCTCATATTCCTCACACTAGCGCCTGCCTACCTGCAGGGCACCAACAACTGGCTAAAACACAACGGAGCTTCAGCTTACCCCACCCCGAAAGAGAACCTTGCATAACAGATAAGTGAGAGACAGCCGAATAAGCAAACCATACACGAATCTTTATGAGCAACATCCCAGTGATGATATTATCTTAAACGTCACCATAAAATCCTAAATCTTCTTGTACATCCCCCCCCCCTCACTCACTGATTGTATTTCTTCTTAATTAATCTTTATTAAATATTTGTTCTTTCATAAAATCAATAAGCTTTGCGTTTTGCTTGTGCCTGTCTATGTGCCTATATAACATCAACCAAATATTTACCACGTTGTGGCTCTAAGACTTTACCCCTAGGAGTCGCAGGCCATCGTCCCCATCGGGAAGTGCAAACGAACCGATCGGCGGACTTATTCCACCACACCAGCGAAGCCCTTGTGTTCGCTCTATCCTATGAAGCCGCTAAGAACGCAACCATAGAGTCACTACAGAACATGGTCATTACAATATATTAGATATGTGTGGAAAGGTGACTGAAACAGATGTCTTCGTGAATACTAAAATACGATCGGTATGTCAAACGGAGAGGACTAGAGCTAGGGAAATAATAAACCTTAATTTCAAATAATTATTGTTCGCAACAATTCATCTATCCCAGTGGCGCTACAGCCCATGGCTCTGGCTTGACTCAACACATCCCTCCATGCAGATCTCACCTGGGCCTTTCGTCTCCACGACCGAACCCCCCAAGCTGTTTTAGATTTGATTGTTCGAAACAAACTTTTTGTTAAAAAAAAAATATAATTCTTTTAAAAGGGACCAACATGCTAACCATCTTATGTTTTGAAACAGTTATAAGGATTGGAAAATTATATTAACTTTTAACTTTATGCCGGTTATTTAAGAATAAATAATCATTTTTCCCTGTGATGTGACAATGGTTTTAAGGTTTCTTGGGGGCCCAAAGATGTAGCATTTGATATATATATATCTTATTAATATATATATCTTTACTAGCTGGATATGACCCGCGCCTGCGGGCCTTAGTTTGAGTATTACATGTACTGTGGATTGGATTTAGATCTATGTCAAACTTGGAGAATGTTTCCTTCGCTTTGTTTTTTTATTTTGCCACGAAAATGGGTTTACCCGTACAGCCGACTTATTCATATTACGTGAAAACGGGTTTACCCGATTTGGTGAAAAAAAAAAAAAAAAAAAAAAAACTTCGTTCTCTTATAGAGACAAAATAGACTCCTTTTTTTTTAAGGGCCCTCCGGTCAAGGGAGAAAAATTGCAGTACTGTCTCCGCCATGACCTAAGGAACACTTATGCTAAGTTTTATCAAGATTTGTCAAACGGTTTTGATTTTTATGCGGGACATACATACATACGCCTTAAGTTATATAACTATAACTATAAATATACATAATATATATATATATATATATATATATATATATATATATATATATATATATATATATATATATATATATATATATAATTGTTATTGTAGCGTGTATATGCACGCAAGTCCGATATGTACACAATAGTACACATTATGGAGGTCTGAGAATTGTATGGACTGTATGTGAACCAAGATAAGTCGTTATCATAAGGAAGTACACGATAGTACACAGTTAAAAGTTAAAAGTACGTAGTGACTAACTAACCTGGAGATAAAATACAATCATTTAGCTCAGCGATGTTTAAAATACGGCCCGCGTGTCCTATGCGGCCCGCGACGTGGTTTATTCCTGTCCACCGAAATGTCGGCACAAAGTGTAGAAAATCGCCCATCAAAAAAAAAAAAAGTTGATACTTTATCTTCACGTTAGGGTCCTCACTTTTCTCTAATGGTACCAAGGCTTTTAATGTTTGAGTGTTTATGGAATGGGGCTCTCTGAATGTAGAATCTACCAGGAAAAGTGAACGGAACTTTGCTTGTTTTGTGTGTGTGTGGAACGTGACAATAAGCCATCATATTTGTTTCGTAAAGCTAGCTACGATGTTGCACAAATTTTAAGTAGAGAAATGAAGCCATTTTTGGGCGCGTAAAAGTATACTTCAAATAGCTCATTAATAAATGTAAATACTAGATCCCCGGATTTCCTATGTGCTAATATCAGGGGAATTTCATTTCGTTTTTTTTTTTTTTTTTTTTGTGTATCTTTTCGGTCATGTGGCTCGCGACATAAGTGTCGAAAATTAAAATGGCCCGCAGGTCGAATTATGTCTCACTGTGGAGACGATTTGGGCACCACATAATGCAGACCAGCTTCACGTAACAATCAGACTCTAGGTTCTAGTTTAGTCAGAGTGAGACGGATATATGAGAGTGGTGGAGAGTTGAGAGAAAGCAAGAGAAATAGAAAAAAAGCAAGAGAGAGAGAGAGAGAGAAAGAGAGAGAGGTACAAAGAAGACAAACATAAGATTTGGTTGGAGGGATGGGAGGCCTTCTAATGAGGTGTGGGTGTGGGAGGTACAGGTATGTACACATAATTCAGAACCATCGCAGAGAGGGATGGGCCAAGGTGTACTAGATGATAGACAGAAAGTTGGAAGGAAATAAAAAAACTTGGAAGTAAAACAGAAAGACAGGTAAAAAAATGTTTTTTTGTTTTTTTTTTAAAGGAAGAGGTCGTTGAAATGTAGGCACCATGTTGCTAAGCGTATCATGGATCTTGAGTTATCTGGTGCACAGTGGACAAATAAGTTCCTCTCTAGCTCTTATTGATGAATACATTGTGTTTGTGTTTTGTTCCAAACGAATGGTTCAAGGTGGTTGTTTTGGTTCCTTACTTTTTGTAATACAAAGTGGAAATCTTACTTCTTTAATGTTGGCCTACAATGAGCCACTTAATTCTCTAATATTGGTTTACAATGAGCCACTTAATTCTCTAATATTGGTTTACGATGAGCCACTTAATTCTCTAATATTGGTTTACAATGAGCCACTTAATTCTCTAATATTGGTTTACAATGAGCCACTTAATTCTCTAATATTGGTTTACAATGAGAAACGTAATTCTCTAATATTGGTCTACAATGAGCCACTTAATTCTCTAATATTGGCCTACAATGAGCCACTTAATTCTCTAATATTGGTTTACGATGAGCCACTTAATTCTCTAATATTGGCCTACAATGAGCCACTTAATTCTCTAATATTGGTTTACAATGAGCCACTTAATTATCTAATATTGGTTTACAATGAGCCACTTAATTCTCTAATATTGGTTTACAATGAGCCACTTAATTCTCTAATATTGGTTTCCAATGAGCCACTTAATTCTCTAATATTGGTTTACAATGAGAAACGTAATTCTCTAATATTGGTCTACAATGAGCCACTTAATTCTCTAATATTGGCCTACAATGAGCCACTTAATTCTCTAATATTGGTTTACAATGAGCCACTTAATTCTCTAATATTGGCCTACAATGAGCCACTTAATTCTCTAATATTGGTTTACAATGAGCCACTTAATTCTCTAATATTGGTTTCCAATGAGCCACTTAATTCTCTAATATTGGCCTACAATGAGCCACTTAATTCTCTAATATTGGTTTACAATGAGCCACTTAATTCTCTAATATTGGCCTACAATGAGCCACTTAATTCTCTAATATTGGTTTACAATGAGCCACTTAATTCTCTAATATTGGTTTCCAATGAGCCACTTAATTCTCTAATATTGGCCTACAATGAGCCAATATATTTCTACCAATGGCCTGTAGTGCCTTAGAAAAGCTTGGAATGGAATTGTATTAACACTTTAGAAGATCAAATGTTTTAAAAATAAAAACGATCTGTAAGGTTACAGAACCAGGTGGAAGAACGCGAGTATGAAAATGAGCACTGTGATGACTTCCTAATTGTTAATGAACCAAAAAAAAAAACGTCTCATCGAAGTACCAAACTCGAATAGTTTTATTTAATAGTAATCTGCAGCACTTTATGTACATTCTATTTTCTACCTCAAAACCATGCTCAAAACCTACACCATTTGTAAGCCTCCACGCACTAAGGCTCCGTACTGGGATTAATCCCTTACATCAAGGTCCAGGTATCTGGTAGTGTTCTTTAGGGTCCGCTTGTCTCCGTACAGGGCGAGACCCCAGCATGCACCAGTTCTATCTGTTTCAAGACTACTATCTTCATTTGTGTTTCTTGAGTACCCTGCAATCGTAGAGGATGTGTTCTACCGTCTCACAACCTACACCAACAGGCCTAGCCGCTCAACTGCCCTTCTGTATTCCTGATCTCACGTTACCCCCGCTAGGCTGAAACATTCCACCACTGGACTGGTACAGAACAGGGGCGTAACTTAAGGGTGGACACTCATGCTCCACGACATACACACACATACCAAAATACTTTCACAACAAGTATGTCTTCTGATCTTATCTTATAAAATACAGACTTTACTTACAAAAAGAACATGATTACGTTCTAGGGTGTCCCTAAGTCAATCTAGTCATGCATGTTAATCAATGACTTAAATTCTGCCAAGTCGTTGGTTTTCCTGGCTGACTTGGCCGACACCAGCAGAAGTGAAGTTGAGAAAGAGTCAGTCTCGGAGTTCCTTCAATCCCCACAAGAAATCAAGCATTGGGGTATCTGTGGGTGGGGGGGGGGGATAACTTTTTTAAGAAGCTCAACTAACATACATCTCAAATCCTTAGTCCCCATCGTGATTCGAACTCGACCCCCTCTTTGGTTTGGTGGTCAAGTGGTCTCGCCCACACATCCACTCACTCCACTTGAAACAGAATTTACCTCGTTTTGAAATGTGAAAGCACGCATGAAGCTAATTTACTGCCAGCCATGAAAAATTATTGTCAAGTGACCTTCAATTGTTTTTATGGAGCTTTCTGCATTTATGACACCCGGGCTGTTTTGGTGTTCTATTCCCTCCTTAAGAGATTAACCCTTCAAGAAGAAGAGGGCATTCCCCTCTTGTGAATCTCAGAAGATGAAGGCCAGGAGATATCAACAACGATCCTGCCAATTGATACAACAATGCTGTGGTCCAAACAAAAACACACGCACTACAGATTAGGCAAAGTGTCGAAGTGTGATATCTACCAGCACTAACGATAGATAACAACCTACTACATGTGTATTCCTCCCCCCCCCCCTCATTCTCTCTCTCTCTACTCCATTTTTGGAGAACAAGGATCTTGTTTTAGATGTCAGCAGGCTAGAGGGTATAGAGCCCCCCCTCCCTTTTTTTTTTTTAAAAGGTGTCAAAAGTGGATTAGACAAAGAAAAGTGGGAAAACGGGGGAGAGGAAGTGTCAGACGAATGACACAGTTTAAGGGAGTAGACGGTTCTCGTGAATGGCGCTTATAGGCTCTAATTTGGCTCCTGGTAAAGTATGCTTCAACGTGATGGGTCGGGGGGGGGGGAGGGAATCAAAAGTGAAGGGTAAAGATCAATTAAAATACAAGTATGAAAAACAAAACAATAGGTGGCGAGGAAGAATAAAAAAGGGGGGGGGGTGTATTCTTATCAGACAACTTGTCGACACTGGCTCTCTCTCTCTCTCTGACTCATCGCAATGATATCAATGACAAATGGGGAGCCATTTCTTTTATTGAAGGTTTGTTGCCAACAAAAATAGAAATATGGGTCATTCCAGAATTACTGGGAAAGTCTGGAAAAAACTTTAGCAGGGCACTAGAGAAAACCTCAGGGGGAAAAAAAAAACGACATCACACAAAATTATATTTCCAAACAGAAATCATTGAAACAGAAAGAAGACTTCATACAGACTTATATTTCCAAACAGAAATTAAACAGAAAGAAGACTTCATACAGACTTATATTTCCAAATAGAAAGAAGAACGACTAGAATAACTTCCAACTCTACACTAAAAAAGTCTACACACAGCTGTCACTGGAACTGTCTCAATGTTTCTTCTCATTGATTTCGGAGTTCTAGCTGACCACTGGTCACCGTGTTAGCGATATCATTTTTAATCGAGGAACATTAGGCCTGTCAGACATCTCATAACTCTTCCAATAAAAACTCCCCCTTCCTTTTTATAACTCTGCATGCTAATTAAAGAGAGTCTAAATAAGGGAGGTAATCAGACAACACTGTGTTAGTTTGGGGACAGGTCTCGTTTTCCCAACCAAAGTAGGTGGCTCCAGAGAGACAAATGTTCGATGCAGCCTTTTCCTCACTATGGCTTGCTTGTTTGGATGGCTGCCTGGTCGTGCGGTTTGCGCGCTGGACTGTCGTTTGGATTTATCGATGGTCCCGGGTTCAAACCCTCCCCGCTCCCATCCACCGTCGTTCTGCAGGAGGTTTGGACTAGGAAGTAACACTATCTTCAACTCTGAAGGAACATCCGAAACATTTTACAAACAAACATTCTACAAGTTAATAGTGTGTATAGCCATTCTCTTTATCCGCTTTCTCTTTCCGTGCGTTATTGAAATAGACAACATAAATAACCGAAAATAAACAAACAAATAAATACAAGAATTATACAATTACCAACTGCAACAGTAAATAGTAAAGGATAGTTTCATTCAAGTTGTATAGATGCATAGGAGTCGTTATTAATTAAAGTTTTGAGTCCGAATCAAAGTTATTGGTCAATAAGAGAGAAAGAGAGAGGGAGAGAGAGGAAGAAGAAAGTTTAAATGTTTTCTACATTGTGTAGTTTTCACCTGAAACAATGTTAACAACAACTAGCACTGAACTACATTCTGGCGAGTTCTATTTCATTAGATACTTTAGAAAAGAGGTAGGGGGGTGAAGAAAAAAGCGAAAGGGGGGATAAGTAGATACAAAGATATTAAAAACATTTAGAATCCTCCTTCTCTGACCTGAAGAACTTTTTAATCAGGGGAGGAGGAAAATCCCCTGTAATAAACCTGACCTCAAGCAGGTATTTCCATTGTGTCATTTCAGAACAGGAACAAAGTGATTCCTTATCGCAGTCCGGGATTTCTCTTTCAGAACAGGGAAAAGGGGGGTCGGGGTATATAGAAACCAGTGGAGCGGGCAGGAAAAGCAAAGCAACCAGTGTTTGATGGTTGACTAACAGATCTGTTCCATGTTACGATCAATGGTCAATATGGACTCTTGATGGAAAAAAAACATGTTTCAATCTTATGTGAAACGTTTGTATTTCAAGCGGTTCTCAGATTATTATTCTTGTTATTATTTTCCCTACAATCTTCGAGTACACAGACAATGAGATTGTGCTCGTCGTCGACCACACAGAAAAAGCAACTCCACAGAAACAGAGCCGGATTTAGACTTGCTAAAGCCCTAGAGTATTTGTAATATGGGCCCCCCCTTGTAATCATCATAATGTAACTTAATCTTTTGCTTTTTTAAAAAAACATTGGGGGGGGGGGGCAGGCAAGGGCACTGCACATAGGCCAATCATTTTTGTTCCAAGAAACACGTGACTGTTTAGAGCGACACCAGTGAGCGTAACATTCACTTAAACATCTAAATGCATCTGTTAAAAAAAAAATTGCGATGTACCTAGATGAAAATAAAATAAAAGGAATGTTGAATATAAATAGATATCATTAGCTAAGGCTGCTAGACCATTGGTTGTTATCAAAAGGAAGTTGGGGAAAAAATCAATAAAAATATTGAATTTTTTTCCTTCTAATTTCACTTAGTGTTTAATATAAGTTATTTTTTCCAATCTATTATTGTATATCTTCTTATCATTAGATCTATTAGTGTATAACTTCTAATAATTAGATCTATTAGTGTATAACTTCTAATAATTAGATCTATTAGTGTATAACTTCTAATCATTAGATCTATTAGTGTATAACTTCTAATCATTAGATCTATTAGTGTATAACTTCTAATAATTAGATCGATTATTGTATAACTTCTAATAATTAGATCTATTAGTGTATAACTTCTAATCATTAGATCTATTAGTGTATAACTTCTAATAATTAGATCTATTAGTGTATAACTTCTAATCATTAGATCTATTATTGTATAACTTCTAATAATTAGATCTATTAGTGTATAACTTCTAATCATTAGATCTAAATACTAGAAAGAAAACAACTACTTCACCTTTATTTCAACTATTTCAAAAACACAGAGACTCATATGCACACACACACACACAAATGTACTAATGCACTCGCCATGTGCACTGCGCCATGTGCGCACAAATAAGATTTCCCACCTAAACTTGAGACATAAGACCGGCGAGTCCTTGCCTCCTGTTCGCACTGATCTCCAAATCAATCCCAGCAGGTGACGTCACCTGGGAGCCTCGCACTTCACCACGCTACCCCCCCCCCCCAGGGTACCTGTTAGGGCAGCGATACTCAAACTATGGGTACCACACTGATTTAAATCCACCAAACTCCACAGGTATATATTTAAAAAAAAAAACACGCAATGCCAAACACAGATCTTCAACATGAAAGTTCCACCGATCAACAAGCTTTGGAAATCCTAGACCTAAAACCGATTCCAAATATTAAGTGTAATATAATTTCAGATTCTGTATGACTGGCCTCGTTAGCTTTGTTTCAATGCACATTCAATTACTTTGTTGTTGTTGTTAGACATTGACTACGTGATAAGAGACAGTTGAAAACTTTGATAAGAGACAGTCAAAAACTTTGATAAGAGACAGTCGAAAACTTTGATAAGAGACAGTCAAAAACTTTGATAAGAGACAGTCAAAAACTTTGATAAGAGACAGTCAAAAACTTTGATAAGAGACAGTCAAAAACTTTGATAAGAGACAGTCAAAAACTTTGATAAGAGACAGTCGAAAACTTTGATAAGAGACAGTCAAAAACTTTGATAAGAGACAGTCAAAAATTTTGATAAGAGACAGTCAAAAACTTTGATAAGAGACAGTCGAAAACTTTGATAAGAGACAGTCGAAAACTTTGATAAGAGACAGTCGAAAAGTTTGATAAGAGACAGTCGAAAAGTTTGATAAGAGACAGTCGAAAAGTTTGATAAGAGACAGTCGAAAAGTTTGATAAGAGACAGTCGAAAAGTTTGATAAGAGACAGTCGAAAAGTTTGATAAGAGACAGTCAAAAACTTTGATAAGAGACAGTCAAAAACTTTGATAAGAGACAGTCAAAAACTTTGATAAGAGACAGTCGAAAAGTTTGATAAGAGACAGTCGAAAAGTTTGATAAGAGACAGTCGAAAAGTTTGATAAGAGACAGTCGAAAACTTTGATAAGAGACAGTCAAAAACTTTGATAAGAGACAGTCGAAAAGTTTGATAAGAGACAGTCGAAAACTTTGATAAGAGACAGTCGAAAACTTTGATAAGAGACAGTCAAAAACTTTGATAAGAGACAGTCAAAAACTTTAATAAGAGACAGTCGAAAAGTTTGATAAGAGACAGTCGAAAACTTTGATAAGAGATAGTCGAAAACTTTGATAAGAGACAGTCGAAAACTTTGATAAGAGACAGTCGAAAACTTTGATAAGAGACAGTCAAAAACTTTGATAAGAGACAGTCGAAAACTTTGATAAGAGACAGTCGAAAACTTTGATAAGAGACAGTCGAAAACTTTGATATCAAACAAAATAATTAATTACTAGTAAATAATGGACTAAAGGTTAATTTTTTTAAATTAATTAATTTTTTGTCTATGCCTATGAATAATTGTGCAAAGTTTCAACTTGATACGAGAAATGGTGTGAGAGAAATAACGTATACTAACTTTTTACCAGACAGACAGACAGATAGACAGACAGACAGTGAGTTTATATGCTTTGAATAACCATTTGTATTATATTTAGAATTTTTTATTTTTTAATTATTCTTTTTTTTTATTTTGAAGTAATATTAAGTTTAAAATATTACGTTTTAAAAAAAGCAAAACAGAACCAATGTACCCACACAATAAGAAGAAAGGTTGTTTATAAAATGATCCCCAAATTCTATAGTTTATGTTATATGAACTTATGAAGTCGATACTTATACAAGTGAAGAAACAATACCTGTAGGAAGGGGCGGGGGGGGGGGGCGGGGGGAAGGGAGGGAGAATGAAAAAAAAAAAAAAAAAAAAAAAAAGGGGTATGGATGTGGCTGGGAGTTGTTGGACTGGAGTTTTTGACTTAAATTCCTGGATAGTGTTCCGGATCTCGTTAAAATAACCCACCGCTTGTTTTTTTTTTAAACATAAGACGTCGGGGGGGGGGGGGGCGGTAAGGTAATAGCGAGATCTCGTTTCAATCTTTATCGTCACAGTTGGAACTTCAAGGATCAGGGTACGCCCCCCCCCCCCCATTCCCAACATCAAATGACTGCAAACGATTAGCTTTATTTCATGGCTTCAGTTTTTTATTTCTCAATGAAATGTTTTCAAAGATAATTATCAACGACGGAAGATTCGTTTTCTTCTATTCTTTGAAGTATCAACAATTCGTCAGCATGATACAGAGTTGTACATAACAAAATACAAGACAGAAACAAAGAAAGGAGAGTTTTTTTGTTTTTTTGTAACTTGCTGCATCAAAAGTCCAATGTGAAAACTAAATGATGTAGATTGAAGGACAGCAAGTCGAGTAGACACATTGGGTGGTTGGCCTTTTTTTGGTCTTAGTATTTAAAATGTTACAAATTTAAAAGGGAACAAAAAGTATGGTTGTCGTAGAATAAAACGCGTCGCTTGTCGTTAATATCAACACAAGTTGTTCCGTGACAGTATTAGAATTATTTTAGAGCCCAATAACATCTTGAAGTAGATCTAAATATAGCTCACAAAATCTCAGGGGCGATTTAATTATAAATTATGCAGGAAGCTGTTTTTGGGTTCTTACTAGATCTGAAATTAGGTCTAAAATTTGATTGGATCACTTCATCATGTCTAACATTTGATTGGATCACTTCATCATGTCTAACATTTGATTGGATCACTTCATCATGTCTAACATTTGATTGGATCACTTCATCATGTCTAACATTTGATTGGATCACTTCATTGTGTCTAACATTTGATTGCATCACTTCATCATGTCTAACATTTGATTGGATCACTTCATCATGTCTAACATTTGATTGGATCAACTCATCATGTCTAACATTTGATTGGATCACTTCATCATGTCTAACATTTGATTGAATCACTTCATCATGTCTAACATTTGATTGAATCACTTCATCATGTCTAACATTTGATTGGATCACTTCATCATGTCTAACATTTGATTGGATCACTTCATCATGTCTAACATTTGATTGAATCACTTCATCATGTCTAACATTTGATTGAATCACTTCATCATGTCTAACATTTGATTGGATCACTTCATCGTGTCTAACATTTGATTGGATCACTTCATCATGTCTAACATTTGATTGGATCACTTCATCATGTCTAACATTTGATTGGATCACTTCATCATGTCTAACATTTGATTGGATCACTTCATCATGTCTAACATTTGATTGGATCACTTCATCATGTCTAACATTTGATTGGATCACTTCATTATGTCTAACATTTGATTGGATCACTTCATCATGTCTAACATTTGATAGGATCACTTCATCATGTCTAACATTTGATTGGATCACTTCATCATGTCTAACATTTGATTGGATCACTTCATCATGTCTAACATTTGATTGAATCACTTCATCATGTCTAACATTTGATTGGATCACTTCATCATGTCTAACATTTGATTGGATCACTTCATCATGTCTAACATTTGATTGGATCACTTCATCATGTCTAACATTTGATTGGATCACTTCATCATGTCTAACATTTGATTGGATCACTTCATCATGTCTAACATTTGATTGGATCACTTCATCATGTCTAACATTTGATTGGATCACTTCATCATGTCTAACATTTGATAGGATCACTTCATCATGTCTAACATTTGATTGGATCACTTCATCGTGTTTAACTGATGTTTGCATCCATTTAAATTGGAAAGTACAAATACATGAATCTAAGCATCGGACAACAAAACAGGACAAGGAAACACTAGCGAGAAACCAAAGTTTGTATTAGATATCTACCTTTAGTCCAAGTGAACAGCAGGGTCGACTCCTCATGCAAGAAACACCAAATGTAACGTGAAGAAGAAGAAACAAAAAAACTTGAAGGAGCAAATCAATCAATGGTGGCGACCATCCCCTTTCGCCCCGTGAGTGTCCAGTGAAGACTTTGTTTTCGCGATCTGGTAGGGGCGGTGTCCTACCTGCACCAGGTGAACAGACAGCAAACAAGAGGCCAAAAGAGTTTTGAGGTAGGGGGGGGGGCAGGGAGAGTTTTAACGGGAAATTGTGAACAAGGAGGAGACGGGGGGGGGGGGGGACAGATGTAAACAAGGCAGCAACCATCAAGTGGCGCCACGCCCTTGCTCCAAGTTTACTCTCACAGCCAAAACTGGCGCCCGAGTGTGTTGATATAAATTTTCTAGTCCACAGCATGAATCTTACATGACATCGTGTGGCCAGGACTATTAGGTCAAGTGCTGCCACTGCTCCATAACAGAGGATCTCATACTAGCACCTACATCCAGCACCTATTGAAAACAGAACAGAAATACAGGGCAATTAAATGGTACCACCAATGATGTTATGTAGTGCATGTGTGTGTTTCTATGGTGACGGTGCAATGGGTTGGAGGCTATGAAATGTGGATGAAGCGAGATAAGTGGCACTGTCGTAAGCTGTCTTAGGGTAGGCCAGACGACTCCAGATTGCCAGAGTGAAAAGACGTGATTTTTGTAGTGAGTTAGATTTTGTTCGAAATACCATTTTTCATTTAATTACTCAAGTCTACTTCATTTATTTCATTTCATCTGAAGTTAAATTTGTCTTTATTGTAATAAAATGTCTATTTACTATTGTTCACAAGGAAGTTATTCAAGTTATATCGAGTTTTTACAAGTTAAAATATAATTCACCTACAGCGGTTTAGCTGTCTATCAGAAGTTTAGTGCTACAAGTCAAAGACCGTCAAAAGCCAATGGTGTTAAGGAGTGTATGTGTGTGTATGTGTTTCTATGGTGACGGTGGGCCAAGCTTAGCGATTGGTTGCGAATGATGCAATATAGGTGGCATTGTCGTCACTTGGTCTTAGGGGAGACGACTCCAGAACGTGAGACTGAACGGTTGTGTTATTGTAGTGGGTTAGATTTTGTTAAAAGATATTATTACCAAAGTCTACTAACGTTTGTTTTATTCGATCACACGTTGATTTTGTCTATATTATTGTTACAAATGAACAGTGATAGGTAGAGGTCAACGTATGACCCCGGCGAGATGACACAGCAGCTAGTGTTCCCTGGAATCTACATGTACAAACAAAGACAGGATGTGACGTGTCCACACGTGTTGTTCCAGGGGACGAACAGATCTAAGTAGGGGGACAGTTACTAATGAACAGTGACAGATAAAGGTCACTACGTGTGACCCCGACTTGATGACACTGCAGCGAGTGTTTTCTGGAATCTACGTGTATAAATAAAGACAGGATGTGACGTTTCCTGACATGTTATTCCAGAGGATACTAGGAGTGTTTGCGCAACTTAGGAGAAGCGATTAGGGACTCTATATAAGCCAGAAAGTTAATGTGAAAGTCAGTCGTATGGAGTCGTGAGTGAGTCGTGACAGTCGATACAGACAATGTAAGACGTGTGCGGCTCTGTGGAAGAGAAATGTGTACGACTCGATGCAAGTTAACTAGGGTAGAGTTAACTGGAGTGGACTACTGTCGTTAAAGTCTATACAGCGAACTACAGTGGACTTGAGCCGTTACAGTCGATACAGTCGATGTAAGACGTGTGCGGCTATGATTCGGTAGACTTGAGTACGACTTGGTTCAGCTTTGGGAGACCTGGAGCGACACTGGGAAGTGTGTCGTTGGTCTGTTCTGTGGAATACGGCTCGAAGAAGTTGAGAAGAGATGAAGTGCAACGAAGTGAAGAGATGCAGTGCAACGAAGTATAGCTAACTGTAAACTGACAGATATTGTACAGTCTTCTACGCTACATGTTACATTAATGTTAGAGTTAATAGTCATTAAAGTTATATGAAGCTGAAAGTTTAGTCGTCAAGTTCTTTACAGTGTTTTTATTTGTGTGCCTACTAATACTTCTAGCCAGAAGATTCAGAAATACGTAACATTATATTCAGTATTGTTCAAGTTATTTGAAGTTTTATATTTTACTCCTAAAAGGGTTTAGTTGTCTACCAGCAAATGGTCACAGTAGTCATTTATATAATAGTCCTTTTTTATAACTGTGAGAGGACTGACACAAAGACGCAAAATAGTCAAAGTGGAATTTACCCAAAGGCAGTGGCGTAGCTAGGAATTTGCAGTCGTCTGGGGGCCCGGGGGGCTTAACTTCTTTCTTAACCACTCATTTAGGGCCCACCTCAAGTGGGTGCCCGGGGGGGATTTTCCAATTTTTCCCTCTCTCTCCCCCACCCTAGCTACACCTCTGCCCAAATGATTGTTTCACTGGCCAGGTATCAAAGTTTAATATTTATTTGTAATTATATGACCAGAGTTGTGAAGAAGCAGAGGCGAACTCACGTGAATTAACAAGTCAGTCAGTAAGCAGTCAAAGATCTCATAAAGACAAGACTGAGATAAATCCATCCTTTAGGTGCATGTCTGGAATTTCAACCACCTTAAGATACAATCCTACAAAAGGGATAAGTAACTGAATAAACAAACACAAGTACATACACTACATGCATTAGAGCTAGTGTCTTTGAATGCAACAAAGTGTTACGGGGTTGCATGGTTTCTATTGGCTGACGTGATTCTGATGTAATCACGAGCAAGACCTCGCAGTTGTGGTAATTAACGGGGGGTGATCAGCTGATGAAAGTCAGTTGAAGCTGCGAAACAGAAGGATGTGTGTTCTGTTGAAGTCTTCACTTAAGACACGAGGGACTGAGAAATACAAATACAAAACAATTTCCATAATCGTCCGCACAAACAATTCTATATTTAGGGTCAACACATATTGGAGCCCGAGGCGTCTTCCAAAGAAGGGAGGGGTCCGTGCTTCAAGATATTCCACATTACGTTTTGATTTTGAATACAAAGTCAATATCTTAGTATTAAATTTGACTGGCTTAGAATAAGTCAACAGGACTTAGGACCTTAGCCCACTGCAACCTATGCGACCGCAGTGGGCACCGCACCGATTCTAGGCGTACATTATGTAATTAAACCATTATAACTAAACAGGGTTCCCGCGGCCTCATGATTTTTCAGGAGCTCCTGGAAATCTCCTGAAATTGCAAAAATATACGAAAACGTCCTGGAAACTCCTGAAATTAAATAAATCTCTAGAAAACTCACAAAAATCTCTCGAATATAGACAAAATTATCATTTTGGGATGTTATTCAATATGGAAAACCCAAATCCTATGCGAGATAAAAGAAAAAAAAAGAACGGCATTATACAATACCAGTAACTGTGACATCAGGTGAAAAGAAAAAACCTAATAAAATACTCAGAAAGACACAAAGGCACATTCCTCGTTCCATATGCTAGGACAAATTTGTACAAATTCTCCTTCTTTCCTGGTGAAATTAGAAGAAGCTTCTCGCACTTCAAACTAATGAAGAATTACTTGATGTCAGTATTTTCAAAGATAGCTTGAAAAATTTGGTAAATTTTGCTATTAATCGTGATCTATGTGGGAGATCCTGCCTCCGTGTTAAACTGTGTGACTTGGCTAGACCCATAGCTTGTAAAAGTAAACTTGATCGTGATTTTGTACTTATGAATAAAATGCAAAATTTATTTTCTAATGCAAAAGCTTAATTTCCACGTATCTCCCTTATCCCTACCCAAACTGGGCCCCGCGCAATCCGTTTCGCATAGGGCCTCGCAATTGTTAGGGCCGACCCTGACGTAATCAACCGAGACCATTCGTTAGAGAAGGCATTCGTCACAGGTCTGTACGACGCGGCAACGAGCTATTGGTCTAAACTGCCCACAGGTTGTGACGTTGCAGGTCAGTGTTCAGGCCTTTTATAACGATAGGGCTCGAACAAACAGACTTGATACTCAGGGGCGCAGCCTCTGGGGGGTTATAAGAGAGGAATGTCTACATGTTTGTTGTTTTAATTTACTTTTAGAAGACCGTTTCAAGTGTTGGTTCTTTAAAAAATGTAAACCGCACCGATAGTCTTAAAAGACATACAGCAACGAAACTATATTTAGATTACCCCGCACATTTCCATGGCTATACTTTCACTGTTTCCTCAAGAATGTCTGCTGGGCTACTGCATGCGCCTTGAGGGCAATAAATTTGAAGAGGGGTGCTAAATAAAATTGCGAAATGCGGAGATAATTTTGTGTTATTTTTAGCCCATGGCAAGACTTGCTGGGAACAAAATATTTTTTTTAATGAAAATGCTTTTTTTTTTCTAAATAATCGCTTTTTCCCCTTTTGTTTTTCAACCGGTTGTCTACGTACAAGATCTGCAGTGTGGGATGAGATTGAGCCTTATGATGAAAAGAGAATCTGTTTAATTGTGACCCAATAGTCATCCTACGAAGGAATGTATAATTTCAGTAGGCTGAGTAAGTTAGTATTCAATAGACATCGGCCTCAGTTTTACACGCTTCTTCTCTCAAGTCAAACAGCCTCAACAAAGTCATGAAGACAGTGGCATAGTTAGTGTGGGGGGAATGGGGGAGAATTGGAAAATCCTCCCGTGCCCCCCCCCCCCCACTTGACGCCATTATCCCATGTCATGATGTCAAATGTCAAAATGCAAGAGCCCCTAAAAAGGACAACCTCCCCCCCCCCCCGGAAATCACTAGCTACACCACATAATGAAGACTATAATTAAATTGGCGATGTCACGTGACCATGTAATGGGATCACTTCGACGTATAGGAATTGTATTCTACCTTTGTTGCAACCTTTATACATCTCGATCTAAAGAAAAATATAAACAAGGTTATAAAAATGGTTTGTGTCGAAACACAAAATCACATTCGGCCCCCAAAGTGGTCCATTTAGGCTGGTAAAAAAGTAGCTTTCAATATTTTCAGCAAGAATATTAGAATTAATAAACTATTAACAACCAAAACCTTACGTCCGAATATACAAAAAAAATAGACTTGTGTATACATTGTAATTTTAACTAATATTCTTAAATTGTTAGGCTATGTGACGACATGATACCATATGATGCGGAGATATCAACATATATTAATCTTATTATTATTACATTTTAAATATCAGTGTGCAAATGGCGCATTGCATTTCAAGTGTATAATATGAAACACTGTTTATTAAATGGCGCTTTAAATTAGTTTCAGCTTATATGCATACTAAATACATTTATCCATTTTTAAAACAGAAGCATGTACCTCCAAAAAGAAATTAAGTAGCTTATATAAAAAAAACATAATGATTTTCGTAATAAAAATTAACAAAAAAAAATTTAAACCATTTTTGAAACAGAATATAACGAAAACTCAGCATAAAGATTTAGAGATTATAGGTCATATATGAAAATGATCTCCATTTGAAATATTGTCTCCCATTTTTTTTTAAATAATTTTTAAATGAAATAAAAATCTGCGTGCATATATACACTTTACAATTAAATAATTCGCTTTCAGAAAAGAAAAAAAAAGTATCAGAACTTTGAGAGGTCTAAAATATCATGATGTCGGATTTTCAATATCTTTTCTAGTTTCTGTGATCTAGACGGGACGGACGTACAGACAGACGACACCAAAACTAACAGCGGCTATTCCCCTTTCCGGAGTCGCTAAAAAAAAAAGCTTATATAAAGCGTAATTTTATCAATTAATTTGGGTCAGTCAAGTAATTAAATTTGTAATAGTTCTAGATTCTAGACTATCAATAATAAATATGTGCGATTAGAAATATTTTTACTTATTGCTTTTGTTTACGCGATTTCCTGCTTTTAGCTTTCTCAATACGCTTTGGTCCTCTCACATGTCTAGACCAGTTAGGAAGGGGAAAAGGGGGGAGGAGGGGTTATTTGTGTGAATGTTACCTTAATCCCTTTTTTTTCAGTGCATTTTTTTTTAAAGTTGTACTCTTGAATTTCAACTCGAGCTTCGAGGGCTCATGCCTCCTCAAGCCAATACACTAACTACTGAGCCGGCAAAGTGCTTATGAAAGTAGAAGGTTTTCTACTTATCTATTGTTAGTTTCAAAATTTTAAGCGACGACCTAATTATTTACACAAATTTTAAAGGGGATTAATTCAAGTTAAACCCCCATATCTGCCGTGTACATTTTTTCCCTTATTTAGTACCAAATAAACACTAAATAATAATAAATAATTAACTAGTCATTGTTGTTTTGTTTATTTGTATGTTTGTTTTTTATATTGATTCTTATTTTGTCAGGTACAATGAATAAATGTGCGAAATTTCAACTTGATCCTAGACTGGGTGTGGCAGAAATGACTTTTACAAAAATTGTACAAGACAGACAGACAGTCTAATTAATATAAGCTTTGTAAAAATGTACCTACGAGAAAAGAAATACTTGATTCAACAAATCCGATTAGTAACACGATTATTTGCAAGAAATGGCTCTGCGCAAAGTGGGCCAAATGACTCCCTCTCCCAACACAGGCATACTGGGCTATCATGCACCTGACAATGTTTTTTTCTTTAAGGTCTATGTATCGTTGAAATGTTTCCATAAAGAATGTATAACCAGGCTCTTGGTGGTAGGGAGACTGTTGGTATCGGTTTTGTCTGCGCGACAGGGGAGGAAATGCTTCAATCATTTATTGTCGTGTCACGACGAATCTTGAGAAGAGGAAAGTCTCAGTTACTCACTTAGGCCTTTTTGAACGTTACATTCTGATTTGGAAAATTGGGGTGGCGGGGGGAGTTAGTAATTAAATATATGTCTGGGAATCCGGCTGTCAGTTGAGGGTCTGACACTTCACTTTTATTTTCAACAATGTGACACCTACCAAAAGTTGGCTCCCAAAACAACACTTATGTTAAGTTTTTCTGTCGTAAAACAACTTTTTGTCGTTAACCGAAACTACAGCTTCACAAGACAATGTAAATGTAAGTTTTAATAATAAAATAATAATAATAATATAAAGGTAAACTACGTTGATGTAAAGATAAGCTATGACAGTGTAAACGTAAGGTACGACGATGTAAAGATAAGCTTTGACGGTGTAAATGTAAGGTAAGAAGATATAAAGATAAGCTATGGGGGTGTAAATGTAACAAACGACGATGTAAAGATAAGCTATGACGGTTTAAATGTAAGGCATGACTATGTAAAGGTAAGCTAAGTGGTGTTAATGTTAAAAAAAAAGGTAATGTAAGGATAAGCTACTATTATGTAAATGCAGGGTCTGACAATGTAAAGATAACCATAGTTGACGTAAGGTCTACTATGACCACCATGCACTTACGAAGCGCAATCCGGAAGCTACGCAAAAACAAAAATATATCTCCGTAGGCTATAGTCGTAAGTCTAGAATGCTTTATTTCAATTATTGGGAAATCTCGTGATCTACTCGCTGTGTAAAACAGCGGACATAAATCTTTTTAAACAAGACTTGAAGATTACTGGCCAGCATGAGTGTCTTTACTTTACTTTACTTTACATCTATTTTAATGTGAGAATTCAAATTATTAATAATAAAAAAGGTATATTAAAAAAAAAACAGGACACAATTTACACAAAGTCACAGACATATAGATATGTACTACAGTTACTACTACAGTGGAAGAACATTGGAAGAATGATTTATTGTTAAGAGATCTAGTAAATAATTAATTAATTGGAGGGATTTTCAAATTTGGACCCCCCTCCGCCCACCCTAGCTACGCCACTGATATCCTTTAAAAAAAAATCTCCCGCCATGATAAGAAGCATGAAGTAGTGGTGAGAGCATTGTCTCTGAATGTTGTGATACCCGCGCCATTGATTTGTATTGAAGGAAGTGCACCGTATACACTCAGTGGTTGCTGAAATCGTAAAACACTGTGATGGTTGGCGCTCCGTGGCCGATGTCGTCTGCTGAACAAGTAGATCCGGTTCCGTGAATACTGCTTTTGATTCTGGACATGTGCATATAATTATCTTTACAACCCATTTAAAATGTAATATGAGTGCGGCCTACGTGAGAATGTTTATAAAACAGTGGGTGGGAAGGTAGGGGTGATGTAGCAACTTATAATTCACAGGTAATCCATGTCAACACACAAACACTAGACTACGCCTTCCCCTATCCCCGGAAAGGGTTGGGCAAGGCTCCGCAAAACATTATACAACATACCTATGTAATCTTCGGAACACTAGCATCTGTCTGTAAAGTATCGAGGGTTCCATACAGATAGACCAATTTTCAGGCGGCGTACACAAAAGACGTCTCATGTTTTCTTGCACTCGTATTTAACACCATTTCATCAGGAGTGGTTCCCCATTGAATTCCTGTCGAGGAACGGTATTTTATTTATACAGAGAAGGGAACTAAGATTTATTATAAGGATAGCATAAACTAAACTATAGCAGAGGTTCCTTAAGTGGGTTAACAATAGTAATGAAAAAAAAATAATATAGAAATGCTATGTTAATTTTAGCTACAATGATTGTTATGGATGCCATTCTTCTTCTTCTTGAAACTGTCAGGTAGAGTTGAGCCTTCGGCTCTTGGAACTCCATGCCAGCAAAAGTGAACCAAAGCTCCCTTTCACTGGCCTGAATGAGAACAGTGTACACTGTGGTGTCAGACTCGCGGCCAGAGACCGCGTGCACAGGGATCCCTGCCATTTTCCTTTTTTATACCAGGCTAACCGTGCAGGACACGCCATTTATGTAACGGCCCCTTGAGGAACGGCGCCTGGATTGTGACAAGGTTGTGGGACCTTTTTTACAACTCCGCACAGTGCAATGAGGATGCTCTCGCACCCCCTTAGGCATTTCCACGGGAGTCTTGTTTTGCTACCCTTTAGCCTAATCGTTTCCTCCTACGATCGTTTCCACCCGGGCGCCACTATGAGGCAGGGTAGCAGGCTCGGGCGCCACTATGAGGCAGGGGTGGCATGCCCGGGTTATGGATGCCATAAAAAGAAGATTCCTTAAATATTCCACACAGTGTTAAATGGTACGTAGAAAGATGTAACGAATACATCAACGTTAAAGACTTCAAGTACAGATATGCAAGTAAATAAAACCAAAAAAAAAGACGACAAAAAAATGTATACAACTGAAAACAAACTGTTCTGTTTAAATCGAAAACGTAGGCTCATACTTTAACAAAGTTCACAAGTACTGAACAACATTCAAACACGAGTTTTCGTATAACGTCCTGAGTATCCAATGAAAGGAGAAAATGTGGCTTGGGAAGAAAGGGGAAGGGGGGATGTTTCAAAAAGCTCTAAATTCTGAGTTGTTGTTTTTTCTAATTGTAAACAAATAGCTGTATATAAGAGACATAATCGGGTTTAAAAAACTAGGTGTAGTCAGTATGTGAAAGCTATAAACAGCACAAATAAACAAAGCAAAAACAAACAAACAAACAAAAAAAAACAACATTTTGATGACTTGCCTACAAGCGAAGCGCGTGTATTGGATGTGTCGACTTAAGGTAATGGCTGACCCAACGGAATGTCTAAATCTGTGGACGTTTTGGCTATTCACATTGCACAGATACTCTGTCAGATCAACTTGTTGTCGTCAGAAGTAATCCAGCAAACTTCTGCCTCTGAGCCATGACGTAATAAGCTACTCCCCCAACACTCCAGGAGCTCCAATACAATTCGATCTATCCCAAGAAACTTGTGTGTGTTTGAAATCTCAGTCGTGTTAGGACTCAATCTACATAGTACATTTCTTGTCCCATGTTTGACATACAGATCTAGATATGGGTTAAACATTTCTTGTCCCATGTTTGACATACAGATCTAGATATGGGTTAAACATTTCTTGACCCATGTTTGACATACAGATCTAGATATGGGTTAAACATTTCTTGTCCCATGTTTGACATACAGATCTAGATATGGGATAAACATTTCTTGTCCTATGTTTGACGTATATATCTAGATATGGGTTAAACATTTCTTGTCCCATGTTTGACATGTACATCTAGATATGGGTTAAACATTTCTTAACACATATTTAACATATACATCTAGATATTGGTTAAACATTTCTTAACACATATTTAACATATATATCTAGATATGGGATAAACATTTCTTGACCCATGTTTGACATACAGATCTAGATATGGGTTAAACATTTCTTGACCCATGTTTGACATGTACATCTAGATATGGGTTAAACATTTCTTAACACATATTTAACATATACATCTAGATATGGGTTAAACATTTCTTAACACATATTTAACATATATATCTAGATATGGGTTAAACATTTCTTGACCCATGTTTGACATACAGATCTAGATATGGGTTAAACATTTCTTGACCCATGTTTGACATATACATCTAGATATGGGTTAAACATTTCTTGACCCATCTAGATATGGGTTAAACATTTCTTGACCCATGTTTGACATACACATTTAGATATGGGTTAAGCATTTCTTGTCACGTCTTTGACATAGAGATATCGGTTAAGCAAAGTTTTATTACATATGTTATATAGATCTGTGTTAAGCACCTTTTTTTTTTTTTAAATGTAAACATGCCTGGAATATACTAACCTCTATCATTTTCTAGACTTCTACGAGTGACACAAAATCATTGCCATGCCATGACGCGACATAATTTGATAGCAGATTTCTTATGTTTCAAAATGTTTATTTGGGTTACAGAATGTTACATGTAATGTTCTGTGTTATATTAACGACAATGCTTATTATATTTCAGCAACGCGTGTTACAGTAATGCTAATGTATATATCTAAATGTGTCTTTGTTTCCAGTGATGTATAATATTGCACTGATGTGTATGATAGGCCTACTTAGGAGACCATGTATTATATTAAGGTCAACATGGGGGGGGGGCGCCACTTACGATCCGACACCCCTCCTTTTGTACCCCATCTACAGTATCAAGCACCGACTAGCTTACATATTTAAGAACCGCTGGAGGCCAATAAGGAAGTTTATATCACCCGTGACGACCTATTACTCTACTTCTGGGGCGGAACGGGCTGGGGCTGGAATGAAATCGCACGCTTGGTTGGACCGACTAGAGGTCCACAATAAATATTTAAAAAAAAACAGGAGGGTGGGGTGGGGGTATAACATTGTTATGCGTTGCTGCTACATAACGTAACGCTTTGGCGTTTAGAAAGTGGGCGGAGACATACCTTTTATTTACAAAAATGTGTCAGACACGGACAAGTAGGAGACACAGCGAAGAGATTTATACAAAACTAGATTTAAACCAGAGAATTATCTAGTTATTTGTGCATGCATTCACAAACGCAGTACAGACACAACATGGATACTCACATAAAGCCATCCTTTCTATTAAATAAAAAAAAAAGAAAGGAAATGTTTTGTTTGTAAAATGTTTAACATGTTTCGGATGTTCCTTCAGAGTTGAAGAGTTGGGAGCGGGCAGGATTTGAACCCTCGACCATCGATACATCCGAACGACAGTCCAGCGCGCAAACTGCAAGACCAGGCAGCCATCCTGGAAGGAAGATATTAGACACTTAAAAAAAAGGTGAAACGCAGCAACAGTCATTGGTGACATGTAGTGCAGAGAAACAGGCGCTAGTAAGCATTTTCAATTGATGTCACCTTTTGACTAAGTTCGCTGTAAACAGAATGCCTTCTCTAACTTCCAGCTCCATCTCTTTTAGAACACGGTCACTTTTATATGGATTTTCATACTAAATCCAAATTAGTAGTAATCTGATCTTTGTTTACACTTTCAGGTTAAGGATCTTGTTTACGTTCATTAAATAATAGTCTACAATTCAGTCGAAAAGAAAAAGAAGGAAAAAAAAAAAGAAAAAATGTAGTGGCGATGTAATGAAACTTTATGGAAAAACATAAGAAAATGAAAAAAAAGTGTAGATTTAGAAATAAATAGACAATGTCAAGGACGCCGACTGTTACCAAATCAATAATAAATACTTTTGTGTACTACATGCGAAAGAGTTGATGTTGCAGGTACAGGTACTTAGCAATACTTCTTGTTGCAGGTACAGGTACTTAGCAATACTTTTTGTTGCAGGTACAGGTACTTAGCAATACTTCTTGTTGCAGGTACAGGTACTTGGCAATACTTCTTGTTGCAGGTACAGGTACTTAGCAATACTTCTTGTTGCAGGTACAGGTACTTGGCAATACTTCTTGTTGCAGGTACAGGTACTTAGCAATACTTCTTGTTGCAGGTACAGGTACTTAGCAATACTTCTTGTTGCAGGTACAGGTACTTAGCAATACTTCTTGTTGCAGGTACAGGTACTTAGCAATACTTCTTGTTGCAGGTACAGGTACTTAGCAATACTTCTTGTTGCAGGTACAGGTACTTAGCAATACTTCTTGTTGCAGGTACAGGTACTTAGCAATACTTCTTGTTGCAGGTACAGGTACTTAGCAATACTTCTTGTTGCAGGTACAGGTACTTAGCAATACTTCTTGTTGCAGGTACAGGTACTTAGCAATACTTCTTGTTGCAGGTACAGGTACTTAGCAATACTTCTTGTTGCAGGTACAGGTACTTAGCAATACTTCTTGTTGCAGGTACAGGTACTTAGCAATACTTCTTGTTGCAGGTACAGGTACTTAGCAATACTTCTTGTTGCAGGTACAGGTACTTAGCAATACTTCTTGTTGCAGGTACAGGTACTTAGCAATACTTCTTGTTGCAGGTACAGGTACTTAGCAATACTTCTTGTTGCAGGTACAGGTACTTAGCAATACTTCCATAGTCAGCGGATACACTAAAACAATAAATCTTGATATTTATAGATTCGCATCCATCTATGGAAAATCTAAAAGTTAGTCACAGTAATCTGAACTTTGTTTAAAAAGTTACGATTTTTAGAGATCCTTTTCCTCTCGTTCCCCTTCCTGAGTCTTGCAGTGAAATGGTATCTCCCAAAGCTTAGCAGACGACAAAACCATGATACTCTCCATCGATCCTTTGTGGCGGGGGTTTCCCAAAGTGGGGTACGCGTACCTCCAGGGGTTTTGGAAGACTTTGGAGGGGGGGGGGCACCTCATTAACTATGCTGATTAAAAAAAACAACACCATTTTATTATGTTCTGTTAATAAATCAAAGTGGGGTGGTTGGGGAAGGGGGGCGAGGGGTACTCAGCATTCCAAAAATTATAAAAGGGGTACACATAGGTCAAAATTTTTGGAAACACTGCTTTATGGTCACTAAGCAGCCATTGGCACCCCGTAACATCGCTGTTACTGGGTGAGGGTCTGTTTAGTTGTACACCTAAATCCAGCCTACCATATAAGCGCATCAATTAACTCAAACACAGATTTTAATAAAAGCTTAAAATCTTCGTTTAAAAAAAAAACAAAAAACACAGAAACTAAATTTTTATATAACTTATATTTTTGATCAATATTTGAGAGATTTAATGTCACTGTAGACATATACCAAATATAAATTGAATCACAAGATGTTAAAGAGTTATCAACATTTCCTTGTGGTCTGTTTAATAAGTTTTCCTCAATGTTCAATGCTTCATGTATTCTCTTCTCAGTCTCCCGAACATCAGCCGTCCGTCCTCTTGTATTCAATCTCTCTCTTTCACTCTCCTTTAATAGAACAAAGTAGCTTCTTTTCCCGACCCCCCCCCCTTCCCATATATATATATATGGGATGCGTGGTCGAGAGGCTAAGTACGCTTGAAGTTGGCTTGGCTTGGCTAACTATGAAGACACCCGACTCGAGCAGAGTTGTGTTTACTGAGCGCCTAAAAGCAGCACGGAAAAAAAACCTCCCCCATCGGTCCACAAATGAGATTGGATCATAGCATGCTATAAGCATGAAAGTATATAAAAGGTATAATTTATTATATATATTTATATACAGTGCTTTTTTTTTTTGTAAAAAAAAAAAATAGGTGCCGGTACTCAGTGATGTAGGCCCCCTATTGCCTAACTTTTAACTACTAATAAATTAATAATAACTGTAAAAATACAAGAAAAGTAATAATTTTTCCCCACATTTCCGTCACACAAAAAGCACTGTATATAAATATAAATAAATATAAATATATTTATAAGAGAAATCTTTAAGTTAAAACTCACAAAATTTAGAAAAGACTAAATGTAGCTCAACAAATATAACTAAGACGGATTTTACGAGTCAGTTACAAAGATTGGGTCTCAAGCAAAGAAATCCTATACCAAACTGGGACTCGGTCATTTAATGAGATTGTGTCCGAACGTCGCATGAGGTTTGCTGGACAAGTCCTCCGACAGAATGAATTACCAAGAGTTGCAATGACATGGTGGCCAATACAAGGAAAGCGCAAACAGGGACGTCCTCGTATAACTTGGCGTTACACTTACATGGAGGACTTCAGAGCATTGGACACCAGGTGGGAAGAGGCTTCAAACATAGCAAGATCTATATGAAGACAGCTTGCCGCCCAATACGGCGAATGGCGCGGGAGGATCTAAGTCTAAGTAAGTAACACGCTTGCCAATACACCTGGAGCGCTCTCACAGAGGACGCGGGGTACACATTGCCGAAGACAAGAGCAGACGATGAAAAGAGAACTTAGAAACTCCAAGGAGGATAACGGCTTGTGTGCAGCAGATATGCCAAAATATGTAGGTCGCTTTGGGGGTCACGTGAAATACTTCGCTCATCTTTAATCTTCAGATTCAAATATAACGCTTCACTACGCTTGCTAATAATCATCCCCAGATTTCTTTCCCTGCTGACTTACACAATACAATCTGTTAAGAAAAGTACCTAGCTCTCAACGTGGCACACCAAACTGCCAACTACACAACGTCACCACGCCTGACTTACCCTAGAGGTAGCGGGCATACAATAGGAACACTTAACTTAGAGGCCGGGCATTTCAAAGAAAAAAGAAAAAAAAGAAAGGGGCGAAAAAAATCATTCGCAAAATACTTCACAAATCTATTAGAAAATAATGAATTCTACTAATAGCTTTCAATGAGCTAGATTCATTTCAGGAACAGAATAAATAGCAAATCTATTTGGCTTTCATATCAGGTCCAATTCATACAAGCCTGTCTTCAGTGACACCGACTGGGTATACCAACTAGTTGAACACAAAGGCAAACGACAGAAAGTAAATATTATAAAGGTATACAAAGCATGTACATGTGTGCAATCATTCTTTAAGCGTGGTATAAATCTTGTCAGTATGTTTGCTGTTGAGCGCAGAGGCGTTCCGTGGTTCTAGCGCAAAAATAACAATGAGAAGATAACTGTTCAAAATGCTACACTCATCCGAGTTTATGGCGAGGGAGTTCTCTCCCCTTTCCTCTGATCAAACCGTGACCTCCGTGAAGGCGCCGATCAAACCCGCAAGATAAAGCCCTTTAGGTACTTAGTACATTCACCGAGTTTGAACACTGCGGCTCGGTGCGAAGGCTTTCTTGAGTGTGATGACGTATTCAGTATTATGACGTCAGAGAGGTAGGAGACTGCAAGAATCTATGGATTCATTGTTGTTGATATGGTTTTGGTTACATATACTACCATGAACGTAGAAACATTTTTTTTTGCCTTGGGAGGGGGGGGGGGGGCTATTGTTTATTTTTCTCTCCGCCCACACACTCACACACTTTAATTCTATATACTTGAGTTTTACGTACTGTATGTTCAGTACAGCAAGTCCGTTCAGTTTTCTTTCTCAAAAATCTATTTGTAGGTTCTTAGTGGAGTTATTGGAATGGCAGTATGTACCCTTCCTTGCCAGCTGAGGAGTCTAGGGGAACGCTATGTGCTGAGCATTATTTCCTGTATTCAAAACTTAAAAGATGCATTTTCTGAGGTGTCAACAGCGCAATATCCTGCTACTCTTCTAACGAGAATTGCAGGTCAAATATCAGATCTGCTATTCACTGCTTTTTAGCGGCCCCCGAAAGGGGAAAAGACGTTAATAGTTTTGTGTGAAATGTCTGTCCGTCCCGTTTAGAAAAGATAGTGAAAATCCGACATCATAATATTTGAGTCCATTCAAAGTTCTGATGCAACGGCTACTTTTTTCTTTTCTAAAAGCGAAAAATCTAATTTTTTAAATCACTTATGCAAGCAGTTTTTTTTTTTTCATAAAAATACACCACTTTTACAACTATTCATTATTAATAGTAACAAACAATGGAGGCTCTTTAGTAGGGGAGACTACATTTAGCCATGTGTTTAACACATTTATGCAAATGGTTTTAGATTTTTTGTCAAAAAAATGTTTTTTTTTACATTTGTATTGTTTAGTTATGTAAGTTCTGTTCTACCAACTCTTACATTTATCGAAAAATAATGTTTATTTTTTTTTAAGAAAAAAAAATTATTTAGTATACATATAAGTTGGACATAATTTAAAACAACAATTAATAAGTAGTTTTTCATATTATCTCGTGAACTGCACCATACACACAGGGCACATAATGAACTAAAGGAAGTATTTTTTTTTAAGGAAATGTTGAGGATTTGAATAAGAGATTGACCCTTTAGAAAACAATTAGATCAATTAGATATTCATTATAAGACATCAGTTAGGCCAGATTCATATTTAACTTCACATCCACTTTCCCCTATCTTTTGGTTTGTTGGACCGCTGGGACACCACACAAGATCTGTCAACCTTCTTTTCCATTCTTCTCTGTCATTTGTCTTTGATCGAATTTAATTCTGATGTTCTTTCTGAAAATATTGATACCTGCCTTTTTACCTGCCTGGGTGGACATCTTCGGGGGCCGTTTTTTTGAGTTTGTGTTTCCACACAAACTGTCTTTGTAACCTTGTTATGAATGGAGCCAAGCAAATGGTAAAAATTGTACTTTACATAACTGATCAAACCTCGTGTGAGCTTTTTTTTCATAAGTCTTTGGAGCGCTATTCTCGAGAAACATTCCGTCCATATATGTTTTTATTGAAGGACGGTTTCAAGGTCAAAACCCCCTTGGGTACGCACATGGAATGGTCATCTGTTTCTGTGGCCCATGGTTAACAAGGGTGTCATGTGGCAAGTACAACGACCAACCGCCTTTACTTTTTCCCCAACTAATGGCAGGTACCCGTTAGAGCTAGGTCGACTCAGAGGCTCCCTAAAAATCCAGAAATTCAAAATCAAAGTCTTCGCAAGGATTCGAACCAGGAACCCTCGGTTCGGAAGCCAAGCGTTTTACCACTCAGTCACAGCGCCTCCTGCTATCCTGCTATCTTTAAGATCCGTATTAATGTGATACCGAGCTGAGTTCTAGGCGCGCGCCCTGATTCTCCTTTTAGCGCATAGATTTACGCATGCCCACAAAACTTTCGATTAATTTGATCCCTCCTGTAATTCAGTAAAAGTTATTGTCTGCTATCATGTGCACGTCTTTAACCCGCCCCCCTCCTCATTATCCCCCCCCCCCCCCATGTCAACTTTTTTTTTCTTTCATTTCAAACGTTGTCAAGTGTCGCCAACCATTCACCCCCCCCCCCCTCGGGGGCTCAAAAAAAAAAAAAGGGCGTGGCGCCCCACGTAAAGGGCGAGGTCGGGAGGATTATTCTAATGAAGGGCGTGAGAGACGCGGGGCGTTGAAAGTGTGCAGAGTCAAAAGGAAGTGAAAGAGACAGGACAATGACAGACAACTGCGGCAGTCGGCTGTCATCGGCTGAGCCTTTTCTCTCCCCTTCCCCCGTGCCCTTCAAACAACTCATTGGCTTGAATAAAAGATTTTCCCCATTTTTAATGAGCTTCACGCCAAGTGAACCTTTTTTTTTCCCCTTCCTTATAGTCTGAAAAAAAAAGTCGTAGATAGGTAAGATCGTCACACCTACGTCAGAGCTTTACGCAAGGCGTATGAGAGCGAGAAAGGGAGATAATGAGTTAAAACCCCCACCCCCACACCCCAACGAAGTCACCACACGAGTAGATCAAGGACTAGTGATAGACATGTATAAATCAGTGTGACGTGCCATTAGGGGAAATTACGTTGCCAGTGGCAAAATACATACATAGATCTAGAAGAACCAGGCACATGATTGATAGCTATAATGTGTACTATTGAGTCTTTGACTATTATGATGCGTTTCACGTTATTAAAGGTAAAAACTATTTCAACTGAACATTCTAATCTTTCACCTCAAAATCGGACACAACAGAATGAGGCTATATATGTTCCGGAGGCAGAGAATGAGATCTAGACCAACAACTAGAAATCTGTGCGATTAATATTTTTTTAATTTTTTTATTTTTTTTTTATTTAGTGCTATTTCATGCTTTTAGCTCAATACGCTATGATCCTATCATTTGTCTGGTCCAGTTGGGAAAATGGGGGTGGGGAGGGGGGAGAGAAAGGGAAATCTGGGTGGATTTTACCTTCATCGTTTTGTTTTTTTAAGGGAACGACCTGAATTCGAACTCGTGGCTCAAGCCTCCTCGGCAGACGTGCTAACCACTCTGCTAATGAGGTACTTATGACTAGAGAACTTATGACTAGAGAATAGTTATACAGTGCTTATTACAATTTAGACATATAAAGTGGACTAACTCAGCTTATACCACCACTTCAGTCAAGTAAAATTTCTTTCCCTTATTCGAGATAATTAATGACCAATAGTTAAGGTTATTTGGTTATTATTTTTTTTAATTGATTCTTGTGTCATCAGGTAAAATAAATATTTGTGCGAAATTTCAGATTGATTCGAGATTGGGTGTTCGAGAAATAACGTATACAAACTTTTTTTTTTACCAGACAGACAGACAGACAGAGTTAATATAAACTTAGTAAAAATTCGCTACTGGTTGAAAATGTGAGGAAATAAGGTGCTCATATCGTAGTGGGGGGGGGGGGGCAAGAACATCACCATTGTATGAGTTTTTATTTATTACTAGCCGACCCGCGGCGTAGCATACGCAACTATTTAGTGACGGGTGAACACTTCCCGAAAGACACAGTTGTCCAAATGGGGTGGGTTTGGGCAAACGACCGTGAGTGAATGAAAAGGAGGAACTCTGGAGAGAGCAACATACAATTGTCCATGACTGAAAACAGGGTTCGGAAGATACAGGCATTTCTTTTGGAACGTTTGGCCTTGGGCTTTATTAATTGTCATGGCAAAGGCTAAAATATAGTTGGGCGACGTAGAGAATTATATATACAGAGAAGATTACTTGTTCTCCCCCCCCCCCCCCATTTTTGTTTTGATCCGCGCTCTCTGTCGCCGTGAAAGTTACGTGGGGTAACTCAAGTCCGACTTGCAGAAATAAAAGAGTTATCTTTCCATGACTTTTTTTTTATTGAGGGTTAGAGAGTCGGCGTGTGTGCGTGGTGTCCCGCATGGTTGGGCGACGTAGAGAATTATATATACATAGATTTTCATCCCAAACACTGCTACTCCTCACAATGATCGTCAGTCAGTTGGGCTGAAGGGAAATGAAAGCTTAAAAACTAATATAGGTCATCCTGTGTAGTTTCAAACTTTGCAGGCCATTAACTCCCCTACCTTCAACATCTATATGGAGGTGGGGGGGGGGGGGAGGGCTTGGGCTCGACGACTGAGACTTTCATCATGATGTAATTTCGCAATTAGGAGAGGGGGCGTGCACGAGATGGAAGGCAAGTGGGGGGGGGGGGTGCGCAGGCTCAAGGTGCAATGGTCTACAGTGATTCTCAGTGTGTGCACTGTTCTACTGTGATTCTCAAAGTGCAATGTTCTACAGTGATTCTCGAAATCCAATCACTAACCAGACTACGATATTTCTGCCGACATTTTCTGTTTGTTCTAGATATCCATTCTAGAGCCATTTGTATTTGGATATCATGACACGAAATGATGACAGTAACATTGAAAACCTGCACAGTCCTTATTCCTATTGGATTGGATTACAGTGAACGACAGAGATTAAGAGAGAGAGAGAGTAAAATAGAGAGAGACAGAGAGAGAAATAGTAAAAGAGAGACACAGACGGAGAGTAAAATAGAGAGAAAGACAGGAGGAGAGTAAAAGAGAGAGACATAGAGAAAAAAAGAGAGAGAGACATAGAGTAAAAGATAGAGATAGAGAGTAAAAGAGAGAGACAGATAGTAAAAGAGTGAGAGACAGAGAGTAAAAGAGAGAGACAGCGAGAGTAAAATAAGAGAGAGACAGAGAGTAAAATAAGAGAAAGACAAAGAGAAAAAGAGAGAGAGAGAGAGACAGAGAGTAACAGAGAGAGAGAGAGAGAGAGAGTAAAAGAGAGAGACAGAGAGAGTAAAATAAGAGAGAGACAGAGTAAAATAAAAGAGAGACAGAGAGTAAAATAAGAGAAAGACAGAGAGTAAAAGAGAGAAAGAGAGAGAGACAGAGAGTACAAGAGAGAAACAGAGAGTAAAAGAAAAGATAGACAGACAGACAGAGAGTAAAAGAAAAGAGAGACAGAGAGTAAAGAAGAGAGAGACAGAGATAGAGAGAGAGAGAGAGAGAGAGATAATAACTATATTAACTGAACTCACAGTGAACGGAATGGTCTTTCCCCTCACAAACCCACGAGCTCCATATCTTAACGTATCCGCGCATGCGTGGGTATGATACGGAAGAGCAATAATATTTATTTAATATTTTTTTGTGTGTGAACACGTTATGGAGAGGGGCGGGGGGTGGATCAGTTTTATGCCAAGACTGTGATGGCGTGTACATCATCGGGTCATTTCTGCACCTCTGACTTTCAGGTTAGTACACAAGACGTTGGGCCAAACCAGTGCTCCGTTGATAAGGCTGGCTCCCACGAACGACATGCTGGAAGCTAACATTACAGCTGTGGACATATTCTAATAGACGTAACCTTTTAATAGGAGTAACGAATGGTATAGCAGCCAGGCATGTAGACCATATGAACTAACAAGAAACTGATGCATAGTAGGCCTATCTGTGTATACATTCATGTACATAATCATTAAACGTCAATTTTTTTTTTTTAGAAAGACAGGTCATCGAATTACTCATAATAATACTAATAAATATATCTTTTATATAGCACTACTTTCATGATTATAGGATGCTCAGAGCGCTATGGTCCAAACTCATTTGTGGACCAGTGGGGGTAAGGGGTATCTGGGAGAAGGTTTTCCGTACTGCCTTTTGGCGCTCAATAAACACAACCCTGCTCGAGTCGGGTTTCGAACCTCTAGGCCCCTTCATAGATACCCTTATTCGGTAATCTTAAAAGATTTGGAGAACAGAGGCAAAGAATATTACTTTGGACCATACTATAACTGAGTAGTCCTAAAGGTCCCCAAAGCATTAGCATTATCCGAAAAAAAAAAAAATACATTTGTATTGTTTAACTGTTTCTTATAAATCTATAGTTATAATGTTTTGTTTGGTGTAATGCACAAATAGTAAGACAAATTCCCTTATAGATAGTAAAGATTATTATTATTATTATTATTATTATTATTACTATTATTATTATTATTATTATTATAATACTAATATTAATTATTATTATTATTATGTTAGAAATGAACGAGTAGTCATTCTCTGGCGCTGCCAGGGTCGAGTTTCGCTAAAGAGAAACAAAATTCATCGTAGTCCCTTTAACAGTTTCCACTGAGGAATTTTCTGGTGATGTGGCAGGTCTGCAGCAGTACCGCCTTCTGACAGGCAACGAAGATGTTCCTAGGAATGTTAAGGGCCTTGAAGGTGTCTGTGAGGTCAGTTGTTATTATCCCCTCGGTTGATATAACAATGGGGTATATTGTTATTTTGGACAATTTCCATAGACGCTTAATCTCCAAGCCTAGGTTCCCATATTTTCTTTGTTTTTCTATCTCAGTTTTTCTTAAATTATGAGACAGTGGTACGGCGATATCGATAATGGTAGCGGTTTTTTCTTTTTTATCGATGAACAGCAGATCCGGGCGATTGAAATCTACCGTTTTGTCGGTCAGAATAGGCCTATCCCAGTACAGCAGATGTTCAGTAGACTCGAGAACCTATTATTATTATTATTATTATCGTTTCAGTTACACTCCAAAACGTTTCTTCACAGATTTCCTTTGACATGTTTCGGACGTCCCTTTACAAATGACGATGATTCCCAGCCCAAACATCCTTCACGGACGTCAGAAGTGGACAGCAGGGTTCGAACCCAAGACTATCGTGACGACAGTCCGAATCGAATACCACGAGGCCAGGCAGCCCTCCAGTCTGGAAAGACGCGTAGAAGTTTGGGTTTAATTGGGTTTTTCCGTAGTGACGTGACGGATGATTAAAAAGTAAGAACGGAAATGGAGAACCAACGGACACGGACGAAGAACGACCGACTGGTGAGATAGAGACCACGAAGACTGTGCCCTTTTTAGTCATTAAATTGTTTTGAAGTTATCATCTGGAGTTATTCAATCTCTCTCTTGATTGTTCTGTTGTTGGTTGTATTTCCGAACTCGCGGTCACCATCTACATTTATCAACACATCGCCCATCAACAAGTCTTAAACTTTTCATGGGAGACACTTGCACAATAAAATAACTTTTTGAAAAGTAACTTCACCAAGAATCTCATACGTACAACGATCTAGTATGAATAGAATTACTTTGATGTTAGTATAGATGAACTTAGACTTAGTAACAAGTCTTTGTGTTTAATAACAAACAAACAACAACAACAAATTTTCAACAAAAAAAAACGGGAGGACGGGAGAAAGAGAGAGAGAGGGAGGGAGAAAGAGAGGGGAGGGAGGGAGAGAGAGAGGGGGAGGGAGGGAGTAAGAGAGGGGAGGGAGGGAGTAAGAGAGGGGAGGGAGGGAGAGGAGAGGGAGGGAGGGTGAAAGAGAGAGAGAGGGGAGGGAGGCCGAGAGAGAGAGGGGGAGGAAGGGCGGGAGAAAGAGGGGAGGGAGAGAGGGCGGGAGAAAGAGAGGAAGGTGAGAGAGAGACAGAAAGGTTGAATTGTTTATTTTACAAGTTTCTGACTTATTACTAAAGAAGATTACATTCTCCTGCATGATGGTTAGGGATGATTGCGGGCAGGGTTCAAACTGGAAACTACCGCGACGACAACCTGAGGCGCATACTTCACAACCAGGCAGCCATCTGCATTGTATAAAAATATTATTTTAAAAAAATATTTAAGTGTACCTACATATGATATACACCGTACGCCAGTTACAGAACCAGCACACGATTTGTCCTCCAGTTAGTTGTGTCTGGTACTGGGTTGTATTATTCAAGAGCTTCTGACTTTATCAATATGTCTGTCTCGTCAATGGAGGAACACAAATGTGTGTGTGTGTGTGTGAGAGAGAGAGAGAGAGAGGTGGGGAGGGGAAATCACCCACAAATTTTTCGACCACTCAGCAAGGCAGGTTATTGTATAGAGTCAAGTCACAGCACAGTTGACACACATGCAATTACAGCAACACAGACACGTGAAAATACTGCCCTAGAACGTGAAATTAAAGGGGCGGATTTGTGGGCGTAACCGGTGGAAGTTGGTATGTTTTATTTCATAGTCAGGAACAAACATGGATTTTGCAATGAAACAAAAAATGGGAATTAAAAAAAAGTGGTAGTACGTAGTTCTGATAGCCTCCAACAGGAAGACTATGGTTCATCTAGCAGCTAGGTAGCAAGACTATGGTTCATCTAGCAGCTAGATAGCAAGACTATGGTTCATCTCGCAGCTAGGTAGCAAGACTATGGTTCATCTCGCAGCTAGGTAGCAAGACTATGGTTCATCTCGCAGCTAGGTAGCAAGACTATGGTTAATCTAGCAGCTAGGTAGCAAGACTATGGTTCATCTCGCAGCTAGGTAGCAAGACTATGGTTAATCTAGCAGCTAGGTAGCAAGACTATGGTTCATCTCGCAGCTAGGTAGCAAGACTATGGTTCATCTCGCAGCTAGGTAGCAAGACTATGGTTCGTCTCGCAGCTAGGTAGCAAGACTATGGTTCATCTCGCAGCTAGGTAGCAAGACTATTGTTCATCTCGCAGCTAGGTAGCAAGACTATGGTTCATCTCGTAGCTAGGTAGCAAGACTATGGTTCATCTCTCAGCTAGGTAGCAAGACTATGGTTCATCTCGCAGCTAGGTAGCAAGACTATGGTTTATCTCGCAGCTAGGTAGCAAGACTATGGTTCATCTCGCAGCTAGGTAGCACGACTATGGATCATCTCGCAGCTAGATAGCAAGACTGGTTCATCTCGAAGAAAGACTATGATTTGTCTCGCAGCTAGGTAGCAAGACTATGGTTCATCTCGAAGAAAGAAAATGGTTCATCTCGCAGATAGGTAGCAAGACAATTGTTCATCTCGCAGCTAGGTAGCAAGACTATGGCTCATCTCGCAACTAGGTAGCAAGACTATGGTTCATCTCGCAGCTAGGTAGCAAAACTATGGTTCATCTCGAAGAAAGACTATGGTTCATCTCTCAGCTAGGTAGCAAGACTATGGTTCATCTCGAAGAAAGACTGTGGTTCATCGCGCAGCTAGGTAGCAAGACTATGGTTCATCTCGTGGGAGCATTTTTTCACAAGTCTTTGAAGCGCTATTCTCGAGAAACACTCCCGTCCATATATAAAGCAGGTTGGTTTGGCATTCGCTTTGGTGATAGAGGAGCCAGGCATTTTTCGTTTGGCTTTTCTTCCAGAGCTGAGGCCGATGTTTTTTCGCTGTCCATAGTTTTCTTGGTCGCCTCAGAGTGCAGTCACAATGTCTTCCAGGTAGTCAACAGTGATGAGGTCCCGTTTGATTACATCAACTTATCGAGGGTGGGAACGACCAGTTCTTCTTGAGCCTGTCACCAGTTGTCCTTAAAGGATGACTTTCAAGATAGGATTGTCCTCCATCCGGCTGACATCACCAAGCCAGCCTTTCAACAGACACCTTGCTAGCTCACCGAAGGTTATAGTTTTTTCCCTCGTTATGTTGAGCTAACAGCTTTGACTTGTATATTAGTCTGTGAAATAACTGGGCAGTTTCACACCAAAAGTAAATCGCAGTTATCTCTTCTTTGTTTGCACTATGAGAGAAATGGAAGAAAAAAAAAGCAACACGAAGAACTGTGATGGCGACAGAATGGAAGAAAAAATAAACAGTAACTACAAAGAAGAGAAAGCGATGTAAAGAAAAGCAGCGTCTATATAAAGGATACATAAGGAAAAACGTAATCAAAGGAAAAGAAGATTGAGAAAGGTTTTGAAAGACACAATGACAAGGGCGCCATATTAAAAGATCACTGCTGCCAACTAAATGATAAACACTCTAGACTAGAGTCTCGGCAGTGGCTAAAATCTCATAAAAAGTGTGCATAAACTATATATTGTTTTTGTTTGGTTTAAATCGAGTGAGAGAACTCTTGTTAAAACTCGTGTTTGTATTTAAAGATAGGTTGAAGACTGCAATAATCGTGCTTGAGTTGTTGTTTTTAAACCCATTTGCCTTTAAAGGTTTAAATCATAAGCTTCTCAAATTCATTCTTTAAAAAAAAAATCATGACGGCGAGTGTGTTGTCACAGCAACACTAAACGCAGTGAGATGACAAGAGTGTGTTGTCACAGCAACACTAAACGCAGTGGGATGACAAGAGTGTGTTGTCACAGCTACACTAAACGCAGTGGGATGACAAGAGTGTGTTGTCACAGCAACACTAAACGCAGTGAGATGACAAGAGTGTGTTGTCACAGCAACACTAAACGCAGTGGGATGACAAGAGTGTGTTGTCACAGCAACACTAAACGCAGTGGGATGACAAGAGTGTGTTGTCACAGCAACACTAAACGCAGTGAGATGACAAGAGTGTGTTGTCACAGCAACACTAAACGCAGTGGGATGACAAGAGTGTGTTGTCACAGCAACACTAAACGCAGTGAGATGACAAGAGTGTGTTGTCACAGCAACACTAAACGCAGTGAGATGACAAGAGTGTGTTGTCACAGCAACACTAAACGCAGTGGGATGACAAGAGTGTGTTGTCACAGCAACACTAAACGCAGTGGGATGACAAGAGTGTGTTGTCACAGCTACACTAAACGCAGTGAGATGACAAGAGTGTGTTGTCACAGCAACACTAAACGCAGTGAGAGGACAAGAGTGTGTTGTCACAGCAACACTAAACGCAGTGAGATGACAAGAGTGTGTTGTCACAGCAACACTAAACGCAGTGGGATGACAAGAGTGTGTTGTCACAGCAACACTAAACGCAGTGGGATGACAAGAGTGTGTTGTCACAGCAACACTAAACGCAGTGGGATGACAAGAGTGTGTTGTCACAGCAACACTAAACGCAGTGAGATGACAAGAGTGTGTTGTCACAGCAACACTAAACGCAGTGAGATGACAAGAGTGTGTTGTCACAGCAACACTAAACGCAGTGAGATGACAAGAGTGTGTTGTCACAGCAACACTAAACGCAGTGAGATGACAAGAGTGTGTTGTCACAGCAACACTAAACGCAGTGAGATGACAAGAGTGTGTTGTCACAGCAACACTAAACGCAGTGAGATGACAAGAGTGTGTTGTCACAGCAACACTAAACGCAGTGAGATGACAAGAGTGTGTTGTCACAGCAACACTAAACGCAGTGGGATGACAAGAGTGTGTTGTCACAGCAACACTAAACGCAGTGGGATGACAAGAGTGTGTTGTCACAGCAACACTAAACGCAGTGAGATGACAAGAGTGTGTTGTCACAGCAACACTAAACGCAGTGGGATGACAAGAGTGTGTTGTCACAGCAACACTAAACGCAGTGGGATGACAAGAGTGTGTTGTCACAGCAACACTAAACGCAGTGAGATGACAAGAGTGTGTTGTCACAGCAACACTAAACGCAGTGAGATGACAAGAGTGTGTTGTCACAGCAACACTAAACGCAGTGAGATGACAAGAGTGTGTTGTCACAGCAACACTAAACGCAGTGGGATGACAAGAGTGTGTTGTCACAGCAACACTAAACGCAGTGAGATGACAAGAGTGTGTTGTCACAGCAACACTAAACGCAGTGGGATGACAAGAGTGTGTTGTCACAGCAACACTAAACGCAGTGAGATGACAAGAGTGCTCTACGGCCTTGACCTTGCGGTATGTTGCAGTTTTCCACTGTACAGTCCCGCCCCCACACCGTAGCTGTCCAACGGGACTGTCCACTTGACAGGCACACGTTACTTCAGCACTCTACCTTGGTGTCAACGTTGACTTGATCGCACAGCGGGACACTGACGTGATACTCATAAGTCAACAGGAACCCGGAACTCCTGGTAGATAGTAGATCTATCTGCATTCGCCAGATAAGGAAATGAGGTTTTGAACTGTGGCTACCGGCTGTCAAAAAGAGCCCAACTGTTATTGACGCCCTGCAGGTGACAGAAGCCCCACAGCCACGGTAAAGTGCTACCCATCCCCTTATTATGGTCAACATAAAGGCCAACCGCCCGACAGTTTGGCTACCTGGTCACTTACTGGTGATAACTACAATGACCCACCACCCGCATTCTTCCCAGCTTGCACTGTAGTAAAAGTATGAGGCGCTATCTTTGGCAAGTTTTTAAAGTTTTTAAACTTCGCCTGACATTTGATATTTAGTGTAACGTACATCTGACGGTGTACTGAGACCTGACATTTGATATTTAGTGTAACGTACATCTGACGGTGTACTGAGACCTGACATTTGATATTTAGTGTAACGTACACCTGACGGTGTACTGAGACCTGACATTTGATATTTAGTGTAACGTACACCTGACGGTGTACTGAGACCTGACATTTGATATTTAGTGTAACGTACATCTGACGGTGTACTGAGACCTGACATTTGATATTTAGTGTAACGTACATCTGACGGTGTACTGAGACCTGACATTTGATATTTAGTGTAACGTACATCTGACGGTGTACTGAGACCTGACTGGTGCATCAACCATCAAAGTGCAGGAAAATATCTAGGACCAGCTTCCTGTCCATCTCTGGGCAATAAAGACCTCCCCTTCGTTGATCCCGAAAGCTATTTAATCTATCAATAACTAATATATATATATATATGGTTCTATGATGACCACTTTTGTCATCCAGGGGGCGAGGGCTTTGCACTGGGGCTTTGTGCCTCCTCGTTTGGTTCAGTGGTTGTAGCTGGTGAGACCTATGTGAGCCCGGAATATATATATATATATATATAGAGAGAGAGAGAGAGAGAGAGAATCAATGCGCCTAGTTGAATCACTAGTTTCGATTCTGGAGTGGAAAAGTTTGCCACAGTTCGTGCATGTGAATTCACCTCTTTTAGGGCTATATGAAAGGTCAGCTATCTTTCTTATTCCTAGGCCGCTTCATTCCTTTTGCTTTCTGCGAGGTTTGTACCAGCACACACAGTTTGCCTCTACGCTGTCCGCTCTTGGGCGATTTCCTCCAACATGCTTTCATTAATGCCTCTAGTCTTCAGATCTCGCTTGCAGACGCCTCTGTAGGTTAGTCTTGGATCTGACTGCCTCCACAAGATCGGCATAGAGGATATTTATAGGAACGCTTCTATTCGGAATGCGAATGACATGTCCGAGCCAATGTAGTCTTCTCTTTGTAAAAAAAAAAAAAGCATAGATATTTAGTGTATTGTAATAATTTGAAAACTTCCGAATTGGAAACACGATCCCGCCAGGAGATGCGGAAGTGAAAAACTGTTTAATCGATGCTCTTAGTGCATGTATGTTGACCAGCTCTCACTACCATAAAGACGAGTGCTCACTTTGCGGCGTTGTAGGCCCTACTAGTTATACACCAGCATTTTGGCTACCGTGTTCAGTTTCTCATTATAGCCCTTGTTCTTTTCTCTCTCTCTCTCTCTCTCTCTCTCTCTAATTCTCTCTTTTTTCTAATTTTCTCTATTTCTCTAATTCTCTCTCGTTCTCTAATTCTCTCTCTTTCTCTAATTCTCTCTTTCTCTTATTCTCTCTCTTTCTCTAATTCTCTCTGTCTCTCTCTCTCTCGAGTTCTCTCTCTCTCTCTACTTCTCTCTTCCTCTAATTCTCCCTCTTTCTCTAATTCTCTCTTTCTCTAATTCTCTCTCTTTCTTTAATTCTCTCTCTTTCTCTAATTCTCTCCCTCTTTCTCTAATTCTCTCTTTCTCTAATTCTCTCTCTTTCTTTAATTCTCTCTCTTTCTCTAATTCTCTCTCTCTTTCTCTAATTCTCTCTCTCTCTCTAATTCTCTCTCTCTCTCTAAATCTCTCTCTCTCTCAAAATCTCTCTCTCTCTAATTCTCTCTCTCTAATTTTCTCTATTTCTCTAATTCTCTCTTTCTCTCTAATTCTATCTCGATATGTTTCTCATACAGTTTTCCTTCTCTCACATTTACTGTTTTCCCTTCTTTCTTTTCTCTCTATCTCACTCTCTCTCTCTATCTCACTCTCTCTCTCTATCTCACTCTCTCTCTCTCGCTCCATTTTCTTCTCGGCCTGTCTTTGTCTCCACTACGCCCTGTCGGTATCCACCAGTCAATACCAAGGTGTGAAGAAATGTCGGGACCTGGAGCCTAAACCAGTGTGAGTGCAAAGGTGTGTGTGTGTGGGGGGGGGGGGATAGAGTTTGACCCGTGTCAATACTCGGGCGGAGATTCACATGTTTGCCGTGAACTATTTCCAGAAGCAGAGACTTTGGGGCAATGGTAGGGCGGGGTGGAGGCCACAGGGGCGAGGCAAGAACAATGACGAGCCCTCATTCGAACTTTTCTTTTCACCTCCCCGTTGACCTGGACCCCAAAAACAATCAAACCAAGGCGTGACCTCAGAACAGAAGTTCGACCATTGTGTAGGCGTTACAGGGAAATGATCACCGAAAAGGGAGCCCCCCCCCCCCCACATACACACACACATGCGCGCACACGCGTGCAAATATTACTGGACACTGCCCCAATCGAAAGTTATACAGGGTGGTCCAAGAGTAGGTGGCCTGTTATATAACATCAATGGGAAAACAAAGTTAAAATGAAAATAAATGTACTAACCGATATTACATTGTATTCGTCATACTCTCCACCTACTTTTGGACCAGCCGATACTAAATATAAAGTGTGTCGCATTAAATGCGGTTTGGTATTTTGAAAAACCAAATTCAATTACTGATTTTCATATGCTTGTACAATACTCAGGCAGTATTCCAGAAATGGGGTGTTGGGGGTCAGGGATATTTGATATTGTGTTGATTGTTCTGGGGTAGAGGATCCTTGTATCATTTTTCTGTCTCTAGTGGTTTCAAAGGTTAGGTAGTATGTCTTTGATATTAAATAATATTTCTATTATTATATTTTTAGGTTAATCACTTTTCAATTGTTTATGATTTAATACTTGTGAATTATGAGACCTTACAAATAAAAAGCTATATAACATAAATTTTTTAAAAAGTTCATAAAAGAGGCAAGAGGGCCCATAAAAGAGGCATATAAAGCCCCCAAAAAGAGACAAAGAAGAGGCCTAAGGCCCAAGGATTCCTATGATGATAAAGCTAAAATTGAATAGCGCAAATTCTGAGGTTTCCTATTTAGGAAAAAAAAAAAGTGGACAGTTTATGAACAATTTTAACGTGAACTGTTGCGTAAACCGTAAACTTATGTTAGTGTCTTATGTGTTGTTGATAAAGTAATCTCTTCAGTACTGAATAAAAAAAATAAAAAGAATAGTGATGTATAGTGTTGATCGTAAGGACCAGTCTCTTTCTACCTTTGGTTTCGAATCCTGCTGCTGCCTACAAATATTTTACACATTTTATGTTTCATAAAACGAGGCTGAACAAACCAACAAAAATAAACCGACGGACACAACGAATAGAAACGTGAAATCAAGTAACTATTAAAATGTGTAAAATAAAATTAATTTCAGAATTTGAAATAAAGAGAGGGGAGGGGAAAGCTCCTTTGCAGACTGTGCCAAGGAAAAATGGTGTGCTGTTTTCTTCAGTTATTCAGCACTCCCGTACATGGTGTTGGTTATGTTGGGCTGTAGTGGAATTGGGGTCTGCCTAAGGTGGATTAGGAAGGGGCATTCAAAGAGGATATAGTTTACTGTTTCATTAGGGTAGGTGCAGTGTCTACAAAGGGGGAGTTGTGTGGAATTTATTTTATTGAAATGCTAATTTAACAGAGGTGTGTGTCCTGTCCTTAGTTGGAAGATTGTAGATTGCTCTTTGCGGGGGAGGAAGTTAATACTGTCCAGTTTGTTAGGCATGTTCATTTCTTTGTACATGGCTCTGCCTGTGTCTCCTGTTGCCCATTGGTTGAGCCACTCCTCTTTGTGGTTGTTGATTAACATTGACCTTAGGGTGAGGTAGTTAACAGGTCCATCTGGTTGTTCCATAGATGATCCTGCCTTTGAAAGTTTATCTGCCCTTTCATTTCCCATGACGCCAATGTGTCCAGGGATCCACTGTCATGTGATGTTGATGTTTAATTTTGTGATCATCTGGTGTATTATCACTATTAGTGTTGTCAACTCTCTTGGGCTTTTTGAGGTGCTGCTCTTAAGTGCTGGAAGAGTGGATTGGGAGTCTGTAAAGACAACAATATCTGTGTCAGGACTTAATTGTATTAATTACAAAGTATTAATGTGTTTAGGTATTAAAACATTATTAGTTTGCAATGTGTGTATGTGTTCTAATTACTTTATAACATATATTACTTTCAGCTCGACAGTCACACCATACACACCAAGTTGTGCATAAACTAATAAACAATGTGTATGATGATTTCAATTAAAATATAGATTTAATCTAATGATATTTATACAATGAAAATGATATATGATTAATGATAATGATAACAAATACAAGTACATAAAGATCTAGTATAATATGGTTTAATTCAATACTCAATTAGTATTTTAAGAAAAATAATATTAACCTTATCAATGTTCCACTTCAAGACAAAGATTCAGTAATCAGGATCATTACAATACAAATGTTCATGACAATCCAAATATCTTCTATCCAAGAAACTGTTCACCGACCATAAATAGGCAAAGTTCATAGTAGCATCAAAGCTCACAACTTCACAAAGCACCACCAGGTCTGGATAAAGCAACCCGCAATCTGGAATCTGGAACCTCAGACTGGTAAATCAAACTTGAAACACCAGACAGACAACCTGACATGAAAACCTCAGTCCTGTAACCTAAAACTGAGACTTGCGATTTCACTACTGAAACCTAAGACTGAGACCTTATAAAAAGATAAAGAACAGATTCTTCTAATCTTCTAATCTAATTACAAAATACGAATACGATCGAATCCATAAAAAAATAACTTTACAATATGAAATAAAACTCACCCTAAATAGGGGGTCAAGATGAAAAATTATGACGAGGCGACAAGGGGAGATCACCTACTGCTACACTACCTAGTCTCAATCTGATAAGTCATATCCATTCCAGGCTTGCATCCTATTCCCCTTTCAGACCTTGCGATCTATAGGGCAAATGATATAAAGGTCATCTGTTTCTGTGACCAACGGTTAACGATGGTGTCATGTGGCCGGCACAACGACCAACTTATGTCCGGCATCCATTAGAGCTGGGTGGACTCAGAAGCGCCCAAAGATCCCGGAATTAAACAATTCCAGTCTTCAACAGGATTCAAAGCCGGGACTTTGGTTCGAAAGCCAAGTGCTTTACCGCTCAGCCATCGCGCCTCCCCAGGCTTGCCCAGTCAAGAGAAAATAGAATTATATCGATAAGAATTTGTACTTGGCAGCCACAAAACGAATCTTGTTAAAGTGAACATATCTTTTAAGATTGAATAGGGACAATAACATGTTGTTTTTTTTCAACCATTTCCTCTTATTGTCCTTAACACGACATTCACACATTAACACTGTTCAGATAATTCTCCCCCCTCCCCTACTCCCTTTTCAAACACACCTAAATACTGATACACACACTCGTGTATTATATATATATTGATCGGTCTTCATTGCATAGGCAGAGATAGCTTTGGCAGTGCGGGGGGGGGGGGGGGGGGAAGGACGAGTGACATTACAGTCATATCATGGTCACGACTATCTATTTGTACCATGGGGCTGACGGGGACAAAAGATTCTCTTTATCGCGGGGCCCCCCTAAGCCGCGGGGCATGGGGCGGTTTCCCTGCTCGCCACCTCTTAAGGTCGCCTCTGGCATAGGCTTTACTTTATTATGCTGACTAGACACACAAACAGAATTTTGTAAGACTTGGAACTTCTGTCATTTGAATGGAATGACAGCTAGACAATATTTTTCTTTTTAAATTGAACTAGGATACGAAATAAGATAAGTGAGTTTGTTATCCTAATGTCCAATTTCGTGCTATTCTGCCTCAACGTGGCACTCGGGTGGAAACGATTAACTTGAGGAAGTAATTAGGCTAACTCCTGTGGGAGTGTCCAAGTGAATGCGAGAGTTTTCCCATTGCACGGTGAGGAGTTGAACGAGAGCCTCCACGTCCCTGTCGATAATCCATGAGCCGTTCCTCAAGGGACCGCTATAGTAATGGCGAGTCCTCCACGGTTAGCTTGGTACGACATAGGAAAATGGCGGAGGTTCCCGTGTGCTCGGCCTTCGGCCATGCATTCAAGTCCATGCGCTCGGAGTGCCAAATATATCGGAAATAGCAATGTTTTACATAGACATTGACTTGGACCTCTTCCAGACAGAACGGTTTGTTCAAGCAGGCTTACACGCCTAGAGTTCGAAGAGGCTTCGGCTCCACTCTTTTGACAATCAGACGGTAAACGAACGGAGAGACGGTAGAGAGACAGGGATGGAAGAAAGAGACCGAGAGAACATTCAGAAGATGTCTCCAGAAGACTGTTTGGAGAGAGAGAGATGGAGAGAGAGAGAGAAATAGTACGAAAAAAAAAGAGAGTGAGGGACTGAGAAGAAGAGGCAGCTACACATTTAGTAGACATTGATAAGGAGTAGAAACTTAAGTCAGATGGACGACCAACACATTTTGAGTAAAAAACAACAACTCAAGGGGAAGCAATCCTGAGTACCATGAAATCTCAAACACACAAAACCAACAAGTCTCAATTGTTAAATGAAGTAATCATTTCACTCAAATCTGATGCAGGTTAGTTGATAAACATACAGCCGATAAATTAATTAGAAGTCAAGTTTTCTTATAAAGACAGCCCTTTCAGACCTTGCGATCTATGGTGGCCAATGATGTAAGGCTCATCTGTTTCTATGGCCGACGGTTACAAGGGCCAGCACAATGACTTTTACTTCCCATATGTTATCAGGTACCCACTAATGTTACGTAGACTTTGGGGGAGTCCTAACAATTCCACATCCATATACGTATTGATTTGATGGAGAGAACTGAGTAGGCCTATGTCTATTATAAACACCAAATGCACACAACTCTTCCAAACTTCTTTCTGTTTTATATTAATCTAGTAACGTTTCCACAACATATTTTTAGTGGCTCCCGAAAGGGGAAAAGACGATATTAGTTTTGAATGGAATGTCTGTCCGTCCGTCCGTCCCGTTTAGATCTCGTAAACTAGAATAAGATATTGAAAATCCGACATCATGATATTTTAGACCTTTCAAAGTTCTGATGCAACGGCTACTTTTTTCTTTTCTGAAAGTGAAAAATTTAAATTTTTAAAGTCAACTATGCAAGCAGTTTTTTTTCATAAAAATGAACCATTTTTACAACTATTCACTATTAATAGTAACAAACACAGGAGGCTATTTAGTAAGGGAGATAACTATTTACCATATTTTTAACACATTTATGCAAACGGTTTTAGATTTTTTGTCAAAAAAAAAATTATTTTTTTTACAAATGTATTGCTAAGTTGTCATACTAACTACTACCTTTTTCAAAATTTAATTAGGCTTTGAATAAGAGATTGACCCAATACATAACAATCAGATCAATAAGATAATCATTACATGAAATCAGGCCAGGTTCACATCTAACTTCACATTCATTTTCACCAATCCCTTCAACCGTCAACCCTCTTTCTCCATTCTTTTCTGTCCTTTGCCTTTGATAGAATTTCATTCTGATATTCTTTCTGAAAATATAGAAACCTGCCTTTTTACCTGCCTGGGTGGACCACTTCGGAGGCCGATTTCGAGTTTTTTTTTCCACACAAACTTTCTTTGTAACCTTGTTTTAATTAATTAATTTTTTTTAGTTTTGGAAATATCTACACCAGTTTTACTTCCTTTTTTTTTTCGATAGAAGATTGCATTGCTAAAAACACTTCCCTTAGAACTTAAAAAACAGTTACGTACATAAAAATCTATATATATATATATAGGTCTGTGTATCAATCAATCGCGGATAAAAATTTGTTTCCGGTTTCAAGTCTAGATATAATATATAAGTCTATGGTATCTTTTTACTCTTACAGCATGTGCAAAATAATCAACTAACAAAACAGTCTGGAGCCGGGACTTTTTCTTTTATATAACCCAAGCACTCGTCGCTGGGCCAATGTCAGTTGTTGTTTTTTTAAGACATACACTCTCTTTAAAACATTATAACTGAAAAAAAAAACAACAAGAATCCGTTTGTTTCTCTCTGCGATGCTACATCAACGCTACTCCTTCTCTGTGAGGCTACATCAACGCTACACCTTCTCAACGCTGCCCTTTGGCTGTCAGAAAAAATGAACAAGATCCAGATGCCAGTGTTTTATAAAATTGTAGATGACAAGTATATGCATTGATGTGTGTGTGTGTGTGTGAATACTATGTTCTTGGGAGTATGCTGTATATCTTGTGCCTGGTATTTCGGCAGAACCGGTTCTAACAATTGCGGAACCCTATGCGAAATGGATTGCGAGGGTCTGGGTAGGGTTGAAGATGAAAAAAGAAAATATTCTATCAAATCTGTGTAAATTTAGATCTATGTATAGATGTAGCATTTTCATTCTAATTCTAGATTTAGATTTCTAGATCTAAACATGTAAATTAAAAAAAACAAACTCGCTTTTGATTTTTTTATAAGAGATCGAGATAGATTTAGATCTATTTCAGTGAACATTAAAGTACATAAAGTACTGGGATATCCGGTTTTGGTTAAAATTCGCCCTTTTAATAATGGTATTATTACATTTGAATTAAAGGAAAACTGACAATGACGTTTTTAAATTTTATCGCCCTTAGGATACGCTTTTTCCTTATTGAATAATTTCAGATTTCATGGCCTTTTTTTTATTTTTTATTTTGCAATTTCAGGAGATTTACATAAGCTCCTTACTCCTAAGAAATCAGAAGGCCGCGGAAACCCTGTTTTAAGTTATAATGGTTAAATTTAATAATTTACAACTAGAATTAGCACGGGGCCTATGAAAGTGCGGGGCCCACTGCGGCCGCAAATGTTTCAGTGGCCTAAGGCCGGCCCCGGTGTATCCGGTGTACAAACTAAAGGCAGTGGTGACAAGAAATGCTTTGATTGACTTCTCTACAACGTTTATGTGCACAGTTTAGCATTACAGAATCACATTGTCTAAACTCTTCCGTTTGCGGCTTTTTCTTTTCTTGTGGTTTTGTTTCGATGTTTAGTTGGCAACATTGAATTTTAATGTACAGTCCTTGACATTGTTTAGTTTATCCTGAAAATCTCCAATAATTGCAGATGCTCGAACAAGTTCACATGCTATCCATTCAATAACACACGTACTATTTTGATTGCTCTATATCAGCGGTTCTCAACCTTTTAGGCTCGGCGACCCCTTTTTACAACCCCCCACTCTGCCGCGCCCCCCCAGCACACCCACACACAGCAATAGAAGAACAGACTATAGCAATTCATTTTTCGATGGTCTTTGGCGACCCCTGGAAAATCGTCAATCGACCCCCAAAGGGGTCGCGACTCACAGGTTGAGAACCCCTGCTCTATATTGTCACACCAGAAACTGATTCAGTTTAAATAAGGAACAGATTACCTGGAGAGTGTGCTTATCCCATTGCATTTCCATGTCATAGCATAACCACGAGACTATACGTGCAGTGTTATGTCTTGGCATATGTAAAAAAAAAAAGTTTTATTAAAACGATTTTTATTTGTAGTTGTTGTTTTAATTTATTCTTGTCTGCCCCCATAACCTCAGCGTGAGAGATCCAAAACGGTATTATATAATAATATCTGGTATACAAAATAAACAGGTCAGTCGACACACTCAAAATATCCACGTGAATCTAAAGTAAACAAACAAAAAATCAGATTAAAAAATGAAAGAGAGAATATGTGTTTACGTGAATTTCAAACATTAAATTCAGACCTTTTTTTTTCCCTTTTCAGTTTAGAAGCAGAAAAAATAAATGAAGGGGGGCGGGGGGCACCGTCATTCAACACACTGCATTCAAGGAAATAGATGAATAAGAGGATTGTTAGGGGCATACAAGAATAACAACTCCGTTAGCTGAACTGTACACCAGGATTAAGTCCCCTCTTGTGTGTTAGCACTTTGGCTAAAACAGTGTGAAAGGACTTATTATATTAATAGAGACGTTAGTGACGGGTAGTGCTGGCTCAGCGATTCTCAGATATCAGAAGTGTGGACTATTTACAAGCTTAGTTCAACTCACTCTGTCTGTCTGGTACACGGTTTGTACCATCCATTCTCGGATCAAGTTTTAACTTTATTACACAATTATTTGTTGTACCCATCAAGACATGAATCAATAAAAAGATAATAACACAATAATATTTAGTTAATTATTCATTTGTAATTAACTAAATTGTTTGGTATCGAAAACGGGAAATAAATACTACTTATCGAGAGATGTGACTGTATGTGTGGAGTTGTTTCCCTTATTACGTTTTGTCCACGTTTTTATTTCACTTCCCTTTCTCTGATCAACTTGAAATTTTTGCATAATTGTTTATAATCGATGACAATACATGAATTTTAAAAAATGCCAATTAGTTGATAAATTAGTGGTAATTAATTAATTTTGTCTTATTTAGAAAAAGGGAGCTTATTCATGCAGTATTGAGATACATGGCAGTGATTTTGCGGTTCTTTCCTTTGACACGCTTTGTATTTTAAAAAATATATACTGTGCTTGATTTGTTTTTAACATAGTCAACATATTTTTAACAGTAAAAATCATCAAGATATACATGAGACCGAGCCATTTAGACTGTGGCCAGCAATTTCGAACGTATCGTTACTTTGGAAAGTAGACCATTGTACAGTAGTCCCTCCTTAAGTACAAGCTTTAAGTACAAAGGTAGTAAAGTACCACTACAGACTTCCTATTATTTTAGCGCTTTTCCAGGACAGCACTTTATCTTGTTTGAAAAAGTTTGCAAGGTTTAACAGCAGACGGCCATGCACAATCTGGTAGTTTTGTGTCCACTGGTGTTGCGAAGTTTTTATACAGTTCTATATCAAGACGTACACAAGATCTAATCGTGGCCGTGAAATAGTAAAGATTAAAAAATTTAATATAGAACATTAATCAATTTAATATCACAATGTGAGTTGTACCGGGTAACAAAAATAATCCTACGTCATGTGTAAATACACTATATAAATGTATCCAAATATTAAATTTACCGTGAAAGGATTAGAAAGCAAAATAATAAAATAAAATGAGCCCTGATTTACTATTTTACTCATTTATTGCAGAGTCTATTTTTTACAAAGCTTTTACAAAGTCTGTTTGTCTGGTAAAAAGTTTGAACAGGTTTTTTTATTTTCCCATTTCCCATTCTCGAATCAAGTTGAAACTTTGCACAATTATTCATTGTACCTGACAAGATATGAATCAATAATAAAACAACAACAATTAGTTAATTAATTATTGGTGATTAATTATTTTGTTTGATATCGAAATAAGGGGAATAAATGCTACTAAATAAGATATATGGATGTATACATGGATTTACTCCCCATATTTCGTTTTGACACGTTTTTTTTTCTCCCATTTCCCATTCTCGGATCAAGTTAAAAATTTGCATAACTATTCATAGTCGATAACAATACACGAATCAATCCAAATATTAACCAATTTGTTAATCATTTAGTACTAATTAATTTTGTTTTATAAAGCCGAAAGGGAGCTAAACCCTGTGATTTTCAGATAAATGGCAGTAATCAGCGGTTCTTTCCTTTAATAAGTTTTGTCTTTAAAAAGTATTCATTTTTTCCTATGACTTCTTAGTTCCTTTGCGCTTTCTTGGATTATTAGAGCTTTACTCCAAGATTTCAATGTTTTAAGAACAAAAGTGTAATCAAGCAGCTTTCGTTGTTATTGGCTACCTATGACACGTTTTGTCACGTGATAATAGTCAATTTATCAAGAATAAAAACATTTATACACTAGAAGGACCCACAACATTAAAATATGAACACTTTGTTGGTCTAATCCGTGGCCGAGATAAAGATATTCTAAACTGATCGAACAGGCGCTGTGGTTGAGTGGTAAAGCGCTTGGCTTCCGAACCGGGGACCGGTGTTCGAATCCTGGTGAAGACTGGGGATTTTTAATTTCGGGATTTTCGGGCGCCTTTGAGTCCACCCAGCTCAAATGGGTACCTGGCATTAGTCGGGAAAAAGTAAAGGCGGTTGGTCGGTGTGCTGGCCACCTGACACCCTCGTTAATCGTAGGCTACAGAAACAGATGACCTTTACATCATCTGCCCTATTGACCACAAGGTCTGAAAGGGGAACTTTAAACTGATTGAAAGTAAAGATGGTTGGCCGTTGTGCTGGCCACATGACACCCTCGTCCAAAGAAAAAGACGACCTATAAATCAGATCACAATGCATAGCCAATATTATAGCCACTTTTAAATGTCCTTCTTGTATATAGTTCTGTTTTAATTGGGTTTAAATGAAATTGACACTTTTAAATAGCCACAGCTTAATTGTATTCATAACGACTTTTAACGTACTATATGGTCTGTGCAATGGGTTCGTGTGGTCTATATTTACTTGCAAAGCCAGATCTGAATGCGTGAAATATCAGCTAGCAGCATAAAAAAAATCTCATCTTATTCATTTCTTCCACCACCTATCCTATGTAAACCTTTCACGCGAAGAACTTCCGCAAGCGTTACCACTACTTATTGTGGTAGGAATAAAACTTCGGTGGGAGGTCCCAACACAACACAGTCGGGGGGCGCGATACGAAGCAATGGGAGAAAATGTTCAAACGTTGGATCTAAAGATGTTATCATTTGAAGCATGAGTGGACCCAATCAAACAGAAGACTCGTTAACATGCACGCTGCAAGCCTAGCAGACGACTGACACGTTGAAGACGATGTGTCCCTGGTAGATCTACTTTCTACAGAAGCGTTTAAGGATGAGATCATATCTCTTTCGTCTCATTTGCACTGCCACCAAGTGAGGCTTTTTGGGCTGATAGTACATTGAAAAAAATGGGCTTCGTTCTTTGTGCAACAAAGGTGTCTCACCCCACCTCATAACTCCCCGCTGTGCGTTTGAGAGATCTGCTTGTTTACATCAACTCACTCTGACTGTCCCTCAATCTGCCTGTCTGTTAGTCTGGTAAAAGTTTGAACATGTTTTTTCTCCCATTTCCCATTCTTAGATCAAATCGAAATTTTGCACAATTATTCCTTGTACCTGACAAGACAAGAATCAATTTTTTTTAAAAAAATTATAAATAAGTTAATTCATTATTGGTGATTAATTATTTTGTTTGATATCGAAATAAGGGGAATAACTGCTACTAAATGAGAGATGTAGAGAGATATATAAGGATTTAATTCCCTTATTTCATTTTGACACGTTTTTTTCTCCCACTTCCCATTGAAATTGTGCATAATTATTCATAGTTAATGACAATATACGAATCAATCCAAAATTAACCAGTTTGTTAATCATTTAGTACTAATAAATTTTGTTGTATATAGCAGAAAGGGAGCTTAACTCTGTATTTTTCAGTGAATGGCAGTAATTAGCGGTTCTTTCCCATCGCTGTGTTTGTAAAAAAAAAGTATTCTTTTTTCTATTGCTTGTTGTTTATTGTTACTGTTTATAGCTTTCACAAACTGACTATGCCTAGTGTTGTAATCCCAATTATGTCAAATGTAGTTATTTGTTTACAATTTAAAAAAAAACAAAAACATAGAGCTTTTTGAAAAATCCCCCCCCCCTTTTTTTTTCCTCCCAAGCCACATGTTCTGGTTTCATTGGATACTCAGGATGTAATAAGAGAACTCGTGTTTGAATGTTGTGAAGTAATTGTGAACTTTGTTGAAATAAAAAGCAACATGTTTAAATTTAAACAGAACAGTTTTGTTTTCAGTTGAATAAAAAAAAAATTCTGTCGTCTTTTTTTTTATTTAAATGCATATCTGAACATGTCTGTCTTGAATGTTGATGTATTCGTTACATCTTTTTACGTACTTACCTCCCTTATTGTGTCATTTAACACTGTGGGGCGTATTTAAGGGAGCTTCCATTTATGGCATCCATACCAATCTTTGTAACTAAAATCAAGATACAGTTCGAATAGAGGGTCAGACATTTTAAAAAAATTTAGCCTAAATAAACAGAACAATTTCTGTGTGTGTGTTAACATGAGACGTAGCAGGCTGTCATTTTAATATCCTGGGTTCAAATCCCAGTCTGAGTAAGAAAAAGGTCATAGTCTTTCAAAACAACAGGTACAAAATAGTACAATCGCTTTTCACATAAACTTCAACCAATTCTTTCTTCTTCTTCGTGCTCATTTTACATGTCGTAGGGTTCAGATCAGTAATCTTAAATCTGAGATGAACCGCTCAGTGGTTTTCAAGTCAGGCAGTTCTCCGTATAGTTTTTGTTCTATAGGAGAATTTTGGGGCCACTTCAACCAATGAAAAGAGCGAAACTTTTATCTACCAAAAAGGTTTGCCCTCAGAAAGGTACGCTTTCTACTTCTGTACAAATTATAATGTTTTTTTTTATCCATAGTCTATGTTGATGTATATATGTATACAATATAATATAGGTATCCAAGGGGCTACATCAAGGCCGGCTTTAGATGATTGGAGGCCCTAGGCGAAGTGATTTGGTGGTCCCAAATAAAATAGAAAAAAAAATAGGCGAAAAACTAAAATTATGCAATTTATATTTATATATAAACTAGTATACTCCAACAATGACATTGAGGACACGTTTCGCTATTTCTTCTATGAATTATTCAAAGTATAAGCTGTGCGAGGCCCCCACCAATTGGAAACTTTAAGCAACGGCCTTGTTTGCTAGACCTAAGGCCAGCCAGGCCTACATTTTCTAGATGACAATTGCATAGAAGGTGAGATTCACATAACAACAACAAAACTCCTCAAATTATACATACATTTCTTTACCCATTTCAAAAAGGAATCAAACTCCAGTCTCTCGGCAAGGTATATCAAAGTGAAACTCGTTCTGTACAGTAATATACAAATAGATTGCCAGTAAAAATAGATTGTCAGTAAAAATAGATTGCCAGCAAGCTTTTTGTTCGGATAAAAAAAACCAACCCTGAATTTAATGAGCCATGGGAAGTATCATGTACACCAGGGGACTGCCTCAAGGGAAGCAAACGAACCCCATGGAGGGCTATAAACGATGATTTCAAGCGGGCACTTTATGATTCGGAAAATGGTAACAATAAAATGAAGGAAAAAAAAACTAATTTCAATCACCATATTTTTTTTACCGGAGACAGCCAGAACTACAGTTTGAATAGAGGGTTAGACATTGAAAATATTCAAAGTAAATAAAGTGAAAAACAAACATTTTCAAAAGATTCAGTATTTAAGATTGAAAAATACATTAGTGTTGTAGGTAACCATTCCGGTATTAAATTAAAAACATTGTGATAACCCTGAAAGCTCTCTTTAAGATATTTTAAAAAAGATTCTGTATATCTTTCTTTTTTTTTTCTTAAAGCTAATAGTGTAATACATATTTACTTCGTATGTCCACAGAGCATGGGTCCTACATCAGGGATTAAATCTCAACAGAATTTAGAGATTAGGCAATACTCTATTCGTTTTTATCTGAGAAGGATATCTTGTGGTCAGTGTTCAAGAAGCCCTTTGATACTGTATGCATGGGTGAAGGATGTGGTCTGCAATCAGGGACAAGTGTTGCTGGTTCTGATTTTCATCTTTTGGGATGTGTTGCGTTATCTTGCTGTGTTAGGGTAAGAATTATGTTGAGGTTTTAAATGTGAATGAGGCACGGTGGCTGAGTGGTAGAGCATTAGGCTTCTAAACCGGAGGTTCTGGGTTCGAATCCTGGTGAAGACTGGGATTTTACTTTCGGGATCTTTAGGGCGCCTCTGCGTCTACCCATTTCTAATGAATACCTGAGATTAGTTGGGGAAAAGTAAAGGGGGTTGGTCGTTGTGCTTGCCACATGACACCCTTGTTAACCATGGACCACATAAACAGATGATCTTTACATCATCTGCCCCATAGATCACAAGGTCTGAAAGTTGTGAATAAGAATTCATTCTTCCTCAAGGCATCTTTATGATGCTGAGAGGTTTGACACTTTTACAGTCTTTAGAGTCTACTTAACTGCTATGCACAAACATAGGTAAAAGGATGTGGTGGAAGAGGGATATTCAAGAACATTCAAAAAAGGAATTAGAGATACCTTCAAAATGTAAAACATCTATGCGGGATAACTACAAGCCAATGAAACTTCTTAGCTCTCATTTGTCCATTTAGAACAATATTGCAGATGAACTGAGTCAGAACCTAAACTATCTTTACAAGGCAAAGCAATGGCCTGCTAGAACAGTAATCAATCCAGTACACTAGACTACATGCCAAGATGTTTATTCAACAGCGACCATAGCATTAGAGGAAACTATTGTTAAATTTGGGAGGCACGGTGGCTGAGCGGTAAAGCACTTCGCTTCTGAACTGGGAGTCCCGGGTTTGAATCCTGGTGAAGTCTGGGGTTTTTCATTTAGGGATCTTTGGGTGCCTCGGAGTCTGCCCAGCTCTAATGGTTACCTGACATTAGTTGGGGAAAAGTAAAGGCGGTTGGTCGTTGTGCTGTACTTCCCCCTGAAGGACATGCTTGGCTCTGTGGGATGCAATACTTTGAAGGCTTTCTCTTGGTATGCAAAAGTATAAGAAGCTATTTGTTCTAAATGTTACACAACATTCTACTTATAAACACAGGAAGATAGAGGAGGATTAGAAAATGGAGTAATGTAAACGAGGTTATTATTGACATATTATTTGTTGAACCAAGATTAAAGTTCTCATAATCTTCTATTCATGGGTTTGTTTGGTGTATGATTAAGAGTCTCGTAACAGATGTAACAAGACTTAGAAATGGAGAACTACTTTTGGATGAGTGGTTAAAAGTTTGGCTTCCAAACCTGGGGTCCTGATTTCAAATCTCGGTGAAGACTAGGATTTAGAATTTCAGTATTTTTAGGTTGCCCTTGAGTCCACCCAACTCTAATGGGTACCTGACAATTTGGAGAAAGCAAAGACGGTGGACCATTGTGCTGGCCAATTGACACCCTGTTCATTAACTACTGGCCAAAGAAAAAGATGACCTTAACATCATCTGCCATATAGATCACAAGGCCTGAAGGAACCTTACTTTACAGAACATAACTAGTGATGTAAAGTGAAATTTGCAAACGAACTCCTAAACATCAACCAAATTAATACAAAAAATTTACAAACTAACTCCCAAAACATCAACCAATTAATACAAAAAAATTACAAACTAACTCCCAAAACATCAACCAATTAATACAAAAAAATTACAAACTAACTCCCAAAACATCAACCTATTAATACAAAAAATTTACAAACTAACTCCCAAAACATCAACCAATTAATACAAAAAATTTACAAACTAACTGCCAAAACATTAACCAAATTAATAAAAAAAATTTACAAACTAACTCCTAAACACCAACCAATTAATACAAAAAAATTACAAACTAACTGCCAAAACATCAACCAATTAATACAAAAAATTTACAATCTAACTCCCAAAACATCAACCAATTAATACAAAAAATTTACAAACTAACTCCCAAAACATCAACCAATTAATACAAAAAAATTACAAACTAACTGCCAAAACATCAACCAATTAATACAAAAAATTTACAAACTAACTGCCAAAACATCAACCAATTAATACAAAAAATTTACAAACTAACTGCCAAAACATCAACCAATTAATACAAAAAATTTACAAACTGCCAAAACATCAACCAATTAATACAAAAAATTTACAAACTAACTGCCAAAACATCAACCAATTAATACAAAAAATTTACAAACTGCCAAAACATCAACCAATTAATACAAAAAATTTACAAACTAACTGCCAAAACATCAACCAATTAATACAAAAAAATTACAAACTAACTCCCAAAACATCAACCAATTAATACAAAAAATTTACAAACTAACTGCCAAAACATCAACCAATTAATACAAAAAATTTACAAACTAACTGCCAAAACATCAACCAATTAATACAAAAAAATTTACAAACTAACTGCCAAAACATCAACCAATTAATACAACAATGTGTCATGAGAGGTAACCGAACAATAATTTTTAAATTTTTGCCTATTCTCTTTTGTCACTGGGACAGTTTTCCCTTCTTTAGAAGTCACACAACAAGTTATTCCAACAAAGTTAATGGTAAATACACACAAAAACACCCACAAGGCTTAAGGTTAAGAAAAACATTAAACTCAATTCACATGTTGGTGCAATGACAGTTCAGTAAGAAAAAAATCTGTAAAAATTTTTTTTTAGATTAAATCTTATCAGCAAAAACAGCTCAATGACAACCATTCATTGTGTTTCAATAGGACTCCCATCAACCCATTACCAAAATTCAAAAACCACAACCACTAACCAAACCAAATTTTAAATTTATAACAAAATATATTTAGATGGTGTCAAAGACCACAGAAGCACAAAAGACCACATTTAAATATATACTGTGTATTACTATAAGTACTCCCACATAAGCCCTAGACAGAAAACAACATTTTCTGACTTATTTAATGATCAAGCTAAAGATACCAAAGAGAAGCCATAAATAGGATATATTTTCTTTCAGAACATCTCATGTTTCATCTTTTTAGTGGAACGAAGAAAAACACCTGAGCCTCTAGCATTAGGGCACAGAAATGTCGTAAAATCCCCTTTCGTTATGGGTGGCTGGCAGAGCATACAGTTTAAAAGCCAAGTGCAACTAAGCATGAATGTTCTGCTTTTCCCATTGGTTTAAGTATAAACTAGTTTTATGTAAAACCTTCAATGATTTTGCTATCAGGTCACAGGTATGAAGTCCTGGTGAAGAGTGGACTTAGCATTGAGATCTGAGAGTATTTCTCAGTGCTACTAGTTCTGACGGATACCTTTGCAAGATAGGGAGCAAATGGTTTGGACACATATATATTAAAAACATATAGTTAGGACACATAACGGTATATTAAAAACATATACTTTGGACACATATATTAAAAACATATACTTTGGACTAGGGGTGCACCGGATAGTCGCTCCGGCTCCGGCTTCTGCCGAATATCCGGCATTTTTTACTATCCGGTGCTATTCGGCTCCGGTCGGATATCACTACCGGATAGTAAACCGGATAGTAAAAAATACACCTATTTAATATGCATAAAGTGGACCTCGTTCCATTAATGTCTGTTGTAGAATGTATTAATGTTTATATTAAAACAAAATAATGTGCTTAAAAATAGAGCCATTATGAATATGCACCAAACATCGTTTATTATAAAGACAAGGCGTGTTAATAACTTAATATAAATAGAAATGAAACTTTATAACATCATAAATGCGCTTTACATACAGAGCAGCAATGGCTGGCACGTTTTTCAATTTGTCTTGACCTTTGAGTAGGTTAGTTAACATGTTAAAATGCTACATTCCTTGACTACGCCATGCTGACCAGACGTCTGTCTAGCTGTGCGGGTATATCTCCAGAGGTAGAAATGAACAACTCCCACCCCTTTTATTTGTTTAGTCCATCACATTGAGTTTTTTTTTATAGGTAGGTGACCACAAGTTAAATACGATGGACGTAGGTTTAATGTCAGCGTATTGACACTCTCTAGAGGTCACACCTTTCGAGGGAACTGAGTTTGTTTACTTAGTAGTTAATCTTTATTAGGGGGGCTGGACTACAAGAGCCACACCTATAAGGTAACCAGGTATATTTCCAGATGAACAACTCCCTCCCCCTTTTATTTGTTTAGTTCATCACATTGAGTTCATTGATTGACAGGTGACCCCAAGTCAGATACGATGGACGTAAGCGCTCTCTAGAGGTCACACGAGGGAACTATGTTTACTTAGTTGGGGGGGGGGGTGGACAGCCAAACATCTACACGGGTATCCGGACAAAGAGTTTGCTTATTTGGAGAAAAATCTTAATCACGTGGTTGGGCTAGAGGCCACACCTTTTCAAGTGTGCCGAGTTACTTGAACACAAATCTCAATTTGTAAGCTGGACTAAAGATCACACGCATCTAAACGAGTGACCTTTAGCTACACAGAACTTTTACACACCTGACATCCATCCCTTTTGTAACAGTTACTGAAACCACGAATAAAATAATTAATAAGTAATAATTAAGGAAGATGTTTCTAACATACGTTCTTTGCATTTCATGTTTCTTACGTACGTTCTTTGCACAATAAAATAAAACAAAGATGTGCATGTTTGCGTGTGTGTATTTTTTTGCCTTGTATTAAAACCTTTAGAAAGAAAGCTAATTTCATTGTTTAATTCTTTTGACTTAATAAATAACGGAAAACCTTACAGTAAATTTTAAAATCGCATAAAATAAATTGAATAATAGTACCGCAGTTAGATCTAGCAAACAAATATGCTGGAGCGTAAAAAAAAAACAACAACCCTTGACCTCTAACTAGTGGACGGGTATAAGTTATCTATATGCTTGACTGACCATGCCAATGTGTTATCTTTTTTGACTGACACTCAACTCTATTGCGTGCGTATGCTCAAGAAAAAAACAATGCTTGATGGTTAACACAAACAACTATACACACTACACTAGGACTACATGTGTAGGCTCATTAGGTATATCTGACCAAGTTGATGGTCTGAAATTCATGAACACATACATCCGACAACTATACAAGGCAGATTGCACTTTACTTATAAATGAGATTTACATTTGTAACTAGTTAAATATATACTAACATTATTTACATTGACCTTCCTACACACATCCTTTACAGTTGGTGGCATCGTACATACACACAGGCACACTCATGCTATACAGATTTTTAGAAATACTGTTAAGCTTGAATAAATCAATCAGTAACAGAGTTTAACACAATAACGTATATAAAAGGAAAAAAATAAAACCAACCAATATAGGTATGTTATTTAAGAGTTTCGTAAAATGTTCAGCAACACAAGCTATTAACAAGACACTTAGGTATCCGGCTCCGGCCCCGGCCGAATATCAAATTTTACTATCCGGTCATATCCGGCCCCGGCCGGATATCAAATAGTACTATCCGGTGCACCCCTACTTTAGACACATATATTAAAAACATATACTTTGGACACATATATTAAAAGAATATACTTTGGACACATATATTAAAAGAATATACTTTGGACACATATATTAAAAGAATATAGTTTGGACACATACATTAAAAACATATACTTTGGACACATATATTAAAAGAATATCTTATCTTATAGCACTAGGGAAGAAGGAGTATTTGTACAAATTTGTCCTAGCATATGGGCAGAGGAATGTGCCTTTATCTTTGTGTCTTTCAGAGTATTTTATTAAATTTTGTTTTTGTATTTGAAGATTATGGTTCAGTGTTTTATGTATAATTGCTACTTTACTTTTGAATCTTCTGTCCTGAAGGCTTTCTAGATTTAATGATTTTACTAAAGGTGTTACTCTAGTCAAATGTGAATATTCGTTTGTTATGAATCTCACTGCTCTATTTTGTGTCTGTTCCAGTTTCTTAATGTTTTCTTGAGTTGACGGGTCCCAAACGGAGGATGCATATTCTATTATTGGCCTAACCAAGGTTAAATAACATTTTAGTTTTATATTCTTATTTGATTTATAGAAACATATATTAAAAACATACTTTGGACATATATTAAAAGAATATAGTTTGGACACATACATTAAAAACATATAGTTTGGACAATTATCATAATCAGTTGACCAGACAAAGATCTTTTACTTCACCAAATGCCCCAGGAACTAAAAAGCACAAATACATTTTTAAGTCAAACAGAGGGAAACTTTAACATGGCAAGACATTATAAAGAAACAACAGAGGTCTATAAGTACATTTGAGCATGTCTTGCTTTGAAGAAAATAAGCCAGGGAGTGGCTAACTTTCTCAGCTTACAGTGCCCTTGCAATATGTAGCTTCATCAAGACATATGATATCACTGACCAAGTCTACATCAAGACATATGATATCACTGACCAAGTCTACATCAAGACATACGATATCACTGACCAAGTCTATTTAGCATAATTTCATGAGATCCCATTCAAGATGCAATGGCTTTACAGAGATGTGCTCAGTACGCTTTGGAAACAAACAAGAATATCTTTCACATTTTCAAGCAAACTGTGTGTTTTGATGCCCATTTATTGAGAGGCAACAGGGCAACAAAGAATAACGAAAACCATTGGAGTGCTAGATGTGAAATACCTTCTAATACAATACAAGGCAATACTTCCTTTATACAACTTAAAGAGCGATTTTATTTTAAAATTCATAATATCTAATAAATGTTAGATATAAAGGCAATGGAATCTTTAAATCTAACATTTATTTGTTATTAAGAGTAAAAAAAATCACTCTTTAAGTGAGGGTGAATTGATATATGCTTTGTACAAATTAATTGAAATTATTCTTATATAACTGCAGATGGTGTTTAAGCCTGTAATATTTTTTTTTGTTTTAATACAAGACCGTTTGAAAAATATTTGTACAACTATCGTATGCTCTATTTTACCAAGGAAGGTTATAAGGGACATTAAACACAGAAAACTCAGTCAAGTGTAACAGTGCACAGGAGAAGGGGAAACACCTAAGCTAGCCGCTAAGGAAAACTAGTGAACCCCCCTTAAGTTTGTTGGGGAATATGCTGCAGGATGTGGAAAATCTGTAAATGACAAAGCTTTTTTTTTTTTTTATATCTTACTGTATGATTTATGGCACAAGCAACAGTAACTAGAGTTGGAGATAGTTTGCTTTTTGGGTGTTTTATATTTATATCTCTGTCTAACAGATAAGTTTGATTTTATTTTTAGGACAATTTTTTTTCTAGTTTGTCCCCAACTTACCTCATCGTCCTCAGAAACATGCGTGTATCTGCGAAACGTGAATCTAATCTAAAAAAAAAAAAATTAACTTGGGGGGGGGGTATCTCTCTTCCCCATTTCAAAAAAATAAATAAATCCATGCTTCCAATCCTTTTCCAACCGGAACTCTTCTGTCGCCAATATGTCGCCGTCAACACTTCAGTCCTCTAGAGACCACTCAACGAAAGATGAACTCACAAACACTTTAACAAGTTCAAAAATCTGCCCCCTTCCCAACCAAGGGAAAAAAGAAACGTATTTAATCCAAGCTGATTCGAAGTAAAACTTCCGTTATATTCATATCCGCAATGACCAGATAGATAACTTAAAGTTCTGTAACTTGTCTGGAAATGCAGATAACTTGTCTTGACTGAAACACACAGGCACACACAATGGCGTTGAGGCTATAGAAGTTTTGTTTGTTTTGCATGTTTCGGATGTTTCTTCAGAGTTTAAGATTATTACATTCTATCCCTAGACCCGGGGTCGGCAACCTGCGGCTCGCGAGCCACATGCGGCTCTTTGGACGTGAAGTTGCGGCTCTTTAGTTACATACGCAAATATTATTTATTTTATCGAAACATTTTTCAAATAGATCTGAATCTTTAACTAAGAAAAGGCACTGATTCTATCTCTCAGCTTTATACCACCCCCCATTACACGTGTCGTCAGTCGTCGGAAGCTCTCAAATGACGCCATGGTCGGATGTTTCTATGAAGTTTTAATTCGCTTTCGACGCAAGACGAAACGGTATCTTCACTGCGTGCTTTGGCTGCGACGTATAGTTTGTTGTTTTAAGTAAATGAGTTAGAAGCGAATAATCTTCTCAAAGTTAGAAACATCTACAAGTAATGCTAATCTGGCAAGCTGTGCGGTACCAATAGAAATTGTACAAAAAGACAAAAAACCATTTTCAGATGGTGAGTATGTCAAAGACTGCTTCCTACGTGCGTCTGAAGAACAGTTTCATGATTTCAACAAAACAACAAAAACAGAAACCTTGAAAAAAAGTCAAAGCTATGCCATTATCCGCTAAAACAGTACAAGATAGAATAGCTAAAATATCTTCAACATATTTCCAGGTGGAAGATATTCAACTTTCTGCCTTATCACTTGCTAGTCTTGCGGCCTAAAAGGCACGGCACAAGTTGTCCGTTTTGTCTGGTATATGTCTTCCCAAGGTCCAAAAGAAGATCTTCCAAGATTGCTACTCTCATGACGAACTAAAGGGGAAGATAGAGCGAATGCCTTGCAGACATGCCTTGAAGACAATAAGATCGAGTTAAATAAAATCGTTTAGGCAGCAACTGATTGAGCCAGAAGTATGACAGGAAAAGTTAAGGAGCAACAACGATTCTTCGAGCCAAATAAACCACCGAATTCTTACATTTCACATACAGGAAGAAGCGCTTTGTGCCCAAACATTTATGGCCGAAATTGTTGAAGTCATAAATTTGATAATCAAGATAATAAACATCATCTTATCAAAAACACTCTACCATCTTCATTTAAAAGAACTCTTTAACGAGATGGAGACACAGTATTCCGACATTCTTCTTTACAATGAAGTGCGATGGCTTGAAACGTTTTGCTTTGTGCTGGAATGAAATAAACACATTCCTAAATGAAATAAATACATTCCTAAATGAAACAAGCATTAATCACCCTGAATAAGAGAACGACAAATGGTTGCAAAAATTGTACTTTATGGTGGAAGTAAGAGCGAAATGAAATGAGCTAAATCTTAAACTACAAGGAAACTAAAACCCAGGCTACGTTTTGGTAGAAGAATTAGTTTATTTTGAAGAAAAAAAAATATTTTTTTTTGCAGAAGATATGCACTTACTTCATTTTCAATGTCTAAAGCAGTCTCGCGATAAAACCAGTGCAACTATTGACACAAATTACTTCAGCACAGTTATAAAAAAAAATCAAAGATGAATTTCTTGACAGATTTGAACAGTTCAACAAAACTATTCTAGCATTCCTAATAAATCCTCTCAACACAAATCGTAACGAAATCCACATTGAGCCATTTGAAATTGATAATGGATCTCTAGAAATTCAATGGATCGATTTAAAAAGTAAAGCTTTGTGGAGTGAAAATGTACAGAGTCAAAAAACAAGTTGGAAAATTTGGAGGTCCAGAAATGTATGCACATTACGCAACAAATTTGACAACTTTAAAATAAAAAATAAAAGAAATGTCTCGAGTTGAGGCACTTAGCCTATATTCAACGCATGGGATAGTCTTCCAGAATGCTAGAGTGAGGTGAAGTTGGCATTTGAAGTACTGAGTATTTTCGGATCGACATATCCGTGCAAGTGTTATATTCATATATAAATAAAAGTACAGTAAGAAGTCAACTAACAAATGAAAATTTAGAGTCGTGTTTGAAATTAAAACAATTTATGAATCAAATGTATCGTATCCAAACTTTCTAAAACCATGCAAAGCCAACCTCCCATTGAATTTTGTCAATTGTTTGTTATTCAAGTACAAGTTAGTGTTGTAAGTAAATGTATAACTGCTTTAGTTGTTACCGAAAGAAAAATAATTATCTAATAAAACCATATATATATTATCTTATTTGGTGTGGAAAAACGTATATATGAATTAATATATTAGTTTTTTTAAATTAAAAATTAATTGTGTGAATACTATTTATTGTTGGCAAGAAAAAAATTGTGGCGGCTCTTTAAAAACTTTAAAATTTGGTAAATTGTCGTTTTTGGCTCTTTCGCTCAAAGGGTTGCCGACCCCTGCCCTAGACTTCCGCAGCCATCGAGAGATTCAGGAAAATCTACACCCGTAGAAAGTTGGTGCATTGTATGTCTACATAAAAAATAAAGCTAGTGACAATAGTCGCTCCAATGAAATCTATGTTAAAACATAAAACACCTAGCACCATCAACTGTTAACCCTTAAAACGCGTGTGGTAGTTAAGCCTCTAAACATTAGAATTGTAATTCAATTTAGTATGCACTCACTGTAAAACAGTTCAGCACTTTAAGGGTTAAAGATATAAGTTGACTTAATTAGACCTATTTATATAACTATAAAAGTAGCCTAAAATTCTAAAGAGAATAAATGACTACAAATGAAGTGTTATTACTCTAAGTTGACACCAGTGACACGGCCACTCTTTGTACAAGGGGTAGGCCTAGTAACAATTTCAAGATTATTTTACAGAGTTTAGAATTATTTCGATTTTATAGATAAGTCCTAAGCGTCCGGACATTAATTCCTTCCGGTCAGCTACGCCCTTGTTTTTATTTTTTTTTTTCATTATCGGAAGTAAGTTCCACTTCCTAGATGATCTGGTGACCTTCCAGCACTTGAATATTAGTGAATACATCACCGGAGCGTGGGAGGTAGAAAGCGGTGACGTAGGTACATGTCCAATAAACCTGAAGATGTGTAGGAGTGGTGTTCGTGACGCTGAAGTCCTCTCCTTGCACGAGAGAGTGTGAGTTTGTCCACTTGGAAGTGTGCCGCAATTGGTACAGACGCTCACGGGAGAGGTTCTAAATCTGTAAACATGGACTCATCTGTCCTTATTTTTTAAATTTGCATTTAATGATTCATTTAAAAAGTTACACTAAAAATACTTACAGTTTACCACCCATGGTCCCAGGGACATTTTCAATAATTTTGAAGAAATAGCAAAGTAAAAGTTGCTTTATATTGATTACTAGGTGCCCCATTTAAATTGCCTAGAGCCATATCAAGAATAAATCCTATCCTGCATTATTGTCATAATAGAAATATTTCAGATTGAGCAATTTCTAGATCGAACTTGGACAAAAATACTTTTATTTCTCGTTTATTGAACTTTAAAATTAAATTCTATATTAATTAATTCTCACTCTAAATATGACAAATAAATTTGATGGAGTAAAAAAATACTTAAATGAATACCAAAAACTCTCGTCTTGTAGTTTTATATTACTTTAACTCGACTTCCTTGTTATTAGCTGATACAATTTAAAAAAAAATTAAAATGATTTATATTAATATTTGAATATAATATTTGAAAATGTTTCTGCTGATTTGGTCTGTTATTATGAAGCGTAGAATCAGGTATAAAATTATTAGTCTTCACTAGACAAGCATTCTTCTTCTTCTTGAAACTGTCAGGTAAAGTTGAGCCTTCGGCTCTTGGAACTCCAGGCCAGCGAAAGTGAACAAGAGCTCCCTTTCACCGGCCTGAATGAGAACAGTGTACACTGTTCTGTCTGGCGGGGTTTCGGACTCGCGTGCACAGGGATCCCTGCCATTTTCCTTTTTTTTTTTACCAGGCTAACCGTGCAGGACACCCCATTTATGTATTGGCCCTTTGATGAACGGCGCCTGGATTGTGACAAGGTTGTGGGAGCTTTTTCACAACTCCGCACAGTGCAATGAGGATGCTCTCGCACCCCTTTAGGCACCCCCACGGGAGTCTTGTTTTGCTTCCCTTTAGCCTAATCGTTTCCTCCTACGATCGTTTCCACCAGGGCGCCACTATGAGGCATACAATGACTAGGCATGAGACTAGAAGTAGAATCAGAATTCTTATGAATAGAACGAGAACCATTGTTACTAAGTGAGTAAAGTCTAAGTACCGCGAGAAATCACAAGAAAAAAAAAAGCAGTGTTGATGAAGAATGTAGTTTTAGGGCAAGAGACTCTAAAATTAGCTACATATGAAGATAGTCGGTAATTTAACAAGGAGGATACGAAGAGAAAGGGAGGGTTATAAACCCTCTCTTTCTTCAGGCTCATAAAAATGTCACTTGACCAGTCTCCACACAAACAGAAAACGAGTGAGCAAGGAGGATCTAGGCAATTGATTCGGTGTCAGATTATTGAAGAGATATATTCAAGCTCTATTGGATTCAAATGACTTTAAGATTTGTTGAATAGTTTGTCTAAGAAGGATTTTAAAGACCTATATCAAACTTTGTCTCGCTTTATCACATGACACCCTAGTTAACCGTGGGCCATACAAACTGACGACCTTTACATCATCTGCCCTATAGTCCGCAAGGTCTGAAAGGGGAACTTGACTTCACTCTGGATTGAGTCCAATGTATTTAAGAATAAATGGTTCGGCATATATTTACAATTTTTATTTTAGCAGCAGTCGACAACTCTGTATTGCTAACACTAGGTTTTTTCATTTCACCATAACTAGGGTAACACTGGGCTTATTTAATCCACCGTAACTAGGGTAACACTGGGCTTATTTAATCCACCGTAACTAGGGTAACACTGGGCTTATTTAATCCACCGTAACTAGGGTAACACTGGGCTTATTTAATCCAACGTAACTAGGGTAACACTGGGCTTATTTAATCCAACGTAACTAGGGTAACACTGGGCTTATTTAATCCACCGTAACTAGGGTAACACTGGGGTTATTTAAGCCACCGTAACTAGGGTAACACTGGGCTTATTTAATCCACCGTAACTAGGGTAACACTGGGCTTATTTAAGCCACCATAACTAGGGTAACACTGGGCTTATTTAAGCCACCGTAACTAGGGTAACACTAGGGTTAATATAAGCCACTGTAACTAGGGTAACACTGGGCTTATTTAATCCACCGTAACTAGGGTAACACTGGGCTTATTTAAGCCACCGTAACTAGGGTAACACTGGGCTTATTTAAGCCACCATAACTAGGGTAACACTGGGCTTATTTAAGCCACCGTAACTAGGGTAACACTAGGGTTAATATAAGCCACTGTAACTAGGGTAACACTGGGCTTATTTAATCCACCGTAACTAGAGTAACACTGGGCTTATTTAAGCCACCGTAACTAGGGTAACACTGGGCTTATTTAAGCCACCATAACTAGAGTAACACTGGGCTTATTTAAGCCACCGTAACTAGGGTAACACTGGGCTTATTTAAGCCACCGTAACTAGGGTAACACTAGGCTTACTCATTTCACTTTAACTAGGGTAACACTGGGCTTATTCGTTGCACTGTAACTAGGGTAACACAAGGCTTATTCGTTGCACTGCTACTAGGGTAACACTAGGCTTACTCATTTCACCTTAACTAGGGTAACACTAGGCTTATTCGTTGCACTGTAACTAGGGTAACACTAGGCTTATTCGTTGCACTGTAACTGGGGTAACACTAGGCTTATTCCCAGAGGATCTCTTTAAAAATATTTTAGCAACAATTTTTTTTTCACTTGAAAGACATAGGTCCAAGTTATTTTGATTTTTTTTTTTTACTTCTAGCTAAGTGCCCCTTAACCCTTGATACCCCAAGCGATTGCTTAACTCTTTCTCTCCGTAATTATTTACCACATTCAGGTGGAATCAACGTTGGTATCGTCTGTTAGGAGAGAAAGAGTTAACGTGCTGATATATTAGTCAAACACTGGCCAAGTCTACCTCGCATTACTTCAAATCCCGTATTTATTAATTCTATCTCGCCACAAAATTTCTGTTGTGTCACACAGCACTTTCCTGACATCAAACATCAAACATCGCGCCGTCTTTCATTCAGTGTTCTAGTATACATACTCCATCTTGCCGTGACATTCCATGATATTCCGAGCAAGCAAAACACTCCCTGAGAACAGACGACGTAACGCCTTGTGTCAGCATCCAATAACCAAGCTCCCTCCTGCCGGGACAAAGTTGGCTGTGACACAATGCTGTAAGCCTCGTATTTACACTGGTACAGCACGAGTCTTCATATAAACACTCCAGGCTCTGGCTGTACCACATGGATCATCATTAGAGCATGCCTCCATCTTTTTTTTAAAAACCCACACAGGACTCTCAGCCTAAATTTTCTCTCTACCGGGTCTAAATTATTCGTCTCCTTTGCCACCTGTACGAGAATAAATATGAACATCATTTGAGTGACGCCTTTGTCAACACATTTTACATATACTCCACAGATAATTGAGCAATGTCCGCTGTCCGCTATTTCAAACCGTACCCTGTCAGATCATCTTGACCTTGAAAAGTTTGCTCAATGGTAGAGTGAAAAGGGTTAAACAATTAAAGGGAAACTATCACAGAAAAAAAGTGTTCACTTTTGTACACACGTTGATTATCTCCCATGAAATTTAAGACGAAAGTAATAGAACAAATTATTAAATACTATAATTTAAGATCGAGTTTCCATAATCATAGATTTACTATTTGAGTGCCATACCAATCATGAGAATTTAAGAATTTCATGAAGTAATGCGGTACATTCATGTGTATTAATATACAATTCTTTGTTTGTTTGTAAAATGTTTTACATGTTTCGGATGTTCCTTCAGAGTTGAAGATAGTTTACTTCCTAGTCCAAACCTCCCACAGGACGACGGGGAATTGGAGCGGGCAGGGTTTGAACCCGGGACCATTGATAAATTCAAACGACAGTCCAGCCAACTCCATCAAAGAATGAATGGTCCTGTCAGTTCAAGATATTTTAGTTAAGGCAAAGACTGAGAGGAATGGAGAGAGAGAGAGAGAGGGTCAAAAGGTCATAGTAGTGCCCCAATGGTCCAACAAACTAAGGAATAGGTGAAGAAAAATTGTAGGTCAAAGCTGGGTCTTCATAGCTACCATAAAATACTATCTTCGTTTTATTAAAAGGAACCTTTAGTGACGTCTTTTTTCATATAAGTTTATATTTGGTACAGTCAATAAAAATTTAGCAGTTGTTAAAAAAAAGTTTAGAAGTCAAATATAAATGAAAAAAAAATTAAGCAATAAAAAAAGACATTCTCTAGATCAAAAATTATTAAGTGTAAATTTTAATTTCTTTAAATGAAAAACAACATCTCAACACACTTGTGCACAAGCCAAACACAATATTTACAAAGTTTTATGCTTGGCATAACATCAAACATGTTTCAGTTTTTTTCTCAAATCATAAATGCAACAAAAAGGATGATGGCCAACAGCATGATAACAAAAAAATTAAAAGCTTTTTTTTTTTATTTGCTTTAAAAGCTGAAGTGAATTAAATAATGTATCTATATTTTATTTTCAATGACTGAAGAGAATTATTTGCTTTTACTTTTCGTAGTTTCCTTTTTTTTTAGAAAAAAAAAATTATGTACAAGCTTTTTTTTCTCTTCAAGATTCTTAACTCAGACTTTTAAAAACTATTTATACAAAGAAACTATTATTAAAACTTAACCAGGACCTAAAAACTATCGACGTAACTATAAATATTCATGGAAACTAATAGGAAGACATGAACTGTCAAAGAAAGAATACTCAAGCTCTAACCTACTAGCTCAACAACAAAAAAAAAAAAGTGACAAATGTATGTTTACTCCACATTCCGTTGGCCACTATCACATGCACTTGAATGTTCACATTCTCAAATCAGAACAACTGTATTACATACAAACGTTTTTCATTTAGCCCATAAAAATTGTCAACAATGTTTACCAAAATGTAAACTTATCAAAACATGTTCACTCAGTGATAGCTTTCAAATAGATCAAATCAGAGAACATACAAATCTACCACATTTTTCCACATTATAGGAAACAGTTTCTTTTTTTATTTCAAGGGTTTTTGAAAAAATTTACTGCACTCTTTGGAATATGCTAATTTTACGTTATTGATAGGAAGGTTAAAGGTTAGTAGAAGTTCCAGTCATTAAAGTGTCAATAAGTCAATGGGAGATTTTCTAGCCAAAAAAAAAATTAACTACTTAAACATATTATATCAAAGAATAGGCAAGCTTATACAAGTACTTTTAAATTGGAGATAGTCCAATGGAGCAGATCATGAGAGCAGCAGAGAACTGTCGCCAAGGTTTGTTGTGGGTTTTATTGAATAATTAGCTCACCATTTAATTGTGAATTTTTTGTAAACATGAAGTGTCTTATGGTTCAGGGTGTTCAAAGTACTAGTGTGTGTCTTATGAAGCCCAAATTACAAAATTTTAAAGTAATTAAACATTAAATTATTCCCGCAGTGATAAACAACACAAATGAACAATGTACCTTATATACAAATACAGTCATATAAAAGAGACAAAAAAACATGTTAAAAAAAGGAAGTTTATATACAGACTCAAAACAAGAGAGCACAATATTTCTTGTACACAAATACATTGGACATCATGTTTTAGCTTTCTATTAAAAGTTGCTTGCATTTGTACAGGTATTGTATTTGTGGTATCTTGCCTGACACCCCAACACTGGTTTCAAATATAACCAAAGACAAAATATTCTGAGTTCAAATCTCTTCTAGATGCAGGGAGCTAGACCAAAAGCTATTTGTTCCCTTTTATGTATTATATTTTTTCAACCATTTTATTTCATTGCAACTTCCCATGAAATGCACACACTCAAATTATCCTGAGGTCAGGGATACCCCCCCCCCTTCCCTTCTTTACAAATAAAGACACAAACAGATTCAGTTACAAATTTTACTTTTCAATGTGAAAAAATGAAAAAAAATAAAAAATTTAAAAATGAACAATGATAATGAACAATACTAACAAGTTTGAGTTTTGTTAAATGGCAGTAAGAGATTAGTTATAGAAATATGATCAGGATATTCATTATATTACTTAACTCTTGGTTTCAAAGCAGACATATATATAAAGGAATTTTTTTTTTTTTTTTTTTGTGGTTTCTTAATTTCAAAGCCTGAAATGTCTATTAGGAAAAGCAGGTATTTTACTGTTGTAAAAAAAAAAAAAAAAAGAAACAGGCTTCATAGTTTACAATTATTGTTTAATATTATGAACAAGCAAACTATAAACAATAATTAAAAAAAAAAAAGCTTTTTGAGGGGAAAAAACTGCTAATTTACAATCTTACAATACTGTTTTCCCTTTTTTATACCAAACAAAATTAAATAATTACCACCAATGAATAATTGTGCAAAGTTTCAACTTGATCCAAGAATGGGAAGTGGGAGATGCATGTACAAAATTTATACCAGACAGACAGATGGCAGGAGTTGATATAAGTTTTGTAAAAAAAAAACAAAAAAAAAAACATTGCGTTGTACAGTCATAATGCAAGTTCACTATTGAATGATGAGTCAAATAAAAAAACAAACTGATCAGATTTATTTTATAAAAACACACAGAATTGTTAACATGGTGCTATTATTAGGGAAGTCTTGTTAATTAGTGTCACTTGCAGATTGTATATTCTGTTTATGTTTGAAATAAAAAGAAATCAATTTACTTTAGGAAAACGTGTTTATGGACAGTTAAGTTTTAATTAAAAACAACTGTTGACTTTACTCAAGAAATTAGATCTTCGTACTGATACTTGTCAAATAAGTTTGATAAGTTTACAAATAATGTTAGGTTCTAGGTTTAAACTAGACTATATTTGTATACATTTCTAGTAACAAAATGTGTCAGTAAATTACAAAAACAAATTACACACAATTTTTTTTAAACACTCGTGACTCACCACTATTTTATTTTTATTTGCATCAGAACGGCAGAGCATTTAATTAAAAATTGCAACAGAGTGCCATCATATGATTTGTTTACTTACTTACTTAGACTTAGATCCTCCCGCACTATTCGGCGCATTGGGCAGCAAGCGGTCTCCTCAAAGATCTGTCACTGATTTGTTTCTAGCATAATGCTTTTCTATGTGTGATGCGCAATTGTAAAACCAATTTACTCATGAATAATAAGGATTATTATAATAATATTATAATTATAAAAACTTTGAATTAAATGATACAAAAACAACTACAGAGTCAACAGATTTAACTCTTTCAGTTGTGATATGTTCAGAAACATAATCACTATTTGATAATGTGTTCATGATCTATCATATACCTATCATATATTTACCCCATTTAAAATAAGTATTAAAAAATATTTTTCAAAGATCAGGATTCTCTACAAATGTATATTACATTATACTACAAAATTAAGGGTATCATGATGCTATATCTCTAAGATCACAAGTACTCGTTAAAATCAAAGCCCTCAGTCTGTTGGTTCTCAGTGGGTATGATGGGATATGGCTCCTCCTCTTCTTCCTCCTCCACCATTTCCTGTGCTGGTGCCTGCTGAGCCCCTTCTGCCCGCCTCTCTTCATCGCTGTCATCAGAGATCTGCAGGTCGTCATTGATGTCCACTCCGCCCTCTGCCTGGGCCTGAGCTTGAGCTGAGGCCAGTGTGCTGTTCTTGAAGAACTCACTGGGGTCAAAGCTGTCTCCTTCTTCATCAAACTGACCAGCATCGTAGGCCTCACCTGTAAATATATCAATCCTTAAGTTTAACAGAATATTTAAAGCATAAAAAAAAAGTCTAATCCATTATTGTAGACTTGATTGATTTATGTAGTTAATGTCATAACAAGAAAAACATAAAAAATGCTTTTTAAAAAAAGAACTACCTCCTTTATATAACTTATAGGGTGATTTTTTAAATCTTAACAAATGAAGGTTAGATTTAAAAAAAACTGAATATTTTTTGCCCTGTCCCATTTCCTCTCCCTCCCTATAGAAAAATACCCTGGTTAAGCGAACATATAAATATACTAGACTTTATAATTATTCAAGTGATAGAATAGAATCTAGACCTAGAAGATGGTACATGAAATGTTCCTGAACATTAATTTATTTTAATGAATGGGGCCATCATGCGGAAATACCCCAAGACAGAATCTGTTCAAGATAAACATTTTCTAGTTCTCTAGACAAATTTAAATTATTTTCTTTTAATACTTTGAAAAACTATAACTGTCAAACTAAAGCTTTCCCAGCATGGCCAACAAGCTAGTAATTCTTTTTCCAACAATACACACCAACATTCAAATTTCTACAAAAATTGTTTGACCCGTTTTCAAGAATCGCATCCATCCATGAAGTAACTTGAATAGATTTATTGTAAAAAATGAAGTTGATGACCTTACGCTTTGCTTCTATACAGATTGTGCAAGATTCAAGTACTTTATGTGTTTTGAATTTCTGGATAAGTTGAGATGGTTTGTAGCTTTTTAAATGTCATAAATAATGCAAAACTTTTTGTTCGAACAAAAAAAATAATTCATTCATAATTTTTTAGTGGTTTAGCAGTAAGTTAATTAAAAAAAAAAATGAAATGGAACTGTCAGGGGGAGGTATGGCGAGAGTGAATATGTTACTTTGATATTTTGGTATGATAGTTATATCCCTTTGTTTATGTACTCCCAGGCCCAAGTTTTGAATGTGAACAGTCTTGCACGTGTTATGAACTGAATGATTAAGTCTTCAATGAATGTGCGAGAGAGTGTGTTAGTCAGTGAGGCCTTGTTCCTGGTCCAGGAAGGTTGGACGTTCGCTTCCTGGACTGGTGTTTGTGTATTAATATTTCCTTGAGAGTCGATGTCGTTGTGTGCTTTATTGAATAGTAAAGTATTATTATTATTCATGGATATCCAGAGTTGGAGTTAAATTTATAAGTTTATAATTTAAGTAACCCCCTAACGAGCCTAGTAATAAAAGAACCTGACAGGAACATTTACATGGCTTTAAGACAAACAATTGAACATGTAATTTTTTCCTCAAATTACATTTTTATTATCTGCATAATCTCTTTAGATCTATGCACTTATTCCAGCGATTATCCTACCTTCTCTATCTCTAATTAAAAGTTTCTTTGATGATGCAACCACTTTTGCAAGTAACTATTTTATGGAGAAAGTCGCTAAATAGTATTTAATTTAAATTCACTCCTTTAATAACCCTCAGTGAAGGTGTATTAATTAATGACTTTCTACTGTGTTGATATTTAGTGATTTAAAATCTCATGCAATTTGATAAAAAACCAAACGAAACTTTTCATTCAAATGAGTAGTTCATTGATGTCAATAGAGTGAGGAAACCCTTTTACGATAACCCCTTGAATATTCTTAACAATCATGATAATATTCAGTCAAGAGTTCTAAGTTATCTAAATCCAGTCTGAGATGTCTTACCATCAGCTTTAAGACATTTGAATTCTCATTCAGATGCTCAACACTCCAAACAGCAGAAAAAATAAACCCATCATTTCTCAAAAAGCCAAATGTAAGATAGAATACAAAAAAAAAAAAAAAGAGCCTTCACCTTCTACAACTTCACCTTCTTCCCCAGTAGTGTCAAAATAGGAACGAGCGTTCTCATCATAACCTCCAACATTCTCATCTACTTCCATGGATTGTTCCTCTTGTTGAGTTTCAGACAGATCATTTATCTCCCCTGTTGAAAGAAATATATTTCTCTTTAACAACATTATATCTATGCAGATGTTTCTAAACTGTTTCTTGCAACTGTTTTTTTTTTACTTATTGGCCAGTAATAAAGTTTAGCATCTTACTCAGAGGCTACAAATAAAGGTGTCTCTTACCTCCACTGGCATTGTCATCCTCATCCTCTTCATCCTCTTCCTCAGCATCAGACAACTGAAGGTCTTTGGCAAGGTCATCATCTTCAGCTTCACCTTCCTCGGTGTAGCTCTCTCTCTGTCCCTGTAAAAAACACAGGAATGAACAGCTCTACCTTGACAAGCATACTTTAAATACTATACATTCATTCACTTGACATTTTACAGTTTCACATGTTCCTTCAGGATTGAAGATGATTACATCCAAGCCCAAACCTCCTGCAGGGGGAAAGGGAGTCGCAGGAAGCAAGGTTCGAACCCAGGACCACTGAGATGATAATCCAGAGCGCTTATCACATGACCAGGCAGTGGGAGGGGAAGTATATCTGGAATAAACACCAGAAGTTCAAACAGCTAGGGTGGGAGGCAGAACAAAATTTTACTCATTCTAAGAACATTTTTGAAATGCCAGTACTGCAAATACAGAAGAGTACTTCCTCTATCCATGGGTTCATTTTATGAAATCTGGAACTGACCAAACTCGTCATTAATTTGTCCTACATGGCTTACGGGCATGCTACCTTGCCTCATAGTGGCGCCCTGATGGAAATGATCATAGGAGGAAACGATTAGGCTAAAGGGTAACAAAACAAGACTCCTGTGGGGGTGCCAAAGGGGGTGTGAGAGCATCCACATTGCATTGTGCGGAGTTGTAAAAAAGCTCCCACAACCTTGTCACAATCCAGGCGCTGTTCCTCAAGGGGCCGTTACATAAATGGCGTGTCCTGAACGTTAGCCTGGTACAGAAAAGAAAAATGTCGGGGGTCTTAGTAGATCTATACACTGCCTCTTCACGCGAGTCTAACCCACCCGCCAGACAAAACAGTGTACACTGTTTTCATACAGGACGGTGAGAGGGAGCACTTGTTCACTTTGCTGGAGTAGAGTTCCAAGAGCCGAAGTCTCAACTCTACCTGACAGTTTAAGAAGAAGTCCTACCTGGCTTCTATTTCCTGCCTCCTCATCTCCTTCAATATCAACAAACTCAGAGTCTGACACGTGATGACCAGCCTGTGAAGTGTAACAAATTACGCTGTCATAAGGCAAGTTGCATTAATCAAAATTCCTCTTAGAATACAGCCCAAATTTATAGATTACCAGTAGATCTAAAGAGAAAAATATTCTGAACAAGGCCATTTGAAAACACTGCTACAAAGCTCATAATAAACCTATAGGATCAGTTCTACAAATTTTCCGGCTTGATTAACATCTAACTAAATGTAGTAAGTAAGAAACAGGTCAATTTGACCTCCATGTAAATAACAAGAAAACAAAGATTCTAAACACTTTGGAGCCAGTAGCCTTTGAATTGGATCCTCTTTCAGACCTTGTGGTCTATAGGGCAGATGATGTAAAGGTCATCTGTTTCTTTGGCCAAAGGTTAACGAGCAGGATGTCATGTGGCCAGCACAACGAACAACCGCCTTTACTTTCCACAACTAAAGTCAGGTACCCATTAGAGTTAGGTGGACTCAGGGGCGCCCTAAAAATTCCAAAATTTAAAATCTTCACTAAGATTCAAACCCAGGATCCCAGGTTTGGCAGCCAAGCGCTTAACCACTCATCCAACGAGCCCCCATTTCATAATTTAATACTGCTTAAGTTCTTTAGCTGTTACTGTTTTTTCTGCAGGTCTGAAGTTGTTTTTTTTGATAACTCTAACAAATCATACTAAGTATATTGAAATTATTTTCTTCATTGAATGCTAGAACTGGACTAAAATAAATGTCCCTGGTTTTTTTTGGTTTCAATTGTCTTCGCAAGAGAAAGAAAGACAAAGCTAGTGTGTGATCAAAACTGGGTAGCAACCGAGCCAAAGAAATGGTTTAAATCACAGAGTCTCCTTGACACGTATATAGGCTGACAAACTCACCCCACTTTCACTAAAAGTTCTTATGTTAGAGTTGCTGTACTCCTCAGTGATGGTCATGTGTTCTTTGGTGCTGAAGCCATCCAAACTTTCAGTATCTGGTTTGGGATGAGATTTTTTAACTTTATTTTTTTTTTTTTGCAAGTCAGTATAACACAAATGTGTGACATTGGACACATAAAACTTGTTCTTTTTTATTTAAAAAAGACAACAAATTTTATAAACAGAGTTGAGCATGGTTATCAATTGTAGCCACGGGAAATACAACATTCCTCCTTAATCTTCAGACTCGAAAACAAACCTTATTATCTAATGTTGTTAATGTTGACATTCAGAAACTCAAACAAATATAATATTCTTAGATATTCTAATAAATTCGCTGTGCTACTTCGCACTGAAAAAACTTATAGGCCTCAATTTAATTTGTACCAATTATAATTGATATCATGAATAAACAGCTAAAGGAAAAAGGATATATATATATATATTGTATCTTGGTCATCATAATTTATGAAAGCGTGTTCAAACCTAATATGCTGCCATCATCTCGATTGATTGATGTCCCTGTCATGCTGTCAGTATCTGCTGCATCTAATGCTGCCTCTTGAGCTGCTCTGATGTCTGCCTCTAGCTGCTGAATGTGTTCCTCTTGCTAAACAGGCAAATGACAAAACAAAAATCATTTTGTACCAAGTCATAGCACAAGAGTAAAACATAAGCAACAAAAAATGTAAATGTCAAAGTCTTTTTTTAGTAGTATTAAGATTTTTTTTAGCAGTACCCCTTACACAGCAAGCACAACAACACTCAACTGTTTCTATGGCAACAAGAGTGTCAAGTGGCCAGCACAATGATCTACTACTGTCAGGTACTCAATACAGCAGAATGGACTTAAAAAGCTCAGAATAATTAAAAGCACAAGATCCCATTTTTCAGCAAGATTTGAACTCGTGACCTGATGGTTAATAAGCCACCACAATCTTTTAAAATAAATATCTACACAAAAAAAATATTCCTGCTAATCTATTATGAGAAAATTGTTTTACAAATGTTATCCAAAGGAAAGGAATTTTTTTTTCCAAAATTCTATACTTAATGTTAATCAAAAGGGATGACTTCAAACATAAAATGAATTTGAATAAACCATTCATTTTAACAGCAGGAAAAAAAAAGATATTTTATAGCTTGCTATGTAGTTTTGGGTCCAAATCACCTTAATAAAAATATTATGTGAGATGAGTATTTATAAAAGCCTTCTACAGGATTTGAACTAGAGATCCTCATTGTGGTAGACAAGCTTTTGATACTGTTCAAGTACTAAGGCACTTCAACTTAGACCATACATAACAGGCTCAATCCAATATCGCCTAAACTATGCATTGTTTAATACGATTAACACCAATCAACATTATGTAGCCAGAACTAAGACCAACAACTTACATATTTGCAAATTTTCTGGAATTGTAAAAATCTCACCAAAAACTTAAAATTTTTAATAGAATTCCTAATCACAGATTCAATCCCAAGACCAACATTACTAAAAGAACAAATAAAAGTCACAACATTTAAAAAAAATAATTATTCCCAGAAACACTAACCTCATTGAGTTCATCTTTCATGACCTCCATCAACTTGCGGGCAGTCTGTGTGTAGGTGTGTTCAGGTCCATTGTACTGGAGACTATTGGTGTACAGCAACTCTGCGTCTTCCACAAACTGATCCTTGCTGTGGTACTTGTGTGACTGGACATTCTTTGAGAAAACAAATTGATCATTTTATAAAACTTTCTTTCCAAAAAAGGAAGATTATTGTTTTGTTTTACATGTTTCAGATGTTTCATCAGATGTAAAGATTATTACATCCTACCACAAAACTCACACAAGATGACGAGGTATGAAAGAAGGATTCCAACCCAGCACCATCAGGAAGACAGTCCAGAAGGCATACCACACAACCAAGTAGTCATCTATTGTATTCTATGTCTAAAGTTCCCCAGGGCACAAAACGTAGAAGAAGACCAAAAAGAATGTGGCGACGCAGTGTACTAGATGAAGCCAAGAAGACAGGAAAGAGCTGGGAAGCCATTAAAAGACTAGCAAGAGACTGTGGAGAGTGGCATGTTTTTACTGAGCTTCTATGTTCCATGAGGAAAGCAAAGGAAAGATGATGATAATGATGAATCAAGTAGGTTTTGTTAATAAAAGATAACATTGTTTCAAAACAAACAAACTTATTAGAAAACATTTCAAGAATAAATACTAAAGATTAAATAACATTATTCCAAGACTATAGAATCTTTAAAATGTATGTAAGCTTTAGAAATGTTCAAGATAAGTTTTACCTTCAGCAGTGTGGTCAGATCCATGGGACGTTTGACCACTGTGTAGTAATCTTTGACTGTCTTTTTATTCACAGGATTGTGGAACGGCCAAGACTGCAAAATATATAAAATAAAGTAGCACAACTCCTTCAAGTGATTATGTACCACAAACATAACATCCCAATAGTTCCCCTTTCAGACCTTGCAATCTTTACTATGGCCAACAGTTAACAAGCAAGGTGTCATGTGGCCAGTACAATGACCAACCGCCTTTACGTTCCCAACTTAAGTCAGGTACCCATTAGCGTTGGATGGACTCAGGGTGCCCTAGGAATCCCGAAATTCAAAATCCCAGTCTTCATTAAGATTCAAACCCAGGACCCCAGGTTTGGAAGCCAAGCGCTTAACCACTCAGCCACCGTGCCATCCAACATCCCAATACATAAATCTAACTAAAAATACTTGGACACAAACAGGACTGTAACAAAGAGACACCAGAAGCCAGTCCAAACACTTACAGTGTCAATTGCTTTCATAGAAAGAATGATTTTCTCAAAGATGTAAGACAGGGCCACTTGGTCATTGTCATCCAGTAAAGGATTAATTGCCTTCTCCAGACGCATTAGTTTCTGCTCTTTCTGTGAAATATTTTTAAAAATTAGAATCACATTTTCATAAGTAATAAATAAAAATTCATTGTTGAATGAGAACATGAAACAAAAAAAAAAAAAGAAGAAAGTACCTCGGCTATTCTGTGGATACACAAGGTCAACATAGACTGAGCATTCAAGGTGAGCAAATGTTGAGCACCTGAAAAATTAAAAACAAACAATTACGATACAGCTGCGACTTCCTGTGAGAAATAAACTGAACATTTTTATATGGAATAAAACTAAGAGAATTTCTAGTTACAGAAGCTCAACATTCTGTTTCAAAAGGGCACTTGTCATTTTAAAGCATTTTATTACTTATTTTTTGCTAGGTAGGCCAGCTTTTAAAGAAATTTGATTTTTGTTTCACAAACTACTTACTGCTAAGACATACCCTAGGGTGAAATGCAAAATATTAATTGAGATGAGAATTTTGTGGACCTCATTTTGACAACTAGTTTTAAACAAAATGTATATGATCTGTTTGTTCCTGTGAAAGATTGCAACACAATGCTACTGAATGTCTGCTGCTCTAGTGGCTTCTTAAAATTTCTAGGGGGAGACTTGGTCATGGCACAAGTTCCACAAGACCATTTGTAAAGAGCTACATGGAGAATCAGCTGACTTTGAAAGTTAATGCACCATATTTCTCTAGAGTACTAGCTGGTCATGGGCTAACAACTACTAGATCTAGTCAAACAAACCATTATAGAGCTTGCTGTTCTCAACTATCTGATTCAGATCAGTGAGGAAATCTTCTCTTGACCTGTATTTTTTCTGACGGACATTCTGGAAAACAAAATTTCATAGTTAACACCAAAAAAGATGTAGTTCCCATAGACTATATCATGGAAAAGTGAACAGCAATTAATCTTTACAAGCACATTATTTGACAGGCTACTGAGACTTATACTATAAAGTGATTGTATGAATTACAGAAAAAAAAAATTCTCACTTTAATTTTCTAACATTATTTTAATTGTAGTTTTTATTTCTCATGTGAATGTTTTTTTTTTATTATGATTTTTAATAACAAAAATACAATGGAAAATGAAAAAAAAAATCAACAATGTTGGCATCTGTACCCAACAGCATGAACATTAAAAAAACACACACTAACGCCATTCAACTGACCTCTCTCATTGTCTGCATATCCATTGGACGTTTGATGATTCTGTAATAATCTGGCACTTCTTTGGGGTTAACAGGAAACAAAAATAGTTGAATCTGAAAGCAAAAATTTTCACGAAACTTACAAAAGAATATATTAGTTCAACAACACAAATAAATTGTGATAACTCAAAAAACTAATAGTAACTAATCTTAAGAGTCAAATTTAAGATCTATTTATATGATATAACATCATGAAAACTTATATTTACATCGGGTAAACTCCTGAGTTCATTCAAGATAGATTCGAATATGGAGGACAAAGTGACAAGTGGATCTGTACGACGTCTGTTGGAAGACTGCTTTGGTTTCTTATCAAGGAAATTTAAAAAAAAAAATTTAATTAGCATTTTCAAAATAGAAAGTCTTTTAGATTATCTGATTAAACCAAACAGAAATACAGGCACAATGCAATCGTTATGACAACATAAAGAGTAAAGGATTGTTTTGTGCTAAGTCAGAAAATAGAATTAACTGAAAAGTTCCTAGTGTCAGAAATCAATCCAAAATCTAATATATTATGTAGAATGTATGTATGTCCTTTATAGAAATAAAAATATTTTGACCAATCTTAATAAAAACTTAGAGAAAGTGATCTTGGGATAAGCAACGTCCTACAACAAGAGAGTATACTAGATTTAGGTCAATAAGACATCTTGACAGATTTTTACTTATAAAGCAACATAGACGCCATTTATAATATGACAAAACAAAAACAGAACAAAAAAAAACCCCTAGCAATGCCAGGTAAAAACAGCTAGTATATTCAAATTTGGCCAAGCACTGAACAGCTACACAATGGTTCACTGTCAGAAGTTTACCTTCAAATAGTCACAATGTACTATGTTGCTAACTCTTCTCTTTTTCTTTGTCTCCACAGCTTGCTTTGGAACTTTAAGCACAAGAGATTTACGACGAATGCTTTCAGCACTAGCAAGAAAAAATTAGAAGTATGTATACAAATTCTTAACCTGCAAGTCAACTAACAAGAATATTTTTACATATATGCTATACAAAAGCAGTTCCAAAAAAAAAATTTAAAAAATCGGAAAACCTCAAACCTAAAATTGTTTAAACATACAAGTAACATCGCACAATTGAGATTTTTAAAAAAAATTCTGGTAAATAAATAATATCGCACAATTGAAAATTTTGTTTTCAATTCTGGTAACTAATGCTATTTAAATTGTTCATGATGAAAATAAAAATTATTTTACAAAGGCATTCTGATATATTTCAGAAAAAAAAAAGAGGTGTAACTATTTAACTAAATTTTACTTCAGATGCTGGTCTTTATTTATATTACTTTAAGCCAGTGATGCCCAAACTACGGCCCGCGGGCCGGAGTAGTTCAGACCGGCCCGCCAAAACATTGCCACAAAAAGATAGGAAATAGAAAAAAATTAAAAAGGTTGAAAAATGTATTTTCTATGTTAGGATTCACTTTTTTCTTTGATGGATTTCATTCTAATTTTTCGACTTGTAGTAGTCACGTTAATTTATTTTTTTCTATAAGAACACAAGTTTTTTTTTTTTTCGGCGACAAGAATTAACAGTTGTTTTAGAGTCTTGGATAGTTCCGCGGCTGTCTTGAGCTAGCCATGTCCTTGACATCTCATGTGTAGAATACAGGGCATCTTATCTACATCATTTTGATTCGTGTTCTTCTGACACCAACATGATTGGTGCCGTTCCATGTAACATTTGTTCGTTATTGAAATGGGATGGTCGAAGAAACAAAATTGGAAGTTGAAACTTTCAGGAAAAGTGGACAGATCTTTTTTTTTTTTTTTGTGGAACATAATAAGTCAATATGTGTGATCTGTACATTTATGTTTTTAAGTAAAATAACATAAAATGCATTCTAAAACAAACCATTACAAAAATATTGAGGCATTGTTGTCTTGAGCCGCAAAGAATAAATCGGAAAGTTACGTCAAAAGTTGAGTAGAGTTTAGTGATTGGCGAAAATATTTATCAAGAAGTCAAGAAATGAGTCGGCTGTAATAGAGGCTACAGAGTTGCTCACATTTTAAGAAGAGAAATGAAGCATAAAAAAGTTATTGCTGGCAGAGATGGAATAAAGTCGTCCAGAAAAAAACAACAGTTGTAGCTTTCAGCTTTTCTGACATAAAAATTGCAAAATGAGTGAAAGATAGTGAAAATCCAAATTCAAAACTAAATGACAGAGCAGCAGATTTCGAAATCATTTCTTTTGCCGCTGAGGAGTGACACCAAATGGAACTGATTGACTTACAAAGCCAGACTTCCCTGCTTGAGAAATTTCGAGCAATATAGACAATAGATTTCTACGCATTGTTGTCCTCATAAACTTTGCACATATGTGAAAACAATTGCTGGGTACAATGTTTACAAGAACTTAATATAGTGGAAAAACTTTCAGTTACAAGACGCCTGAAACCATTGTTACATATTGACTTATGGTTGTAAGTAGATCTACAAGCATACATGGGATTGTGATAAAACTATTTAAAATGTTTTAGTCTCTATTTCTTTTTTTTTTTTATCTTTCATTAATGTGGCCCGCGACACGGAAATTAAAATGGCCCGCAGGCCGTATAAGGTTGGGCACCACTGCTTTAAGCCACCAAATAATCTGCATTATTTAATGCTCTCTCTTGCTAAATTTGTTATTTTACAGAAACAACAAAATAAATATGACTTTGTTTTATTTTATCCACTTGGAAAAAATGCTTTTGATTTAATAAGCAATGAAACTAAATGAAATTATGGAGCATTGGAAAAATATGTTAAAACAGTTTAAATTTTCTTTCCAATTACAAGAGGAGAATGGAATAGTTTGACTAAATCAGCCAAGAAAGTCAAAGACTTGGTTGAGTATCAGTCTCTAATTAATATGAATGACTAGACTAACATATGAATACATATACCCTTAAGGAAAAAAAAATTATGTAATTTATAATATAAGAATAAATATTATATATAAGTTGTATCAACCAAACCAACCACCATCTCTCTCTCTATATATAATTCTCTACGTCGCCCAACCATGCGAGACAAGACGCATGCACGCCGACTGTATAACCCTCCATGAATAATTCATGGAAAGATAACTCTTTTATTTCTGCAAGTTGGACTAGAGTTACCCCACGTAACTTTCCCTGCGGGTAGGCTCATACCCTTATAAAGGGCAATAATTGACACGACATAACAAGGACAGTTAACTCACTGCTCCAGAAGTGTCTTGGACATGATGATCTTGGTGCCTTCCACATTGATCAGGTCCTGGTCCACTGGGATGTTCTTCTCTTCCTCCTCCTCCTGCTCCTCTGTCATGGCCACCTGAAGCCCTGAGCCGCCCATCCGAGTGTTGTACATGGGACACTCCTTGTTGGTTCTCATATGGCCTATCTGACCACAAGCACCACACTTCATCTGTGGACAAAATAGGTTTTAGATTTAAAGTAAGCAGGTCTAACAAAAAAACAACAACCTGTCTCTAATAATAAAAAAAACACCTGTCACATCACATCTGGTGAGTTACTCATTTAAAAAACTGCCCAAACAAGTTTCAGCTGTCAATGATCCATTAGCCAATTTTGGTTATATAACTAAATAAAAAGTAACCTCCATGGTGGCTGAAAACCAGTTGAGTATTGGGAGTTGGGGGTATAAACTTATTTTTTTTCCAATTGCCATCATGCATCAAAACATGATTTTTCAGTGATCAGGATTTGATGCATCTTTAGATGGATCATGAAAGAGAAACAAAACTGCTTTAAGTAATTAACTGGCTAGATATATATACCCCTCACCCATTTCTCTGAGTTAAATGAAATCCTCTGTCCTTCGGTGCATAAAAATACATCTTTCCCATCTTTAATAAAACCTAAGCATTTAATGTCAAGATTAAGACATTGAATTTCTAGTTACTCATTTCTATTAAGCATAGTGAAGCCTTCAGTGTATGACTTTTGCACTCAAATCACTTACAGGACATATATTAGGACTTAAAAACTTTCTTTTGTTTGCAAAGTTGCACTCTTTCAGACTAGCCTTGTATTCCATGGTAGAGGCAGGCCAGAAGACAATGATGCCAAATATTATGTTTCTCTGGGACTAACTTTGCCAAGTAATTATGTCTTGTTAGGCATGGCCAGAAAGCTCATTTACATCTCTATGTATTATGTTCTAAGACAGGAATGACCAAGCTAAGGCCCCAACATCTGACCTGGGATGCAGTGATATCCAACCCCTGGAAAGTCCACTCCCACAGGGCATAATGAAGTTCCATTAAACTAAATGATTTTTAGCAGTGATGTGACCTATGAGACAGAAAATCATCTGCCCCTCTTCCCATGCCAAAAAAAATTAATAAATTGGGCACCTGCGTCAAATATTTTTTTTTAGGTCAAGGTCACAAACTTAACATCCAGTGCTTTGATTAAACAGAAACACAAGGCTTCCAATGAAATATGTACAGGAATGAAATCAAACCTAGACACTGGTCTACACTATAAGCATGTTACCTTTGATGCTTTGATTAGCTGCTCTTTGTCTTTCTTGGGTTTTTTCTTTGGTGGAGGAGTTGATGTTGGCTTCTCCTGGTTCCTCTTGATGCGCCGGAGCTGTTCCTGAATTCTTCGCCTTTCTTTCCTCATCTCTTCTTTCTGCTGATCATCCATTGCAGCAAACTGCTTGCTGGAAACAGACACAATTTGTTAAAGTAACAGTAAGGACTAACTTACATTAAGACATTGGGTTATGTTCTTATTATGCGACTAGAAAGGATTTACTAATAACATTTACTTGGTGAATAAGTGTGTGTGGGGGGGGGGGGAGGGTGATAAAAATTTTTTTTGATAACAGACAATCATCTGAAACTGAATAAAAAATAGTTAAAATGTATAAATTGACAAAAAGGGAGAGATGGTCTTTGAAAAGTTTTTCTCAAAAGGTACTTGGGTACTGAAGAACACAAAGTCTAACACATACTCTGATATTGTTGTCCTAATGCATTGACTTGAAATACTAAATTAAATTGAGTTACTCTTTGATCATAGAGGTGCGGTGGCTGAGCATAAATCGCTTGGCTTCCAAACTGGGGATCCTGGGATCAAATCATGGTGAAGACTGCGATTTAAATTCAGGATCTTTGGGCACCTCTGAGTCCACCCAGCTCTAATGGGTACCTGTCATTAGTTGGGGAAAAGTAACAGCTATTGGTCATTGTGCTGTACACATGACACCTTCGGTAACAGTGTGTCACAGAAACAGACGACCTTCACATCATCTGCCTCATAGATTACAAGGTCTGAAAGGGGAACCTTACTTTTTGATCATGCATATTTATATGTAGGCTTTGAAAGATCAAATTACAAATTAGATAAGATACAAGTCCCTAAGCTGTTTGCATAAGCTGTGACTTGTTTGCATTTTTTGTTTCATCTAGTATCACTGATGTTTTCACTTTTTAATTTGTTTGCTTTTCCAGTTTCCATGACAACTATTGAGTAATTACTTACATAAAATTGGGGTCCCTGGTCTGTCGTATACGCAGGTAAGTATCAATGACTACAGGATTGGTCACCATCTCTGACCTCTGGAACTGTCTACCTGTGTCATCTCTTAGTGTTCTGACAATCTTCAATTTTCTTCCCCTGTGGTGCTGAAACAGACAAACAAAAAACATTCCTTCAACAATTGTTCAAAATACAATTTCACTTCTGATACTAGCTAGAGAAAATGTTCAATAATCCAACAGAAAGATGTTCTCTTCTGTTTGATGACTAATTTCAGAAGTTCTGAAAGGTTGATGTTTGTGTTGTGATAACTTACAACTAACACCATTTATCAGATTCCAAGAAACTTCACTATAACATAAAAATATATAGTTAGAATATAAAAAAAAAAGACTGGTATAAATGGCACAGGGTGTGATTATCACAGGAGTTGGATGGAATTTTGATTATAAGCGATATAATTAATCAGGAATTGAAATACTGTATGTAGATGGTAGATAAAAGATAAAAAATTAGAAATTTGAGAAGTCTTATAAACTTCTATCAGTGAAATAAATGGCTGTAGTACTAACCATGAGCTCATCTTCCTTGTTAGACTGCGCTCCTTTTTTCTTGTCTTTATCTCCCATGTCACCTTTCAACATCCTCTGCAGCTCTCGTCTCTCAGCTTCTTCCTTTTCCCTGGACAGCTGCAAGTAAACATTTCACCATAGTATTTCTTTTGGTACGTGGTGTAGCACAACATAGTGGACCATAATAGTTTGGCACACAATATGAATTCCTCACAGACACCTTACACTCATTGTATTTCTATCTATACTACCAAACAAAGCTATGAAATACAACAAAAAAAAAAATATGTACCCAGTATTGTAATAAATGCAATAGAATTAGAACAAAATAGACTATTGTGATGACTATAACACACATTTTTTTAAAAATATGAAACATTTTTCAGTCATAATAACATAGATATTTAGAATATAATGATACTAGCAAAATAAACCAATTAGGAATGCTGTGAAGATACAGTGTTATCAACATTAGATGCCTTGGCTGGCTTGGTCATGTTCACAAAATGCTACAAGGTCAGCTCCCCCAAGACATTCTGTATGGTGATCTAATAGAAAGCAGGAGAGCCGCTGGTCACCTACTTTTAAGGTATGCAGATGTATGCAAGGGCGACATGAAGCTCTTTTCACTGCCAGTTGTGAAAAAGAGGTACTGAATAGATCCACATGGAGAGCAAGTATGAAAAGTTGCAAAGGGAAAAGATCATCTCTGAAGATGTAAAATGCCACCCAGATATTGATAATTGGTGGCAATAATTAAATTACATGTTATATATTTATTTAACATGTTATATTACGAAGTCTGAAAAGTTTTGCTATTGCAAAAAACTTAATTTAAAGAACTGTAACTTCATGAAGAAGTTAAATGAGGAGCTATTGAGATGTGACTTGAAACAACAAATTTACCTGCATGCTTGTCTTCTTGTTAGACAGCATACTCTCAATATTTTTTCCCATTTCTTCAAAGTCGGAATCTTCACCAGATGTGGATTCCTCATCAGTCGATAAAGTTTCGGTGGAAGCTAGAACCCTAATTAAAAATACAACAAATTGTAAGAAAATAGCTTTTAATAATGTACAAGTCTGCAAGCCTACATATTTTTACAGTTGGCTTCTGAACCAAGGAAGTCTTGATTTAGAATTCCAGTAAATTTCAGATTTTGAACTTCTGGATTTTTAGTTCGCCCAACTCAATGGGTTATGACATACCTTGGGACTATATATTTCTAATGTACAGAGAATACAATCCTGTTCATATGAAGCCATGAGGGGAGTTAACTCGGCATAAAAGCATTTTTTTTGTTAATTAGGAACAATATTTTAGACTAGCAAGTGTAAAGAGCTTGTCTTGTAGTTGTAAATTGGCTTTTTGGCTTCGATATATTATTTAGAATATGTTTGAGTTAATTGTGCAGGTTTAATAACTATTAAGAACAAAGCTTATTACAATAACAAGGGAAGAACTAAGTTCAGACGGTTGAATAAATTGAATGAAGTTTAAAATGTAAAGGCCACAGTCAAGTCTCTGTCCATAATTAGATGTTGTCACCTTGACGGCCTAACACAAACTGAATAATATTAACATTATAAACAATCTAAACCCCACTATCCATGCCGTCACAAAATGTAGCCTTCAAAGTCTGTCAACTATGGTGCATCTCTATGCTAACTAAGTGGCTATATGGTGCCTCTCTATGCTAACTAAGTGCCTATATGGTGCATCTCTATGCCAAATAAGTGCCTATATGGTGCATCTCTATGCTAACTAAGTGCCTATATGGTGCATCTCTATGCTAACTAAGTGCCTATATGGTGCATCTCTATGCTAACTAAGTGCCTATACGGTGCATCTCTATGCTAACTAAGTGGCTATATGGTGCATCTCTATGCTAACTAAGTGCCTATATGGTGCATCTCTATGCTAACTAAGTGCCTATATGGTGCATCTCTATGCTAACTAAGTGCCTATACGGTGCATCTCTATGCTAACTAAGTGGCTATATGGTGCATCTCTATGCTAACTAAGTGCCTATATGGTGCATCTCTATGCTAACTAAGTGCCTATATGGTGCATCTCTATGCTAACTAAGTGCCTATATGGTGCATCTCTATGCTAACTAAGTGCCTATATGGTGCATCTCTATGCTAACTAAGTGCCTATATGGTGCATCTCTATGCCTATCACCAGCCCTAAATCAACTCTTGTTCATCTCTGAGAATCCATCCTCACAACTAAAATACAAAACCAGCTACTCCTCAAGACTTCATAGGTTTAAAAAGCACCTGGAACCAACCTGTTCTGCAAGTCAAATATCCTCTGACACTCCTCCTTATACCTCTCCATATGTTCTGCAGCAGAGTAACGATTCCCACGAGCAAACTTTACCCAACCTGTTAGAAAAGATCTTGTCAGTCAAAGGTTAGAATGTAGTCCATCAATAGGAAACATTTGAAAATAACTTAAAAGAATAAAACAACAATAAAGATAACTATGGACAGAAAGAACAAACTGGCAAGTATCACCTGTAGTATCCTGGCCTTGTTTAGCCTGTTCCGTGGACATGGTTCTGACCACATCAATGACTTCCCACCTCGACAGTTTTTTGATCTAACAAACAAAAACATAAACACTATATAATATTGGCATGTGACTAATGTGTTTACAAACATAACAATATTGCACATTTACAATAACAACAATAATAATAATACACATTTTTTTTATAGAGCACTGTTAACAAACATGATGTAGAATTATTATTTTTTAATTATTCTTAAACTCAACCCACTGTGCTATTTCCCATCTTTAAAGATCATTTTGCTGCCTAGATTGCATCTTATCAGAGTGTATAAAATAATGAGATAAATATTTCTAAAATTCTGATAATTTAAGTGCAAGTGGCTGAGATTTTGCAAGAAAATTTTTTAACCTTATGGTACAACAAAAACTAAAATTCTTCTATCTCTATTACATATACTGACCTCAGATTCATGCACACCAAATTTACGCAACAGTTGCTTGGCATCTTGTAGATTGAGCCTCCTCAAGTCAGCGTCAGTTCCTGTAACTGTCTTCTTGACTGGTGTCTCCTTGGCTTCCTCTTTCGTAGTGGGCTTGTTGGGGACCTGAAAGGAGAATGTTTTTAAACACTGAGACACATAGAGTTGAATACAAGTTGTGCCTCACAATGCAAAATTCAGAGATCAGAGGTCAAGGGCTGTAAATATAACAAAGATTTAAAAGTTCATTGACCATATCGCTTCCAATTCCATTCATGGTTGGTCGTTGTGCTGACCTGCTTGTTAACCATTGGCCTAATAAACAGATGACCTTAACATCATCTGCCCCATAGATCGCAAGGTCTGAAAGGGGAAACTTTACTATGTAAGAATTAACACAAATTCAAGATTACATTTTTAAAAAAAAAGGCGGAGGATGATAATTGCATTCTAAGGAAGCAGGTTTTAATATGACTCATCAAAGTGGTGAAACAGACAGTTTGAGTCAAGCTCCAGTTAAAGCTTAATGGGCAGATGGCCAGTGAATTCCATGGAGCTGTGTAAGAAAAAACCTACAAGTCAAAAGTTAATGTAGAAAACAAATGTCACTTTGTACAGAGAGAAGGAATCTTTACCTCAACCTAGAAAGTGATCAATTCTCTACACTACAGATAGACATTTCTCTACTGTTTAGGAACAATGTCTTCAGTTTTACCATAGGAGTAATTGACTCTGCACAGCAGTACACATGACAAAAGAAAAAAATGGCAATACTGAATGTTAAAAAGAAACAAAACAAGCAAAATACAAAATACTTTTTTAAACAACAAAGCATATATTAAGTGTATCAATTAGTTTGAATCAGTCATGTAATTCAATTTGTAATAAGTCTCAAGGGACTAAAAAAAAAGGGGGGGGGGTTTCAGTCAAGTACTATTTCTTTCCCTTAGGAAAGAGTACTAATTCAGCTTATACCACCACTTCAGTCAAGTACTATTTCCTTCCCTTGTTTGAGATATCAAACCAAAAAAATAATATTACTAATAGTTCATTAACTAATTGGTTAATTTTTAAAAACTGATTCTTGTGTTGTTGAGTGAAAGAAATAATTGTGAAAAATTTCAGCAAGATCCGAGATTGAGGTGTCGGAGAAATAACATGTACTAACTTTTGGCCAGACCCAGACAGACAGAGTGAGTTGATATAAGCTTAGTATACAAATTTGAAATTCTTAGCTGTATCCAAACAATAGTCTCTGGACTTCACTGCTGAAATAGGGTGGACAACTCATGAACTAGGTTGAGTTGCTTAAAACAAAACAAACAAACAAACATGGAGGAGCAGCTAAGAAACGTGAATGTTTCGAGTCTAATTTAGGCTGGCCACTGCCAACGACCTAACCTAGAAACAAACGAAGAACACCTGGCCCGTGATCTTCACTTCATTGTATCAAAAATATTAGTAGCCCAGATTGCCTAGAAGGCCATTTATAAGTGGTGTAAGGGGTTGGGAAAGAGGGGAGGGTCAGTGAGGTGGTACTTGCCCCCCCCCCCCAACCCCAGGTTTAAAGTGTCGCATCAGAAGAACTTTGGTATCAGTAACTATAGATCTATTTGGAACGAGGTCACGCTGCCACCGTGTAACCTGCAGTTAATTGATGACCTCTTGAAGCAGAAACAGGCTAAATGGACAGAGCATTGCAAGTCACAGAGACCCTAGAGCTGCTCTAAACTGGAAACATTAAAAATGGTCAAAGGAAACGGGGGCGACTTACGGTCACGTGGCTATCAACGTGTAAGAAAGTTCACCAAACCAGTGGCGGTGACGCTGTGAGAACATTGCGCCAGACAAGGGTGGGTGCCCATTGGGTTAGACGGTGCCAAACGACTTAAAAGTGTATTTGAATCGCAAGTTCAATAGTCGCATAGGAAGTGAAATCCAAAGGCTTAAAATATGTAAAGTTTAAAAAGGCATTATGTCACCAGCACAAAGCCCAAATAGTTTGAAGTAAATAGTAAATAAAGTTACACCTTTCAGCCTTGCGATCTATGAGGGCCCATCTGTTTCTATGGCCAACTGTTAACTAGGTTGTCATGTGGTCAGCACAAAGACCACAGCCTTTACTTTCCCCCAACGTTTGTCAAGTACCCTGGCGGTGCCCATTAGTTGGGTGAACTTAAGGTCATCCTAAAAATCCCTACGTTTAAAATTCCACAATTCCCTTCTTCACTGGATTCGAACTAGCCCTCTCGGTTCGGAAGCCAAGCGCTTTACCACTCAAAATATATAAGCTACCAGCGAGGAATACTAACAAGGACTTAGAACCAAATGAAAAGTTTACAACAGTCATGAATTTACATATGACTTAGGACTCGATCAAAAGGTCATGTCCAATTTCTTGTTCGGTATGTGAACTTCTGAAATGGTCAATGCCAAAACAACAACCAGTTGCAAGTGTAAGTTTATCAGATTGTTCTACTTGTCCAATTAAAAGGATACAGCAGATGTTAAAGAATGAAGTCAAGGTAACAAACCAGGTCACATCCTCGCTTGTGTGTGTGCGTGCGAGTGCGCATTGTTTTAAAAGAAATAACAAAATTGAAAGTATCACGCCTGAGGAATTATACAGTACTTTGTACTTTTAAAAGACCAAAGTGAGACAAAAAGTGCACTTTTGTAGAGTTAATCTAATTAGTACAATTTAAAAGATTAACTTTGTACTCTCTGTGTCGTCTGCTGAGCAGTGAAGAAAAGTTTAAAGAAAGAATTGATAGTGCTTTTGAAATTAATAACATCGTAATCTCTAATCTCAGTCTAATTCTGACACAGTTGAGAGACACTTGGAGAGTACTTCGGTGGTAACAGGGGATCAGAAAGCTTAAAATTTGATTTGGTATAACATAAAGTTAATGCTATATGAAATTCTTTAGAAAACTCAGCTTGATGAATAGCAACTGAGTTTTCTAAAGAATTTCATAAAATACTAACTACATACTATCATATACTATCTACGCCAGTTCTTTTAAGTATCGCTGGAGATAACAGACGACCCAAATTTGATTAGTTTTTTCGATGAGACTTGAAAATTTCCTACTTCGCTCTCAAAGCTTGGGCATAAATCTGTAGGACTGCAGGTTCACCATGCATGACGCACCGCCGAGTTGAAGAGTCCAGTCGAGTTGTGATGATATTTAGACAATCTGGAAATCTGCTACTGCATGTGCTGAGTGCAAGAGACACGGCCACTCGAAGAGATGAACTCCATACACGGATATTTGACTAAATTTTGTTTAGTCAGACAGGCAGATGTAGGCAAGCTTCCATAGGTCTTGAGTTCCAAGATCTTACACTCAACACTTAGGGCAATTATGAAGAAGAAGAATATGATTATTTATGTGAGGTATTGGTTTGTCGGGATTGAAACCACATACAAAGTGAAAGTGTTATTCTGAACATCTTCAGCTCTCAGTCTCGAATCCTGATGAAAGTTCAACAGTCGTCTTTCGGGACCAGGCCCGGACTTAAGGATGCACAGGACCTAGAGACTGAAAAGGCCTAACGATATTACATACACCAGGCGTTGTTCTTCTGCCTGCATAATGTAGTTCTAGAGCTTAAAATGCAGACTATCACTTGGCAGCATAAGCTCCACTGAGGATATCACAGAGCTCTAAAAGAAATATAACCCTTTCAGACCTTGCCATCTATGGGTGCAGAGGATGTAAAGCTCATCGAATGCTGGAGTCTGTCACGTGGCCATCACAACGACCAATCACCTTTAGTTACCAAAGGTATGTCAGGTATCCATTAGAGTTGAATGGACTCATGGGCCTCCTAAAAATCCCATTCTTTACAAGGATTCGAACCCGAATATCCGCGGTTCAGAAGCCAAGCACTCTACTATTTAACCACCACGCCACCAATCACGGAGCACCTAACTGAATGACGTGATCTAATCACAGTTGGAGCACCTAACTGAATGACGTGATCTAATCACAGTTGGAGCACCTAACTGAATGGCGTGATCTAATCACAGTTGGAGCACCTAACTGAATGACGTGATCCTATTGCAGTGCCCATTCCCAATTATGGTAGTGCAAATCATCTGTCAAATAATAATAACTTTCCCTTTTCATCAGGAGCTGGAGAGTTTCAGAAGAATACTTCCACTTTGTTTGCGGTATCAATGGCGATCAAGCAATACCAGACCAAAATAACACTTCTTATTATTATTTATTAATTGGCCTAAGAGTGGAGTCAAAGACTCACGGAACTCTAGGCCAAAGGAAGCTTGACTGAACAAACTTATGTCTGGGAGAGATGTACATTTTTACATCTCTGGTACCCATGGCCCGTAACCAAAGACGCCCAGGCCTGACGTGAGGCAGCACATTCAAGTAGAACTAGTGGCTACAAACAAACAACAACAGAATAATAATAATAATAATAAAAGAATGTACGTGGGCAGAACAAGTGGTATTGATCATTCGCTAACTCCATGTACAAGATGATGTGAGAGGCTAAACTACTTCATGAACGTCTGTATATAAATCCTGCAGTTATTTGTAATGCGTGAAATGTTTCACTTTAGGTCAAGAGCAAGGAGTCCAAGACTATGGGAATGTGAATAGGCCTACTTCTGACACCCTACTCCCACGTCTCGAAGCGCCGCCCCTGCCAAATCCTTTCTTATCGAGCGCCATGACAATTGACAAAAAAAGAGAGGGAGAGAGAGGTGTTGCAGGTGATACGCTAGATAACGACCAACTTCCACAATGTCAGCAAACGATGTCAGTAATCAATGAGACAACAGCGTTAGACTTGGGCCAACTGAGCTCCTGTGGCTAAGGTCGCCTTGTTCTGTGTGCCGGGTTGTGCATATGTGTAACCAGGTCACGGCGGCCTTTCAATGTGCTACATGTGAAGCTTTAGTGTCGTTGTGGGCGAGTGTGTTAGCTGTGCTGAGTGAGTGCAAGCCACTTTATTCTGCTGAGCTTTCAGGTTTTAACAACTGATTTTCCTAGATCTTCCAAGAGCAATGCTTTACACTAGTGAAATGTTATATTTTCATAACACATTGTCTTGTCTTGACAATTGGCTAATCTCCATAGAAGCTACACTGGTACAGTTTAAAAATATTAAATAAACCAGACTTCTTGATCAGTGGCTCCCAAACTTTTTTTTTTCACAACTTTGCACATTGGGAGCATTAGAGGAACACTGCTTTTTTTTTTTTTTTTTTTTTTTAAGTTGGATTTTTTTTCTCTACTTGCTTAATTAAAAATAATAATGAAACCATATTCCAAATTAAGCTTTTTTTTTTTGTAGTATAAACTTCTAATATATATGGTTTAATGACTTTTATGGTATTATATATCGTAAAAGAGCATAACTTCTTGATATAAGGCATGATACCAGCAATCTGAATTCTAAACATCTGTCGTGGCGTCCAGCCTTTTTCTATACTTAAAAAAAAACAACCTTCTGCACCCAAGTATAGACTGTAAGGGTCAACAGCAGGACCCTAGAACACAACCCTAGGAGCACACTAGCATCTTGTTTTCAAATAGTGTGATACTCATCAGACAAACAAACATAAAATGAAAGGTGGATCTTTTGTTTCAATTCAGGGATAGAATCTAGATCAGTTCAAAGTTAATAGTGATGTAATAGAATGTATTTTGTTACCAGGAAGAACTAATACAAATCTTTTTTTTTTTTTTTTTTGCATTTACTTAGAGATTAATTCACGTGTAGGCCTATTAGTTAATTATTCCAGTAGTTCGCGGGACACCAAGTCAGTCCGCGCGGAACACAGTTTGGGAAACACTGTTCTAGATCTAATTTTAAAATGAGACTTTGCACCTTCCATGAGACGTCTGGGTCTCCACATCCTTAGGAAAAAAAAAAAAGGTTCATCTCCCCTGGTCGTCTGCATTACGAATCAACGAATCAAAAACGCGGGATAGAGACACACCTCCAGGCATGGGCTATTTTTAGTCTTAGCGCCATTCCTCTGCTTTACAAACATTGGAGACAAAATAGGGTTTCAGAGAACATGTGTCCCGAAATAAGGCCAGGGTTTGCGACGACCGAATTTATGTTTTGTCTAAATGTGAAGGCCGCGGAAAACGTGACGTCATGGTCGATACAAGTCAAACCGACACTGCTGGATACTCGGCAGATCTCTTATCGAATCATACCTACCAAGAGGACGTTTCTCTTGACAAGGTAAGGGCCTAAACTCAGAACAATTTATTTTAACCTGATATACCAAATCTATGTGTTGTTATTGTTGTTTTTTTTTTAAGTCGTGGCATATTTCAACTTTACATTAACCTTATTTTTGGTCAAATACTAACCTGGGAGTTGATAATACGGTTTGCCCAACAAGCCTGACGCGGATAGATCTACGAATTCATCAATCAACAACAGTTCAATTGGTCAAATCTAATGTTAGAAGTTTTCAAGCTGTGCACCAGTTGAAAAGAAAACGTTTTGTATAGTCACACAAACATTTGTCAACCAAAGTCGCGAACTAAAAAACAAACTCAAAGCAAGCTAGTTCTGGTTGTATGTTCTAAATAAAAGACTGTTTTACGATACATTATTACCGTATTTTCCCTGACGCTTATTTTTTTTTTTTTTGTTTACAATAATGATAGCATGAACATAATGCATGATCTTGAGATAATGTTATACTTAAATATCTATTAACTAAACTACACACTATAGTGGTGTTTTGATTGCTTTTTTTTTTAATTTATAATTGGTCCTGCGTAGCCACGGGAAGTACTGCATCCCTCATTAATCTTCGGACTCGAAGACAAGCTTTATTATTATTATTATTAATTTTAATGCACTGTGAGCTAACCAACTATTAAAGCCAGGAAACATTTCAATGAAACTAAACAAGAGCAAACAAATATCATATTCTCAGATGCTGTAAATAAATGTTTTTTCGTTCTTATCGTATCTCCATAGGTTTAGGCAGATGTGTGTTAGATATAATGGGGATTGGTGGACACAATGGACTACAGACCTAATCAAAAGGACACAAATCCTCATAAATTATATATAATGGAGATTGGTGGACACAATGGACTACAGACCTAATCAAAAGGACACAAATCCTCATAAATTATATATAATGGAGATTGGTGGACACAATGGACTACAGACCTAATCAAAAGGACACAAATCCTCATAAATTATATATAATAGGGATTGGTGGACACAATGGACTACAGACCTAGTCAAAAGGACACAAATCCTCGTAAATTATATATAATGGGGATTGGTGGACACAATGGACTACAGACCTAGTCAAAAGGACACAAATCCTCATAAATTATATATAATGGGGATTGGTGGACACAATGGACTACAGACCTAATCAAAAGGACACAAATCCTCATAAATTATATATAATGGGGATTGGTGGACACAATGGACTACAGACCTAGTCAAAAGGACACAAATCCTCGTAAATTATATATAATGGGGATTGGTGGACACAATGGACTACAGACCTAGTCAAAAGGACACAAATCCTCGTAAATTATATATAATGGGGATTGGTGGACACAATGGACTACAGACCTAGTCAAAAGGACACAAATCCTCATAAATTATATATAATGGGGATTGGTGGACACAATGGACTACAGACCTAATCAAAAGGACACAAATCCTCATAAATTATATATAATGGGGATTGGTGGACACAATGGACTACAGACCTAGTCAAAAGGACACAAATCCTCGTAAATTATATATAATGGGGATTGGTGGACACAATGGACTACAGACCTAGTCAAAAGGACACAAATCCTCATAAATTATATATAATGGGGATTGGTGGACACAATGGACTACAGACATAATCAAAAGGACACAAATCCTCATAAATTATATATAATGGGGATTGGTGGACACAATGGACTACAGACCTAGTCAAAAGGACACAAATCCTCGTAAATTATATATAATGGGGATTGGTGGACACAACGGACTACAGACCTAGTCAAAAGGACACAAATCCTCATAAATTATATATAATGGGGATTGGTGGACACAATGGACTACAGACCTAATCAAAAGGACACAAATCCTCATAAATTATATATAATGGGGATTGGTGGACACAATGGACTACAGACCTAATCAAAAGGACACAAATCCTCATAAATTATATATAATGGGGATTGGTATACACAATGGACTACAGACCTAATCAAAAGGACACAAATCCTCATCAATTATTAAGCTATGTACACCATGGGGTGAGGTAGTTATAACAACGCTTTCCAAGAAATAGACGTCGAATGTGGGAATTCCCCATAAACATTTTTTCTGTGGAACACACAGAGATAGAAGTAACACACATGCTAGGAGATCGATACAGAATTATGTATAGAGTAACACAGAGATACTTGTTACAATGCTGACACCCACGTGACCCCATGTCAATGACTTTAAAGCTGAGGAATGTTCTTTGATATTTAGACACAAGAAGAAAAGAATATGGAACAGTGCAATGACCTAATGCCAGTTGCGTTTAGGTACACATTTAGGTGGCAAAACTCAGCAGTGAATAGTCTTAGTTGCACGCATTGTTAAGGAATACGTATATCTGATAGAAAAGGATCGAATCAACTAGCGAAATCTAGAAAAACAAAGCTTGTGTAAGGGAAAGAAGTGCTCAATTACTGCTATATCTCTCAATACTGCAATATATATATATAAATATATATATATAAATAAATATATATTTATCTATTTATTTATTTATATCAGTATTTACGATATGTATATATGTGTGTGTGTGTGTGTCGAAATCGAAAAGTACGAAAACAACAACTTAATTAAGAAGAGTCAGTACTCTCAACAATGAGGCTATGTTGACATAGATTCTATAGGATTGCCTATCACGCGTGCTAGAAGTGAACACGGTGAATCCGCATGTCGTGGGCTTGGTGTGTTTTTATGGTTGAACCAAAAGATCGACATCCTTCTCTTTAGGTGCACCGCCTCACACGAAGTACTTCCATTGCAGTAGGCCTGACTAATGACATTGTCTCCAGCTTGTAGAGCTAATTAATTAAACCCTACTGCCTGGTTGTAGACAAAAAGAAAGCTGTTTAAAATCAGGAATGTTGTGATTAAAATCCCATTCTGCCAACAACACTTCACATGCTATACATTGTTTCATTGAAACACACACACCCTGATGATGATGAACATAAATGTGTCTCTTTGTAAGTAAATCTAGTAAAACTAAGTTAGCCCACACTGCGTCTTAGTATTTAACGAGAAACACGTGACTTAAGCCGAAAACAAATGATATGAAGGGAGACAACCCACCATCAGATAGTGTTGTCTTTACAGACTCTCAATCCACTCTTCAAGCACTTAACAGCAGCACCTCAAACAACCCACCATCAGATAGTGTTGTCTTTACAGACTCTCAATCTACTCTGCAAGCACTTAACAGCAGCACCTCAAACAACCCACCATCAGATAGTGTTGTCTTTACAGACTCTCAATCCACTCTTCAAGCACTTAACAGCAGCGCCTCAAACAACCCACCATCAGATAGTGTTGTCTTTACAGACTCTCAATCTACTCTGCAAGCACTTAACAGCAGCACCTCAAACAACCCACCATCAGATAGTGTTGTCTTTACAGACTCCCAATCCACTCTTCAAGCACTTAACAGCAGCACCTCAAACAACCCACCATCAGATAGTGTTGTCTTTACAGACTCCCAATCCATTCTTCAAGCACTTAACAGCAGCACCTCAAACAACCCACCATCAGATAGTGTTGTCTTTACAGACTCCCAATCCACTCTTCAAGCACTTAACAGCAGCACCTCAAACAACCCACCATCAGATAGTGTTGTCTTTACAGACTCCCAATCCACTCTTCAAGCACTTAACAGCAGCACCTCAAACAGCCACCATCAGATAGTGTTGTCTTTACAGACTCCTAATCCACTCTTCAAGCACTTAACAGCAGCACCTCAAACAGCCCAAGAGAGATGACAACACAAATAATACACTGATAATACATGAGATGATGACAAAATTAAACATCAACATCACATGACAGTAGATCCCTGGACACATTGGCGTCATGGGAAATGAAAGGGCAGATAAGCTATCAAAGGCAGGATCATCTATGGAACAACCAGATAGACCTGTTAACTACATCACCCTAAGGTCAATGTTAATCAAAAACCACAAAGAGGAGTGGCTCAACCAATGGACAACAGGAGACACAGGCAGAGCCATGTACAAAGAAATGAACATGCCTAACAAATTGGACAGTATTAACTTCATCCCCCACAAAGAGCAATCTACAATCTTCCAACTAAGGACAGGACACACACCTCTGTTAAATTACCATCTTCTCTTTGAATCCCCCTTCCTACCACTCCAGCCCAACATAACCAACACCATGTACGGCAGTGCTGAACAACTGAAGAAAACAACACACTATTTTTCCTTGGCACAGTCTGAAAAAAAGCAGACAGCTCAGCAGCAAAAAGCTGGCTAGAAGAAGAAGAAGACATTTTTGGTGAGTTTAGAGCAATACATGTATTGACGACGCCCTACCCTCTCTGGGATTATTTTTACTTTTCTAACAATATCTGGCTCCCATAGAAGTTTAGTGGACGCCGAACCCCGAAATAGAAAAATCTCAATCTTCACCAAGAAGGGAACTCGAGACCCTAGACTAGGGAGCAAAGTCAGCCACATATATTTAGGGAGCAAAGTCAGCCACATCTATTTAGGGAGCAAAGTCAGCCACATCTATTCATAAACAGCGTTGTAATGTATTATTCCAATTCTAAAGATATATTTGCGATTTCATGATTCAAGCCTAGACAGATTTTGTCTTCAATTCCGATAAGCAGGGAGCATTTGACTTTCACTCTATATATGACTCCTTCTGTCTAGGAAGACAATGGATGCGTGTCACTGGTTTTGAGACAGGGCAGAGTACTTTTACCTCCCGTGTTGTTTTAGCCGCTTTGGAACAGCAACAGAGTTTCATCTCCGGGGCGCATTCCTGGGCCTTATATCAAGAGTCATAGGATGCCCATTGCATCATGGTCCCTCTCTCAACTTTGTTGGTGTGATTCAAAAGAACGCTTCACATTTAATTTGGCACCAACTCCGTTGCAGAAGCTGCGGAGGGAATGTCATTGTTGATACTCCCGACGCCTAAAGGACTTCACTCCTGATTTTTACTCGAGGTTGTCTCCTGAAGCCTTAGTACCTCAAGGCAGCGGGGGCTTGAAGTCAGAGTATCCCTGCAGTGTCGAGCAATAAATAAATAAATGGCGAGCTGGACAATGTCAAGTGAACTGGATTTTCTCTCAACACCAGGCCGGTAAAGAGTGGAGAGCCTTAGTTGCACGCATTATCAGGGACTATGGTAGAAACGGATCAAATCAATAAAGCAAGCCTAATATTCAGTCCAGTGCTAATAGAACATTAGAAACAACAGTTTAAAAAACATACAAATTTTAAAAAGTTTCAACTTAATCCGAGAATGGGTGAGGGAGCAATAACGTGTACAATTATCTAAAGGGACGAAACCCTACTTATTTATCCGTATCTGTGAATACTGAATTATTAATTTCCATTTATGATAGTTTATGGTATCAGACGAAATAATTAATTACCAGTAATAGGTGACTAATTGTTTTTTTTTGTTATTATTTATTCATGTCTTGTCTAATAATTGTGCAACGTTTCAACTTGATCCGAGAATAGGTGTGGGAGAAATAACGTATAAAACTTGTTACCAAACAAACAGACAGACAGGTTGAGTTGATATAAGCTTTGTAAAAAAAAAAAAAAAAAAAAGAAAAACATTTAAAAAATACCGTACTTAAAAAAAAACAATAACAAAGCTTAAAGGAAATGTGATTGTATCAATTACTTTGGATCAGTCAGGTAATTACATTTGTAAACGCTCTAAGTTTGTGTATAGCCACATAAACATTTGTCAACCAAAGTGGTGAACTATAAAACATACTCGATGCAAGCTAGTTCTGGTTGTATGTTCTAAAGAGAAGAGTGTTTTATGATACATTATTACAGTTTTTTCCCTGACAGGCTTAATTTGTGTTTGTTTACAATAGCATGAACATAATGCATGATCTTGACATAATGTTATACTTAAATCCTATAATCCTATACTCTTAAGCGAGCAAATCTTGTATTTATGTATGTATGTATGTATGTAAATATATTTATATATAAATTTTATTTCGAAAACGGCTCTAACGATTTTCTTTAAAATTTCAAGGAATGTGCATATTAGTGAGAAAAAAATCTCAACTCATTGGCCACATCGGAAAAACTCGAGGTCGACCGTTATATCGGTTTGAAAATGCCTCATTATCGAAAAATTAATTTTGGCTAGAATAAAAATTGTCCATGACGTAAACGGGAAGAACGCTGCTTACATCACTAGGCTTACCGCAGTACACTCAACTATTTCTTTGCAAACAAGAACGACCAACAACAAAGAATCTGTGAGATTAATTTTTTACCAATTTTGTTGTTGTTGATGTTTAGCTCTATTTCATGGTTTTAGCTTTCTCAATGCGCTATGATCCTATCACTTATCTGGTCAGAGAAAGGGGAGGGGGGGGGGAGAGATAAAGAAAGGGATATCTGGTTACAGTAATTTGTTTTTAAAAGCATTTAAAAAAAAAAGGGGGGGGGCGACAGACAAAATGAGTTGATATAGGCTGTGTATAAAGAAAGGAACAGTCAGCAGTTTCTGAAGACTTCCTTGAAAACCTTCGTGGCTGCACTGTACACCCATTGCCTTGAACACTAATGTCTACAGCCCCACAGTACTGTATTCTATTTCATTCATACATATAGATATATAATACGGGTGACAAGGGCTGGAAGTGGTGAACAGGTCAACGTGAACTGGATTTTCTCTCTCAACATCTTGGAGAAAAAAAAAAGGGGGGGGGGGTCAGGCCGGGTCAGCTTTATTCTTCACGTTCATTTTACTCCATTTATATTACTGGGCTTATGTATCGCGCCAGTGAAATGATATTGGTCTTATTGCCTATGCCAATACAAAATAATAATAGTTTCATTTACTCTTTTATAAGAATACAACAAAATAGGTAAATAAAGTTAAATAATAATCCGAATTCAAGAGAATGTACAAGACTGTTGGCGGATGAGTTGTCTTCACCTGAGTATAAGAAGCCTATAACAACCACGCAGTAGACTGGCAAATCACCAGAGCAGTGGTGAAGTTGGTCCTGGAAATTTCCACCCTTCCCAAATTAGCTGAGTTGTAGGAAGTAGGTTAGAGTGGGGGTGGGCAATGATGGGCCGCATCTAATCATCTCCGTCGCCAAAATTTAATGGATTAAAGCGGTGATGTGCAACCTTTTTCGACCTGGTGGTCAGATGTCCGACAAGCATGAACACACACACACACACACACAAAGTTTAACACAACCAAGTCTCTGTGGCTTCATTAAGCACTGTGGGTTGGCGTCACGGTACCAGATATGGCACGCGTTCCGTAGGTTGGGAATCACTGCATCAACGTAAACACGGGTTAACAAGTGCTACGATATGCCCAACTCTCTGTGTGTCTCTCAATCCAATCTCTCTTCATGTTTAACTAAGGGTAAAAAAAAGATCTAGACTACTCTCGATCTAATCTAGCTGGCATTGTAAAGATCAGTGATTCCCAAACTACGGCCCGTGGGCCACATGTGTCTCTAAATGAGATGCTATTCGGTCCCTAACCCTTTTCCCACAATACTATAAAGCAGTGTTTCTTAACGGAACACTGCGCACATTCTGAGTATTTAGCGGGACACTTTGCAAATTTTTTTTTAGAGAGATTAATTCACGTGGGGGCTTACCGGTTAATTTGAGCAGTTCATGGAACATCTATTCTGCCGCGGAACAAAGTTTGGGAACCACTGCCATAGACGATTGGTTTCGTAGGACTCGACGACGTTTTCTTATTTGTTGTTTCGGTGACGCTGCCCGTGACATGTGTGCCGGAATTTGAAACGGCCCAGGCGAAGTAAAATTTGGCACCAGTGTTCCAGATGCTACGCAGAAGCACACATTGGAAAGAAACGAGACCTTGAGATACGACGCCATTTGTTGCTAGCTATTTTGAGCCTGGATGTCAAGGGAATGGCCCAGATAAGCCAGAGGTCATGTTGACGAAGTCTTTAGTTAGGACAATCACGTGTCCACGTGCAGGCTTTTTCTTTCATTCTTTGGCAAATAGTAGAGAAAGAATGGACCTCATTCACCAATCATAAACAAACAACATTTAGCCACGTGATTCTCTATCTCTTCTATACCAATTACGATCTAATTTTTAATACACAATGGCTATCACGTGTCAGTTTTTTTTCCTTGTTTTAACAATATTATCACGTGACTAAATGTTTACGATTGGTGAATGAGGTTCATTGAAAAATATATCACGGTATGGAAAACTACTTTCTAGTAGGGCATAAATTCTTCCGCCATTCACAGATAACAATGGCGCCAGCTGATCTCAGATAATATGTTGACAGTACACACAAATGTCAGCAGTCGACGAGCCATGTTTCTATAAAAACCCACTGCTCTTCGGTTCTGTTATTTTTAATACATACTTGATACCTCAGAGTTTCGAGAAAACAATTTTCTTTATTGTTGGCTTGATTTCCAAAAAGGAAAAAGATTTTTACTACTGATTCATTATAACAGTTGTTAAAGTTCCTGGTTTAAAAGTACCCGCTGTTCTTAGTTTTGGCGCCAAAAAAAAAAGTATGAGATTTTTTGTTTTCATTTTTAGGTCGACAAAAATATATATGCCAGTTATTGGAGATGTTCAAACATGGTGGAAAACCTATAAATAGCCAGCTTTTTGGTGTCTCCAAAGGAAGGGTTGACAAGCTATGTATTCTACAAGTTACATAATGATGTTCGTGAACTCACTGCAGAATCATTTTTTTTAAAGCTTTTCTATTTGTAACTTTATTTAGTTGGCAATTTTGAAGTTCAGTTTAGCGTCCTTGACATTGTTTAATCTATTATGAAAATCTCCGATATAGAGATCGTCTTATGTGACAATGTGTTTAATTATAAATGGATAATATTGAGTTTCTCCTTGTGTGTTTTAAAACAAACAAACAGCTAAAGTAAATATGCAAGAATAAAACAGTATTCATTAATATGCTTCGCTTAGTGGCTTCAACACACTAGAAACAAATTGAACCAATACAGCTGAAGTCAAACTAGACATTTTCTATTCCACAGATTTCCTACCAAACAAATCATTGCAGACGAGATGTCAACGGAGTGTTTTGGCCCGCCTTTCACCAAGAGTCATACAAAGTCCTTTTTTATACAGAGAAAGATCTCCAAACATTGTCAAGAAATAATGAGACTAAGGGCTAACCGGAACAATCTGGGGCATTACAGTGGGAAAACATTGATCTGTATGCAACATTTGTACAAGTCTATAGCAGACGACTTGTGGAGAAAGAGACAATACACAGCTCAAGAACACGCAAGAAGCAAGTCTCGGGTTTTCCCTGTTGAAGGCAGTTTCTTGACAAGAACAGGGTCAAAGGCCAAGTGCAAGGCCGTTCTCAGAGAGAAACGAGACTGTATTGATAAAAAGGAACTGCCTGTTCCAGCTCCGTCTGACAATAGCCCACAATCACACGAAAGTCTTCACGGCTATTCAGGGCATGAATGCCAACAATTTGTTCTAAACAGCGATGAAATGATAAACGAAAAGCACCCCAAAGCACGCATGCAACAGACTTCTTCAGCTTTCTTCTTTGACAGCTACTCCAGGCAGGAGTTGCAGGTCATAGCGAGAACTCCAGGCGCGCTTCATTCTGCGGTGTGTGAAGGCGACATGGACTGGATGTCGGTGCTGTTGGAGCTTGGTGCAGACGTCAACTGTGAGTATCGAGAGACGACTCCTTTGATGGCTGCAGCCACGTGCTAAACAGTCGGCTACTTGATACAACACGGCGCTGATGTCAATCAAGTGGTAGTGACCAACGACGGGCAGAAGACCGCACTCCTAAACGCCGTGTCGCCTCAATATGTCGCCACACTTGTAACTAAAATGGGGAAAGATAATGCCTTTGAAGAACTGGAGAAGATCGTCAAGAGACTTGTCCACGAAGGAGCGAATGTGTCAGTGGTTGATACAGCAGGGAACACACCCTTAATGGCAGCGTGCGAAACGGACGGTGCCGAATCAATTCTCAAATTTCTGTCTAGTGCAGGCGAAATGACGCATCGAATCAATTCTGGCGGCGAATCCGTTCTGCATTTAGCAGTAAGAAGCAACTGTATCGAGCACGTCCTAGCTGTCACGTGTGAAAGCCACGTAGATGTGAACTTGCAGAACGTTATGGGCACGACACCCTTGATGATAGCCGCCATGAACAAGAACAAAGACATAGTTGAGTATCTATTACACCAAGGCGCTGCCGTCAACACCAGGGACCACGGAGGTAACACCTGTTTGATACATGCAGTGAAATCCTGTTCAAATGACGTAGAGTATATTCGGATGTTACTTGACGCAGGTGCTGATCCAAACATAGAGAATGAGACAGGCTTTTGTCCACTGACTCTGGCTGCTGCAGATCTCAACGACAAAGTACTAGGTCTGCTCCTGGAGACTTCGTGTGCACTGGAAGAAGACCGGAAAGAAAGGGCCTTAGGGCTACTACTGGCAGGAAATGGCGTAACACAAAACACCAGATCTTGTGTTTCCATGTTACTGAAACGCAACACCAGCTCGTCTAAGATTAACCCGAGCCTCATTCACAAGTTCACAACTGATGGCCACACAGAACTGGTAAGACAACTTATAATCAACGGAACACCCCCAGCAGACGTGAGCCGAGATGATCCCAGAGTTCTATGCTACTGCTGGCCGGTTGATTCCGCTTCTCCAATGTGTGCAGCTCTTCTTGCAAATCAACTCTGCCTGGCCCAGACCTTCGCAGAGCTGTGGTTTTTCACACCATCAGACTTCAGCCTGGCCAGCAATGCTCGGCTCAAAGAACATCTCTCAAGGAATGGCTACTCTGAGTGCGTTGATCTCTTGCTGGGTATGTCCAGCCACATTATGTCCCTCAGAGTATTGTGCTTCACGTCTGTCAGCGCTGCAGTAGGACATGGCAGTCACAGAGCCAAAACCATCCAATCACTGCAAGTACCGGACTTAGTGAAAAACATGCTCTTGTTTAAAGATGAAACAAATCTTAAAGACGTGCAGTGTAATACAATTATCTCTCCCGCTCAACACTAGCCCTAGTAAAAAAAAAATTCTTCGTTGCTATTTGTAGCCAATTCTACACTCGGGCGTCAGACCTACTATATCACAGCTTTAATATTATCATCCTTATTTATTTGAAAGAATCAAACAAGCACAGATCCATCATCCATTGTCATTTGTAGCCGCTTTCATTGTTACTAAAGAAATGACTCGTGCCAATGTAAACATTAACTAGACATTCCGAACATGTCCCTGCTGGGGATGGTACTTTCTACTTGCCTTACGAATGGATTTATTGTTACATTATGTGCCTTTGATGGAATCGTGAAAGTCAAACATTGTTTTAAAATGTTATAATCTCTCAGTGCTGGGTGGTGTTTCATGATGTTTTATCCAGCCCAATGATTTCACTTCCCTTATGGCCTTAGGAACTGGCAGAAATAATTTCTACAGCTTCGTCCAACGTCCCACTTTAATAAGTCTAATTACTTTACAATCTATTGATGTATTGAATGCACTCAGCTATTTCTCTAGTCATGTAAACCCGTTCTACTGCGTACATTGCACACTTTTTTTTTATTTACATCTATTGATGTAGGAAAGGGAAAAAAGAAGTCATGCTCAATCTTGGGCATAGGATGTAATGGTACTGCCAGAAAACTGCCCAGGAGTTAGATTCTAAGATCTTGAGTGGAATCCTATGACAAGTTATACAATGATTAACACAATGCCAAAGAGATTATATTATACATGTGATTAAGAGGCCACTGATATTTGTATGTGCCTACCACAGTTAGCATTATGTTTTATATGTGCCTACCATAGTTAGTATTATGTTCAAGGCTTAGATAGTGCCATACAATAACGTTTTATTTTAATTGAATACTATCTTACATATCATCTGCACAGAATCTCGTATTTCTAGTATAATCAGAGGGATAGTATTGAAGTACATAGCAAACTTTTAAACAAATACATCTGCTAATTTAAAGATGTGCTTATTATAAGATGTGCACATCTCACATGATAATTTTTGCTCTGTTCAAAGCTTATTGTAACTTAGCTAGCTGTGACTATAACAGTGGCACTACTCAGTCATTTCTGTGCAAGCTTATAAAGCTCTTGCTTCTAACTGTATATACATCAACATTGCAATAAATTCTCTGTATTTGTAAACTAAATATCTAGAGTTGTATTTCAACCCAACAGTCATTTAGTATATTCACTGATTTATTTTGTTTGTTTGTTTGGTATGGGAAGTGTTTAACAACAGCAGACATATTCATACACACACACACAAGGGGAGGATGTGTACCAGGACATGAACTCAAGTACCGGGGACATTTACACTAAAGAGGATCATGCTGTCATCATGTGGTGTTAATTAGCTTGAAGACAGAGTATGTTTACTGTGTACTGCCTGTGTGAGTTATTGTATGGGTGGGGCCTACACCAGGGATACAGATGTTATGTCTAATAGATGAACATTTGGGGGAGAGGGAGGCTCTAGTTTTAATACAAGAAATGATCAAGAATGTTTCTCTATTATAGCAATGTGGAGTTGTGTACACAGCTTTTTTTTTTTTTTCAGCAAACATTGGTTAATGGGAGTAAAATGAGAACAGTTTTTGTGACCTGTACAATAAATAACATTAGGTCAGGTCATCCATTTCCCTAGTCAGAAGCTAATACGTATTTCAAGAGGTATCCACAAGGACTGCAACTTTCCCTAAATGTGAATTATATTGCAGGGCTTGGTTTAGAGTCTAGGACATTTGGCCAACAATTTTTTAGATTTACAAAGAAATGTTTTAAATTCCTAAGTGTAAAAACACCGGTCTGTAACTTGGATTAGAACCCAGGTCTTTTAGCTCAGCAGCCTAGTTTCTTTCAAAGAGCTAAAATTCAAAATCTATGAGGTATGCACTTTCGCAACCTGTTAAAAATGGTAAATTAATTAAAAAAATAAAGTTCTCCTTTCATACCTTGTGATCTCCAGGGCAGATGATGTTAAGGTCATCTGTTTCTGTGTCCCACAGTTAACGAGGGTATCATATGGCCAGCACAACAACCAACCGTCTTTACTGTTCCCTTACTATTGTCAGGTACCCATTAGAGCTGGGTGGACTCAGAGGTGCCTAAAGATCACGAAATTTAAAATCCAAGTCTTCAACCAGGACCCCCGCTTTGGAAGCCAAGCGCTTTACCACTCAGCCACCGCACCTCCCCAGGGTAAATTAATTATATGATTTGAAATGCAAGTATTCAGTTTAAGAAAAAACAAACCACTATACTTAGGAATCAAAGCTGTTAGTATATAGATTTATCTCAAAAATAAGACAAGGCCTCTCTGTAGACTGTGTAGTCATCTTATGAAAACTATAACTCACAGTGATGGAGAAAACAAAGAAGCCTTCATCAAAGGCTTTGTGGATCATATAATAACAAAAACTGACCTTGATGTAAGAGAAGCCCTCTCCACAGCCTGTGGGGTCAGCTAAGCCAGTTAGCTGCAGCAAACATTTGCCTTTCATTGCTGAGATGTAGGCCCTGGTGGTGTTCCATGGAGCTACTCGGATCTGAAGGACACAAATAATACCAAAAAATATTGAACAAGATCAGTGGGTCTTTGTTTTGTTTTTACTCTATCGTGAGTAGTCATACGACTATATTACAGTTACTTGTAGGTGGAAATGACTTGATAGGTCAGACATTTTCTAAGTTTGTAAACAATATGCCTGAATATGGTGATAAATGTTCCTAAAATAAATCTGCTGGCTATAAAATTACTCATCATTGTGGTGGCTCCATTACCTCATCGTCAATTTTGGTTTGTGTGTCCTCTTCATTTTCTTCTTCCACAGAGAACAGAGACTTCTCTCCGTAACCAGCATCCTGTCAGAAGAAAACAACAAATAAAGAAACAAAACTTCAGAGACATAAAATAACAATATCTCAATCCTTCTAAATTAAAGACATCTCACCAAAAAGCAGTCTTGTTACAACCTATGTATGGTTATGTGTTCTTCTATTCATCCATGTTAATTAGTGATTTAAACTTTAGCAATTCCTTGTGGCCTAATGGTAAAGCACATGGCTACCAAATTGGGGATTTTTAATTTCAGGACTTTTAGTCCACCCAACTGTAATGGTTACCTGACATTAATTGGAGAAAGTAAAGGCGGTTGGTCGTTGCCCTGACCACATGACACGCTCCTTAACCATCGACCATAAAAACAGATGACCTTTACATCATCTGCCTTAGAGCTCACAATATCTGTACTTCATTTGTTTACCTAGCTGATTCAACAGCAAGTTAAAAGCTCTAGTAGCATGTGGAAAGAAACAGCTCTACATGAAACAACAGATTTATTTTTAGCTTTGGCTTGTCTTTCTAAGTATTTAAATGCATTATGTTGTTTTTTTTAGTAAGTTAAGTATCAGTTTTTTTTATTTATGTATTATTGAAATATTACTTTTTATTTCAATTATCTGTGATTGAGGGTGTTTTTAAAAAAATGATGTTACTGGAGAAAAGTGTGAGCTTTCACTTGAGATAAATCTCACAACACTTTGTTTATTTTTGAGTTAAGGGACTCTGACAGAGGTGGTTTGTTTTATCATGAGCTAAACTTAAACAGTATATATATTTTATATTCTTATCAGATTGTAACTCTAATTCCATTTTAATTATATTTTTAAAGTTATTTGATCCTTTTAGTGAATCAATGCTAGTTTTTATTCTCCACTAACAAAAGCTTACAGCAGTAAAGTAAAAATTGAAGGGACTAGATCAAACTTACAATTCTTTTCTTTAAATTTAAGGATTGAAAAAAAAAGTTGTAACCAACAAGTAATTCATTAAATAAAGTCTTCAATCCATGCAACAAATTCTGCTAAACTACTCACTTTGAGCCTTTGTTCAGCTGTTATCAAGCTGTACCAGGCACAACACTGCTCGGGTGATACCATGGCACGAATTTCTTCTTCTGTTGGTAACCGGAAGTCTGGTTTAAGAACCCACCAATTAGAATCCATGCCTGGAAAAAAAATGAATTTCCTTTATTCTAATAAAGAACAAAAACAAACCCTTTTTGATGAAGTTTCCAAAATGATTAAATAAAATCATCTATCTTTATTGATTCTCCATCTCATTCTTTGTAAATATCAAAAGATAAAAGCAACAACAAAGTTTTGATTTATAAAAATGACAATACTCTTAATTTATTGTTTTGGTTACCTGTTCTCTTAAAGTCTGCACATAGTTTCAGCCTCTTTCTAATGCTGCTCTCTGAGTGAGATGAGAAAGCTTTTTTAATATCCTCCATCTTTATCCTTCTCGGCTCATCTTTACTCTTCCAGAACAGTCTGTAGATAAATACCTGGACAAGAAGAAAAAGATTTTGCTTGTCACACCCTTTGGAAGAATCTATCTAGTTAAACAATCATTAAGAGTCACTTTTTAAAAAAAAAAAGATATTTTCTTTCAAGAAGCCCAAGTTACACTGACCTGAAGAAAATCTCTGACAAAATTATTTGCACGTTTAGAGTTGGGTCCAGGGACCTCCATAAGTGGACCTTCTTGTCCCACAGTATAAATTGTTTCAACTTCACGGATGTAATAACTGATAGATTAAAGAGAATGCCCATGTTAACTATTTCAATTATTCCTTATAACTCTTAATAGATTTATACATACATACAAAAAAATGAACCATGATGTTCAAAAAATTGTCTTACCCATGTCTGGTTCGAATGACAAGAAAATCACTGGGTGGAAGATTGTGTTCATAGATGGGAGAGCGAAACATATTGTTTTCCAAAGCTTGCAAACAGTTGCCAGGCTTCAGGGCTCCTACAAATGGTGAAGTGTGGGCATAGGCCAGTTCCCCATATTTGAATGTAGGAGGGTTTGAATCTTTGCCAGGTTTCTGTACAGAAATACCCAGTACCATTATTGAAAAAGTATAAAACATACAGATGTCAGCAAAAATAAAAAATATTTTTCCTTGTAAGTTACAACTTAAAAGTTAATTGTTTAATGTTGATTTACTCTATACACCAGTTTACTTGGCAGAAAGTATCCAGTAGGTGCATAAATATAGAAAACAAATGTAAAGATTAAATAAACAGCTCAAGAAAATTAAAAATTTTACTATGGTGACTAAGTCATTCATTAATGATTACCATCCTAAACATAAAATACCCAAAGGTAGACCCATTTCTCAAACCATGGTACAAGATTCTCAACAAATCATAGAAAAAACTTTGTCATGTCATAAATATACTAAATGCTGCTAGTTAGATCATATAGCACAAATAAAACACACTTAAAAACCTATTTAAGAAAAAAACATTGCTATAAGAAAGCTGTAAAAGTTTCAAGCTTAAAAAAATCAGCCTCTCCTTCATGATTTGATCATTTGACCATCACAAAGAAGATAGAAGACACTGATCCCAAACACAAATAGACACAAGAACTCTTTTGTTCCTTTGGCAATTAAAATGTTGAACAAAATGTAATTTACTGTTGTAAATTTTATATTTTATGTTCAAGAGAAACTGGGGTATGAACCTATATTTTGTGTGCAGTGGTACAAATTGTTTGCTCTAATTATGTATTTTTTTTTTGTAATGCACAATTGTAAAACAAGTTTCCTCACGGATAATAAACAGTATTATTATTATAGATTCACTTCTAATGCTTTCAAGCTAGCAGATCTACAAATAAAGTACTATTTGAGCTAAAGAACTCAAACTTATGGCGATTTCTTTGTCAACATGCTCATTAAAATCTTGTCTCAATGCCAACAAAAATGAATCAGTCGCCACTGAAGAGGATTTTGGGTCAAAGCATCATGTAAAAACAATCATCTTCAAAAACTAAACAATTACCCTCTTGTAGTAATTTTTAATCTTAGACGCCATGCCAACTTGCATCATCAAGGGAGGGAACTCTTCAGAATACTCTGCTAGAATGAGCTCCCCATCCATGCCAGTCAGGTCTTGGGGTGTCCTCATAAAGAAAATCTCACCACCTCCAAATGCTTGCCTCTCTTGTTCTCTTATCTAAGATATATAGGAAACAGTTGAAATGAGGCTTTAAAACAGGGAAATATACCCAAAAAATCCTTAAAAAAAAAGAAGAGATTATCACTTTCAACTATATCTCTCAGGTGTAGACTTTTTTTAAAATTCAAGTTATTTTATTCAATATCAAACAAAATAATTAATTAACAATAATTAACTTAATTGTTGTTGTTTTTTAATATTGATTCATGTTTGAATAGGTACAATATATAATTGTTTTAAGTTTCAACTTGATCTGAGAATGGCTGTGGGGGAAATGATGTGTACAATTATTGAAGGGGACAAAAACGAACATATCTAACCATATCTGTGAATACTGAAGAATACATTTCTCTTGTTGGTATCAAAAGAAAATTTTATATAATTTACTGATTAATTGACACTTTTTTTAATTGATTTGTTTCTTGTCTATGCTAATGAATAACTGAGCAAAGTTTCAACCTGATCCCAGATATGCCAGGCATTTTTTGTCTCACTACAATAATGAAATTCCTTAGAGGTGCCACTGATCAAACTTACATGGGGGATGTCTTTTTTTTTTTTTATTGCATATTAATTAGTATTATTAGTATATCTTATAATGCATATAAATTATTTTAAAAAATCACATTTCCAATAATATTTGTAAGAAAAATCAAAGCATTCGAAACATAATCTAAAAAAGCAATGATTACCTTTGCTTTCCTTTTAATGATTTTGTTGAGACAGTGAACAGGATGTGGCTCAAATGAGGACAGCAAACCATGAGAATACTTCTTTAAGGGTGGCCTGTGGAACGTACGCAACTTATTTGGCCCTAGATGTGTAGGGAAGAAGGGCTGTCGCAATTCTGCTGCTGGAGTGGAATGCTTGGAATGAAGAATCAATGCAAACTTCAACATAATATAAAGATTACAGGCTATAAAAAATAAACAAAAATGCCAATGTGTAAATATTTTGATGACGTTTATAAACATTAAAACATGAATGTAAAAAATAATAATTTTTGTATACTGCATCTTTCAAAAACCAATGACTTGGTAGAATTTAAATCATTGGTAAACATGGATGACTAGATGCATGGCAAGAGGGCATAATCATCTTCTTTTTTGAAGTTATGTCTGTATTTTATAAGATAGATAAGATTTAGCATGCTTAGTGCACATGTAGATCAAGTGGGGAGGAGGGGTATCTGGGAGAAGGTTTCCGTGCTGCCTTTAAACGCTTCAGCAAACACAACTAAGCTCAAGTCATTATTCAAACTCAAGCCCCTTGATAGGCAGCCAAGCAGTTTATACACTCAACCACACACTTTCCATTTTAAAAAAAGGAAACAGATAAAATAAAAATAAAATTGTACTATTGGGAAACATATTTAGAAAGAGTTACATTTGAAGGAAATTTGTCTACTAGACTAGACCAAGAAAATGCTAATGTTTTTGGCAATTATGTAAAGTGAAGTTAAGTTCAACTTTCAGACCTTGTGGTCTATAGGGCAGATGATGTAAAGGTCATCTGATTCTGTGGTTAACGAGGGTGTCATGGGGGACCTTTACTTTTTCCCAACTAATGTCAGGTACCCATTACAGCTGGGTGGACTCAGAGGCGCCCAAAGATCCCGAAAATAAAAATCCTAGTCTTCACCAGGATTCAAACCCGAGGACCCAGTTCAGAAGTCAAGTGCTTTACTGCTCAGCCACAGCGCCTCCCAATTATGTAATACAAATACTAAATTTGTCAGGAACACTACAAGAAAACAAAAGGAAGGAGATCTTGGTAGCAATGGATGGAAGAGTGGATCAGCTAATAGCATCAGGTACATGAACAGACACAGATAAACAGCCTCGAGTATGTAACAGAGTTGTCTTGGTGATGTATTCAGATCAAGCAGAACATTTCATCACCTCATTCAAACAGAATCAGTGCCCTGAATCTAATATCTCTAGCCATAAACATTTTCATATAAACAGTACTTATGGTACTTAATCAGCATTATACACATCTATACTAAAGGTAAAAAGTTTAGAATACATAATGCACAATCAACTGACCTGTATAACAGAGCTGCCAATGTTGGGCCTCAAAGCATTATCCATTTGTTTAGGACTATAATACTCGTCATTGGATAAGTTGAACAAATCTTTGGCATTGACAGCATTAGGGACCTTCAACAAGACAACAAAGATGTATAAAGGTAGATGTCATCATACGTACACATTAGAAGTAATCATTTATAATTTCCATGTGAAAACTTTAAAAACAAAAAAAAATATTAATAAAATGTTATTGTATCATTTGCTTTGTAAACAAAGTACTAAAAATGTAAAGGATGTTAGCATTAATATTTTATCTTTAATAGGTTTCCACTACTATTTTCAGGAGCAAATTTTTTTTTTTCAAAATATTAATAAAAGGATGGCTTAGTCTTGGCCCCTGGTGAAATATTGACACAATGTATGATGGGTAAAAAGAAACAACTCAAATTTAGCCAAACTAGTTACCTCCTCCTTGTCATCATTACCATCCTTCAAGATGCCAGCTTTTCCAAGTAAAATTTTACTTTTTCTTACACTTTCCTAGAAGACAGAAACAAAGAAAAATATTTGTAAAAATTGCTTTGGTGAAAAATCATATTTAAATTCAAGTTCTCTTTCAGATTTAAAAGATCTCAAGTTTGCTAATTTAATGGCAATTGGCTAACAAAGATATCGTGTGACCACTAAAGTGAGTGATTGACTCACTTTCATTGCGTAAAGGAACATCAGGCATTCAGTCTAGAGTAAAATGCCATGAACATTAACCCAATACAGGCTGGTAAAATGCATTGTCACGATTTACACTTAATGGTGTAGGAGGCATTGGGACGGCATTATTTGTTAAAAAACTTTTCTATAATAAGAGATTATCAAAAAAAAGATTTTTTTTATTCCCCATGTGTATAAGCCCCCACCATTAAAATTGAGTATTTTAAAATCTTTTTATGTTAAACGTACCGGGTATTAAAAATTTGTATCATTGAAAACTAAACATATTTTTGCACTTTCAAAGATGTTTAATGACTATTGCTTTGTATAACATTTGATTTTCTTTTTCAATAAAAAAAATATTTTTTGCTGTTTTCTTTTATTCAAAGTTGTCTCTCTTTTGTTAGGTAAAAAGAGTTTTTTTTTTCAAACAGGAACTAGGCTGTAATGGGTTCCTGGATATGCTCAATTCTATATCCACCCTTCCTAGTACAGATGGAAACTAATTATAGGTTTCTATACTACGATAATGTGTCTTTCATCAACTTCATAACAGGTTGTCAAAATAGTCATTCCTTTTAACTACTTTTAACTATTGGGGTACTTTAAAATAAAAAAGCAACAGCAGCTCATGTTAGGACTCACTTTTTCCTTCTTGGTCCCAGTGCCCTGTTCTGTTTGCTGGTTTGGATCAATGTCATCAGGTATCTCTAGAATGATGTTCTCATCATTGGGGTCTAGGGTCAAAACCTTGGGACTTGAGATGACATCCATGTTCTGGGAATAGATAAATATTGAATAAAAACATGCAGCAAGACTCTTACAGAAAGTACAATTTCAATAATGTTGCACAATTTATAGCAGGCAATAAATTATTGAAAATTTTTGAAACATGAAAGTCTCCTGGTGAGAATTAAGGAAAATTAATTTAGTTACTAAGTACCAAAAGTGTGACAGACACAATGACCCAACAAATAAGATAGATTGATTGGTTGAGGAATATTATGTTTTGAAAAGAGTTAAAGATTGATTAACTACAAAAGTTGTAATAAAAAACATCATGAAACTTGTCAAGATATTTATAAACTGACCACAATCAAAACATTAAATAATTTCATTACTCTATTCCAAATTCAAAAAACTATACAGCGTTTAGGAGGCGCTTTGGCTGAGTGGTAAAGGGCTTGTCTTCCGAACTGAAGTCCAGGGTTGGAATCCTTATGAAGACTAGGATTTTAAACTTCTGGATCTTTGGTGCCTCTGAGTCCACCCAGCTCTAATGGGTACCTGATATTAGTTGGGGAAAAGTAAAGGTGGTTGGTCGTTGTGCTAGCCACATGACACCCTCTTTAATCCTAGGCCACTGAAACAGATGACCTTTACATCATATGCCCCATAGATTGAAAGGTCTGAAAGGAGAACTTTACTTTATACAGCGTATAACAAAAATGTACTTCAAGCAATCATTAAATCAGATAATCACATTGCAAATTAGAATCTTGTACAACAGACCTCAGCATCCCAGATAATGTCATCTTCCCAGTTTCCATAGATAAGTTCTTCATTCTCTACAGGAAATAATGAAAACCATTCAGAGTCTCGTCCAGGATCAGACTCTGGAGGAACAAGAAAAATATACAAGCTAGAAAAATCAAAACATCAAATATCAATAAGTTAGAGCTATGTGTAAGTTTAATTAAAAAAAGACTAGCCATAAAAAAGTGAACATGATTTCAAGTTTTATTTCTATTTAAGTGTTAACATTTGAATAAAAACTCCTATAAGTATTACAATAATAAAATATTTCTATAAAAAAAAAGTAACAATATGTGGACCTAAATTCAATGATGTTCACTTAATTTTAATAATAGATCTCTATGCCTGAAGTTCTTGGTATTTCTTTAGTGCCACTTCACAATAGCCTTAAGAACAATAATTAATGTACACCAACCTGCTTTTGCTAGAATGGATTTGGACCTCTGCAACAATCCAGACTGAGCACGGGCTGTAAACAAAATTGGTTTTATTTCATGAATATTCTTTTTTTTTAATGTTTAATTTAATGCCACAAAACAAAAAATTGATAAAAAAAAAATAAAATCACTATGTTTTATTCTAAAATAGTGCAGGAGGAATGTTGTTCTTACAAGTAGCTTCAAAAGGTCAGAATAACAGGGACAATTTCTTTTTGTCGAAATGAACAAGTAGAAGAATAAATTTGTTGATAAACTACTAGCTTCTATCAGAGTGACTCATCTGCTGGACTTCTGCAAAAGCTCTCAGTTCTCCAGTAATATGGAGGACTTTTTTTTGTCTTTATAGTTTCTAATTGTTGCTATGGTATAGATGTAGCGCACTGAAGCCTGATTATCATATAGTTGGATCAATCAAATTACAATATTACTGATTGGCATATTACTCTATTTAATTTCTTCCTTTTCTTTACTCTCATTATAAATTTGAAAGGTTCAGACAGCTAGTCTTATAACTGAGATATAAGATACCAAGGTTTTCTAGATCAGACAGTATTCTTAAGCTGGTTCTGGGGCCAGTATTTAGTTCAGGACTTTGATAAATTACCAGCAGCTTAGTGCAGGATCACTCAATTACCATGTTTCTTCTTTTGGCAATTAACTCTTTCTCTCCTAACTGATGATACCAACATTGATTTGACCTCATTAAATTAAATTAATGTTTAATGTTCTAAACTTTATTTTGTGGTATATTAAAAAGAGCATGCATTCCCCTTTAATTCTATACCAAATAAAACATTTTCTGAAAACAAACAAAAAAGTTATTGAAGCTTATATATCATAACAAGGGAGTGAAATAGTAATGAGCAAAATGAAGAATTCCGTCAAAACGTGGGAAAATACTTACGGAGAGAAAGAGTTCAGCAAAAGAAAATTCAAGGAAGAATTTCAATCTTAGAAAATATTTTTTAAAATTGATGCGTACTCTACTGAATATCCAATGTTTTTGTTTTTTTAAATGAGCTGGATCTGATAATGAAACTCACATTGGGCAAACGTTCTGTTATTGGTACTTGGCACCCACCCAGCAAACTCTGCATTCTTTCTGTGCTCTTCCAGAACTTTCTGCTTAGCCTTCTCCCCATCCCAGATGATCTTGTCTTCCCAACGTTGCTGGGTGACCATAAGGTAGCGATCATAGTCCAGGTCCTTGTCGAGCCTGAGAGATTCTTCCTCCTCAGCTTTCTTCACATCCTCCTGTTAAAAAGAATAATAGCAAAATCAGGATTAGCAAGTTACACAGACACTCATAAAACAAAAACTTCAAGGAAAACAAAACAGGAAAGTTGGCTAGGTAGATATTTTAGCTGAACAAGTTTTATGAGTACTAGAACAAGCCAAAAATACAGCTGAATCTTGATAGTCTGACGATTATTGAACCAGGGTGGTGTCAGATTACTGAAAATGTTGGATTACCAAAGGTTAGCTTTACATCCAAAAATTTAACTGTATATGTCAAGAAAATACTAATTATGATGTAATTAGATATTTTAAGGCTAAAATATACAATAGATGAGGAAATAAAAAGCTCCCTCAAATGTGGGATATCACAAAGTGCTCCACTTTCTACATATTTTTTATTCAATCATAAATGGTAGGTCATCCGCTGACATAAACTGAGGAAATAGTAGTAGGAGTTTCATCATGCTCATACCTCAGAATATCATCATTTCACTTTTTTTCAGGAAGAGATAAAAGGTTTATGCTTATGTTAAAGTTTCATGCTTTTGTTTGCCAATTCGGCTCGCCATCATTGTAACAAAACTTCAACACTTCAAATATGGCAAGTAAATTGTCAAATACATAGTAATCACAAAATACACTAAAGAAAGTATCACCATTTAAAACAGAAAGAAACAAATGAACAGAGGCAAAATGTGTGTCCCAACATCGTTGTAACTGTATAGTGCATTTTCATGCTATAACCATACTTAGTGCCTAGTGGTCTTATCTCTTTTGCTAGCCTGTGGGGGTAGTGTATCTAGTAATAGGTTTCTGTGCTGCCATTAGCAAACACAACAGAATTAAGTAGGTAGCAAAGCAGTTTATTCCACTTAGCCTTCCAGCCTAGACCACCATACTCAAGGAATTCATTTCAAGGAATATATTGTGCACTTTTACCAACACAGTGATGTATATATGATAAATCTGAAAACTTTTAATGTCAAGTTTGCACACAATACAAAATTTAAGGAAACAATAAGAATTTTGGCTGAATAAGGTAATGACCAAAGAAATACAGCAATGCCAACTAAGAGTACAGATTTATGAGAAACAATAACATAAGGAGGATGGTTGGTGCCATTTATTTATTAACTCTGATACATCTCCCTAATCAGCCTAATCTGGTCAAAAGCAGAAGGATTAATAAAACAAAGTAATTAACAGTGGTATTATTTTGAGAATTGATGTATTTGTATTATGATTAAAGAAGAACAACAATAGGTTCATTAAGTTCTATACTGAAGTGCCACAACATTGACCTTATTAATCCTTTTCAGCTTAATCCATAGAGTAAGACTATACATCCAAATGTTGAAGAATGAATCAGAGTATTAAATGCAATATAAACTGTACGAGCAAACTTTGTACAGCTGACTGAATGCACTGACCTTGATATTTATATTCTTTTAAAAAAGACTTTTCAAGATGCTACATTAACTTTCGGACATAACAAATTTTTTGTTGTTTAGGGTTGCACCAAAGTAAACGTTTGAAAAATGCTAGTTTAGTGAAGAAATTCATACAAGGTGGAAAAACTATAAATAGCTAACTATTTGGTGTCTCCTGCTGACTAAAGGAGGTGTCGATCGGCTATTTTTATTGAAAAGGTTTGTGATCATTTCTTTGTGCACTTTTTAGCACTGAAGAATCAAATTGTCTAAGCTCTTTCCTATATAGGTAAGAATCATTTATACTTCTATGAATTAAAACATTTCAAAACTAATAGGTAGCAGAAATAAAGGAGATTTGATATGGAAATCAGCCGCCACACATTGAGATACCGTATTCTTAACATTATAGCTCAATTCTCTTTAAAATAGTTGGCAACAGTGGAGATCATTTTACCGCTCTTGACATTTTTAGTTTATCGTGAAAATCTCCAATACAAATTTCAACCTCTATAAAGTAATGCTGCTAACAAGTACACAATGGAGTTTGTTAATTGTAAATCTGTAACTACACACTAAGCCTCAAAATCTGTAACTTACTGGTTTAGCCTTGAAATTATAATGAAAACCTTGCCCTGTCTCATCAAGGCCGAGGTGGTCATACCAGTACTGTGCTGGCCCGTACCTCCACGGAGCAACTTCAAGGTCTTGGTCCATGTCATCTGAGCCAGACTGACCTCTTGAAGACTTGTGATCAATAGGCCTTTTTAAAAGCTCCTTTAAAAGCACAATCACAATAGATGACATAAAATACAAAAATTTATTTTTTAAAAATACATTTGGAAAAAAAAAATGTTTAAATCTAATGGTGCCCCACATTAGTTCTCTTCTTGTTTTGATGGCTAAATTGGACACTGCACACTATACTATATATTTAATAGTAACAAGTAAAATATAAAAAATACTTTAAAAAAAAACAAAAGCTTATTTTGAGTTAAAAGACTTATCTTATCTTATCTTATATAATACAGACGTTACTTCAAAAAAGAAGATGATTACGTCCTACGCGTCATGCATTTAGTCATGCATATTAACCAATGACTTAAATTCTGCCAAGTCACTGGTTTTCCTGGCTAGCTCAGGCAACCCATTCCATGCTCTAATAGCACTAGGGAAGAAGGAGTATTTGTACAAATTTGTCCTAGCATATGGGACGAGGAATGTGCCTTTATCTTTGTGTCTTTCAGAGTATTTTATTAAATTTTGTTTTTGTATTTGAAGATTATGGTGAAACACATTAGAATACAGCGATTGACCTGCTAACTATTGTAAAAAAAAAATGCAAACTAAATCTCTATTGCCATATTACAATGTCATGGGGGCTCACAAAGACCTTCTTTCAGGGAACATTACCAGGAAAAAGAAGAAGAGGCAGACAGAGAAAGCATCTTGTGTGGTCCAACAGACTAATGAATAGGTGAAGGATGATTCAATAACACCTGCTAAATTTCAAACCATAATGATTGCTTAATCTTGTTAATCTATCTCTTCTTTTTCTATACCAGTTAATTGTAATAGTAACAGCCATTAATGACACTGTACTAAATATAGGTTAGATCCCTTTTTAAAAATTATCATTGTGTCCATACCAAATTCGTCTTAAAAGTAGTTATAACATTTACAGGAGGTAATCAATATTTTTTCTCCTCTCTTCAATTTGTTTTTCTCTGAGAATTTTGGCTAAAACAGTAATCTCAGCTAGACTGAAACCCATTACAAAGTTAAAAAGATAAATAAAAGCTTGCCTCATCATCATCTAGCATTTCCTCCTTCTTTGGCATCCTCCCCATATTTAAATTGATCTCTAGCTCCTCCTCAAAGAAGGGCTCCTCTTTTATGTCTGGTTTTCTATCCTCACAGTCCTCGTCTTTACTCCCCTCTTCCTGGTCTACCTCTGGCTGATTCTCTTTCTCCGCAGCATCTGCCTGGACTTTTTCTAGATCCTCTTTGGAGTCTTTCTTTTTGCTGTCCCCTTTGGAGCCTTTCTTTTCTTCATCTTCTTCTTTCTTCTTCCTCTTCTTTCTCCACACATGCGGAACATGGGCTGGCTTGAACAAGCGTGAGAATCTCAGGACCTTAAACAAGAAACAAGGAGTGAGTTCATAGGCACAGACTAACTTAATAATACAATGGAACTGTTTAAACTAACATTGGTCAACAAGCAATGTCAAAGTAAATCTTCATTCCTCAAGAACTTGTGAAAACTTCCTACCAATTTATTGTTTTTGGTAGGCAAAAATACTGATCTATTTCCTTCAGATCAAAAATGGTAATGACCTTTTTTTTTAAAAAAGCAAAGTTGGTAACAAAAGTCAGCCACTGGAACAAATGAAAAGTTAGATTTATCCCACTCAAGAATATAGAAATTATAGATAAATCAAAGATGAATACACTTTGAGAGGCAATTCTAATTTTGTTCATAACATCTCAAATTTTGTTATTATTTTTTATTAAGAAGATTTAAAAAGAAAAAATATATTTATATAAGTCAGGAGGAAAAGGGCATGTACTTTATCCTCTTCAAAACAAGTCATCCAATGACTACAGCTTGACATAAAGGTGTCATTATTTAAAAGTTAACTTTTATGCTTCCATGTTCTAACCCTTTTCATAGCAAAAAAAGAAACTGCTTTAAAAAGTCTAATAAATACTTTACAGTACACTAAACACACTCAAACATCTACATTTTTCCCTCAATATCCGCAATAAATCGGCCGTAAGCCGCCTTGAAAAAACCCTGCAAAGTAGCGAATCCAAAAAAGGTGTAACGCAGAGTGTATGTAATAAATTATCTAAATATGATTAGTGATAGCTGGATCTCAAGTTGTTCCAAAAGCTCTAAAAAACAAAAAAACACATTAAAAAGCAAAAGAACAATTTTTTACCACCAAGACCTACCTGACCATGTCTAAACTCTGGGAAAAGTGTAGTCACATCCACATTGGCTAGCTCTGGAGGCATCATGTCTGCTAGAGGAGTATTCAACTTTTTACTTGGACTTAGGGATGAGGGTGACGTCTGCTCATCTGATTGGTTAATTATCAAACAAAAAAAAAATTAAAATTATATGCTCACTGGCAAATAGCATACAAAACATTAAGTATTAATATATCTTGAATTCAATGAAGTATACATAAATGTGTCTTTTGTGTGTGTGTGTGTAAAGCAAAACCTAAGTGGGTTAGTAGAGAACAACAATGAATGAACAAAGCAAAGGAGTAGCAGATAAAAGTTGGCAGTGCTTTTCCCCAAATAATGTAAGGTACCCACTAGAAAAATCTCAGAGGACAAGATCTAAAAGTGGTGCTTTACATTATTTTTTTTAACAAAGAGTGTAGATACTTTTTTTTTAAAACTAAGTTTGCGCATTATATTACTTATTTCAATGCAAGGTATAATTTATATGCATTGCCATCGATGACAAGGAAATCAAAAGAAAAAAATGAACAATCTTTTTTTTTTGGAGGGGGGGGGGGGGGGGGGGCAGCGATGTTCATTGTAAAGGGAAATTACTTTTTAAAATGAAGTTTTTACTTGAGTCTTACCAGTAGATAATTTTGCTACTGATGTGAGAGTGGAAGCAGATGCTGAAAAGTAAAATTAGATGATTAAGAAAGCATTCAACATTCAGAAACAATAATACAGGAAATTAAGACACAATCCCACAATGCTTTCACTGTATACATCTGAACAAAATGACATACACATCAAGATGCACTTTAACAAGCACATAAAATTAAAAAAGGATTAAAAAAAATAATTGAGATATTTTTAGTGCAGAATATAAAATTAGACAACACTGAAAAACATAAATTGATTTTAAAAAATAGACATATAAAAACAATTGAGACAGAAATGAATACATTAATAATGCAATCAAATAGGCAAAATCTAAAATGCTTCAAGAAAAATACATAATCCTATACACAGACTTAGATAAGAAATGCTGAATACAAAAAACAAAACGCAAGTAAAACAGTTTCAACAATGACTTGAAAAAATAAAATCACATCATTTGTGACTTGAATTTGTATTCCAGTTAAAAGCTTTGTTCACCATTAACTTATGAGCATCTCCAAATAAACATTTACAACATGGATATGTTTAAGATATAATTATCTTTTCCTTTGAAGGAACATCTGTTTTTTTATAAGATAAGAAGATCATTTAATGACCAAGACCTTTTACTTCAAACTGTGAGCTCAAGTCATAGAATTTTACATGTCCAATAAGAAATGTGAATAAACTTTGGCCATGAAGGTAAACTCAATCATTCCAAACGTAATACTTTTAACTCTTTTTTTACTGAACCCTAGCACCTTGACTCTTGACTCCCATCAACCTTGGTGTCTATATACACAAATAACTTGGAATTCAATAGTACAAACAAAAAATGTGCTAAAAGCCAGACCTGCCTACCAAAAAAAGTCCAAATGCGTAACACTTACGGTCAAAATGCGTATTTTGGCACCAGAATGCGTAACACTTACGTGATCCTCTATTTTGTCATATATATATATATATAATATTAGATGTCATGATTAGATCTACAATCTAAATCTAGATCAATAGAGATGATATCTAGACTAGATCTGGATCTATGTCTATATAATGGATATAATCTACTCTAGATCTGGGCTCAAAAGTGTTACCGGTGCCGTGGATCCGCTAGATCCAAACTTTCGTAGGCCTACCTTCATACTTGATCTATTCTATACTAAGACTAAGAATCTAGTCTAGATCTAGACTAGATGGTAGTAGATGTTATCGATCTAGATCTAGTCAATCTAAATTCTAAATCATACTAGATCTAGATCTATAACTAGTTTGTAGGGTAATGTAGAGAATCATAACGTAATGACTAGCTAGACTCGAGCTAGATCTATTCCTGTATAACAAGTTATCTAGATCTAGATATCTACAGTGTCACTCAATGTGTTTTGAATCAATAGCTCTTCGATTTTTTTTTCTATACAAATGAATACGAGAATCAGGAATGCACCAACATAATTAATTTCTACTCATGAACTTACAAAAAAAAAAAAAAAAAGTCACATTGGTGTATCAGCTAACTGACGGTACCTACCTGGTACCAGCCCGCCACTCCCTCACTCTCTCGTTCTTCATTTCTAGACATCTAATTGCTATTAAGTAACAATCAACGTATAGATCTGGGCACATTGTGTTCACCCCACCTTTTCTGTTTCGCCCCTCTCCCCACAGGTGGGCTTAGCGTGACCTCCGTGACCGCTTGTAAGCTAGTCTAGAGAGGAGAAAAAAAAAGCATACGAAATGCGTAACGCGACGGGTTAAATGCGTATTTGCGTACTGGCTGTCATTTTTGGGAGATTTTGCGTAACGAATACGCATTTTACGTAACGGTAGGCAGGTCTGTAAAAGCGCATATATATATATATATATATATATATATATATATATATATATATATATATATATACCGTCATACAAAACTTGTGGAAATTTCACTTCATTTTGTGCATGTATTGATTATTAATAAATAAGTTTTACCACACAGAGCTTACTAGTTAATGATTAGCACAACAAATACAGGACAGGAAATAACAAATATATTATTGTGTGATAGAAACATGCAAATAAGGTTTGACACAAGAACAAGAAACAATACTGCCAGTACAGTAAGTAATTTCATCCAATACATTAACACTTGACTAACTGACCAGAACTGTTGCCACTGTCTGAAGTGACAACACTGATAGGTTGAGTTGGGCATGGCAGCCAAGAAGGTGGAGGCATTAGCTTGCGATCATCTTCTTCTCTTTCTTGGTCATCTATAGAATCTGTCAAATAAAATGAGCTTAAGACAAAAAGAACATGAGCTAGTTGTCTTGGAATAAAGCTAAAGACTGTCTCAGAATAAAGCTAAAGATTAACTCAGAATAAAGCTAAAGATTGTCTCAGAATAAAGCTAAAGATTGTCTCAGAATAAAGCTAAAGACTGTCTCAGAATAAAGCTACTAAAGAATGTCTCAGAATAAAGCTAAAAGACTGTCTCAGAATAAGCTAAACATTGTCTCAGAATAAAGCTAAAGACTGTCTCAGAATAAAGCTAAAGACTGTCTCAGAATAAAGCTAAAGAATGTCTCAGAATAAAGCTAAAGAATGTCTCAGAATAAAGCTAAAGATTGTCTCAGAATAAAGCTAAAGAATGTCTCAGAATAAAGCTAAAGACTGTCTCAGAATAAAGCTAATACCTATTTCTTTCAAGATAATTATTGTAATAAATAAAAAATAACAACTATTAAATTTCATATTTTAGGCTTATAAATTTTTAAAACTTTCATAAAAAAATTTGTAAATAATTTGAATAATAAATAAACTGAAGAAGACAATGGAAACTGCCAAGACTATACAAATAGTTATAGATATTTACGCAGTTTTCATTTCATTTGAAACCAATCCAAAAATTTTTTTTTTAAAGTTTCTCACTCTTAATCTCATAATCTGGTTTTCTTCTCAGCTCATCTTCCTCATCCACTATTTCAGTGATATCAGAGAAATCCACAGCCGATGGTGATTTACAGTCATAATCTAAAACAAAAGAAAAAATAGTATTTCTTATCCTTTTTTTAAATACCAGTAAAAAGTAAAGTTCCACTTTCAGACCTTGTGGTCTATAAGGCAGATGATGTGAAGGTCATGTTTTTGTGACCTATGGTTAATGATTGTGTCTTGTGGCCAGCACAACGACAGACTGCCTTTACTTTTCCCTAACTAATGTCAGGTATCCATTAGAGCTGGGTGGACTCAGAGGAACCCCAAGGTCCAAAACTTAAAAATCCCAGTCTTCACAAACAATATACTTCTAAGGCATATTAACAACATGCCATTATAGTGGAAAGACATTGTCTTTGAGTCGTAAAATTAAGGAAGAGTGCAATATTCTAAAAGTTATTTGAAGGTATTGTAACATAAGATAATCATCAATGTAGAATGTGATCAGGGCCTGCCCTAACAATTGCGGGGCTCTATGTGAAACGGATTGTGTGGGACCCAGTCTGTGGAGGAATAAGGATATATAGTGAAAAATAAGATTTTGTATTAGAAAATAAATTCATCTTTGCATTTTATTCCTTCTTTACTCTTTACAAAATCACAATCAAATTTTAAAAAATATCAAGATAGATTTAGATCTATATTTATATGCCAGTGACTCTTAAAATAAAAAAAAGTAATGGGACTTCCGGTTTTGGTTAAAATTTACCCTATTATTACATTTTTATTAAATGAAAACTGACAATACCTTTTAATATAGCGGGTAGAATTGTCATTTTCTATAATGAATGACACGCTGAAACGACAATTTTGTCTACTTTTCCTGGAGATTTTCTTGAGTTTTCAGGAGATTTAGAATTAGCACAGGGACTATGAAAGTGCGGGGCACACTGCGACCGTATAGGTTTCAGTGGCCAAAGTCGGCCTTGAATGTGATTAAAACAATTCATTCTGGATGTTGCTTTGGTGTGTTTACCAGAAATATAGATTATAATTTATTTAAATATATATAAAAAGTGCTTTATATTAATAAGTTAATTAAATGTGAAGTGTATTTCAAGATTCTTCTGTTCCTACTGAGCTAAATGAAATTGATGATCAAAAATAATAATAATAATAATAATAATCTTTATTATCCGTAAGGAAATTTGTCTTACAATTTGTGCATTACACCAAACAAAAAACATTATAACTATAAGAAACCAAAGTGTACATTCACACCAGACGCACTCATAATTTACATGTGACAAAGTTTATACCAGATTGTTCTTATTTAATGATTTGATTGCCAGGGGAACAAAAGAGTGTTTGTGTCTGTTTGTCTTTGCTATCGGTGTCTTGTATCTCTTTTGTGATGGTAAAATCACAAAATCCTGACACAAAGGGTGATTCTTTATTTCGAGGATCTTGTTAGCTTTTTTATAGATGTTTGTCTCAAACAACTGACCAAATGGGGTTTGTTTTTTGCCAATGATTTTGCCAGCAGCATTTAGGATTCTATAAAGTTTATTCTTATTTTTAATGCTCAGATTGCCAGGCAGTGATATTGAAACTTAAAATATTGCAGATGTGAGCGTGATAAAACATAGCCAAGGCCTTTTCGCTAACATTAAACGAGGACAGTTTTCTTAGTAGTCGTAATCTTTGCTGCCCTTTTTTGCTGATATAATCAGTATTTGCAGTAAAATTTAGTTTATTGTCTAGGATAGTACCAAGGTATTTAAAGGTTTGCACAATTTCAATAGTCTCTCCAGCTACAGAAACAATATCATTTCCCTTCTTGTCCCTACGAAAATCGATTATCATTTCTTTGGTTTTTTTTACATTTAATAATAAATAGTAACTAATATAGAAAGACAATCAAAAAAAAATTATTCAAAGCAATGAATCTAAACTATTTTCCATCTACAGGAATTGAAGTTTATATTTTTCTAAAAACTGCTTGAAAAAAATGTACCATCATCAACAGATCCTCCTAGAGCACCATCTGAAATATCTTGTGCCAGCTCTTGAACCATTGCACCAACTCCAAGCCGAGATAAAGAACCTAGGTGGCGTTTAGATTCCTGAAAAAAAGTATTAAGAAAACAAAAGAGAGAAAAAATAAAACTACAATCTCATCAGTTAATAAAAGTACAGTTACTAAATTAATGAAAACATTTTCACAGACAGTGATTGTACGAATTGTTAATCATGGAAAACAAAAAGCCATGGCCTCATTTGTATAAATCCCCCCTCAAAAAAAGGCTTTAAAAAAATTATTTTAAGTTCATTTCATGCATCAGAATGTTTAAAAATTATAAGATTTTTAGCATTGTGAATGAGTCCTTGTTGGCCTGCTTCAGTCGTAGAGCGACTACGGTTCATCTCGAACACTTTTAAGCGAGAAGAAAGCCTGGGCATTGTTTATAGTTGGAAGGATATTGCCCACACAGCCCCTGCTGCCCAAAGCTTACTGGTTTAAGCAAAGTGTTTAATCACAAAGTTGATTTGTCTCAAGAAGATCTGGATTTTACTATATCTTCAGGTCAATTTGCTAATTATTTAACACCTCCTTAAGCAGTTGACCACAAAGGTAAACTCTTCTTCTAACTCTGCTTCCTTCATCCCCCACCATCCTGTAGGAAGTTTGAAGGTACACATGTTTAAAGATAAGCCTTGATAGGGGAAAATTTCACATTTAAAAACTAAATTCATCAAATTTTAGTTATAAAATTAAAAATGGTAAAATGGAAGTGTTTTTTTTAGATTAATAAAAAAAAAAGTCATTTGCATAACAATTATGTGTATTATATGCTATAACACAAATCAATTGCTCCATTTTTACAATTAAATTTATAGCACTTTAGATTAATTTTATATTTTCCTGTTTCCTTAGACCTGTTTACCTCATACTCTGCTGTGTTAATAAGCTGTCCAAATTTTGTATAAACAACCACAAAAAAAAACCACTCAGGATTTGTGCCACCAATCAGAACAGTTTTAAGATGGTAGACAATCAAATCTGCATGCAAAGGTAATAACTAGAGATCTTATAGCCATACTGACCTCATCAAGGAAATCCTCTTCCAACTCCCCCTTTTCATCAATATTGCCAAAAAGAAATCCAGTGAGTGAGGATATGCTGGACATGGAAGAGGTCTCCTCATCTGGATGAAGGCCGCTTTGAGAGTCATGAATAGAGCTGTGATCTTCATGGTCTAGTCCAAATGTCAGGTCATGGACCACACTATTTTCATAATTATCATCCATGGAGAGATTACTCTCTATCACCTTTTAACCATATTAACTATAATAGAAAAATAAAAAGACAATGTAATGCATAAAAGTGCTAGTGATAATGGCTTGACTCAATTTCCGCAATTACCAACATCACAGGTTACACATTTTCTTATTGTTTCAATGTTGTTGTTTCTTTTTTTTTTTTTTTAAATTAATAGATCTATATCTGCTTCTACTAGTCAAACAAGGATAAATATGGTGCATTTAGAAATCTTTTTTCAAGTTCTTTTTTAACAATGTTAATCAAGACCCAATAATTTGTTTATTCCCTTCAATATTTACATTCTAAACAAGTAAAGTTCATAAATATAAATGAAATCAGCTTTGTGAGCTAGAAATTTACTACTAATACTATATCTACTATTAAATTTCTTATTTAATAAGTAGATCTATCATCTACGCAACTCAATTCCAACTTTTTAAATTTTCAGCTGGGGGTGTGTCTCGCCAGCTTAGCCAGCGACAAGCTCTCCTGTCTGTCGTTCCATGTCAACCAATGTTAGGTCAAAACGCCACAAAAAAAATCATAACTTTCTAACTGTTAAACATAGAGTCATAATTTATACACCATTGGAAATTTCTGTTAAAGTTAAAGTATTTTAATGATGTACTAACAAAAAATTGTTTTTCCAAAGATACATTTTTTATTTCACATCCCTACTAGATCTATATAATAATATTTAATACTAATTAGTAATAGACTCTATCTATATAGTAAGTAGATCTAGAAAAAAATCTAGATCCTACTAGTACTAGTCTTAACAAGACCAAAAATAAAAAATAAACTAGATCTAGCATTCTAGATCTATATTCTATATATAATCTATAGTCTATAGTATAGCCGTAATAGCCTAATCATAATCTTAGATCTAAAATGAAATAAATAGATTTATTGATTTAAATAGATCTAATCTCTAATCTATTCTAGACTATTCTAGAGCTAGATTTTCTTGGACGAATGATCTATCCGTACCATATTATAAATATTTAGATCGAGATCTACTTCTAGATACACCAAATATAAAAGAGACTCGAAGAGGGATCATTTTAATTCATTATTCACATCTCTAGACTCTAGATTCTATTATTTTTGTTGCCTGCACATATTACTTAGGACAGGAGTAAAAGTAAAAGTGTGTAAACAATGTTGGGCGTGATTCCGTTTATTAAAAATATATTTCCGGTAAAAAATTATATATCGCACTTTCGCGAGTACGTAGATCTAGATTCTAAATATCCGTCTTTATAAAATTACTGATATAAATTTCTTCACCGAATAATAATATGAATGTTGTTAAGATATCAATAAGTAGCATATATTGTGTACGGAAGTTAAAAACCAATGTTGTTCACAGTTTTTGTGATTTCTCCATAAAAAAAGATCCGTCACCCCTCCGAAGGCTTACGTTCGTTTATTGGAGGTGTAGGGGTGGAGGGAGTAGTAGAAACCATTGCATCCTCTCCCCCAAATGAACCAGACAGTGCTATTATTACCGTAAGAGGTGGGGAGGGGAGGACGGCATGATATAAAAATGGGTTAAAATAGAAATAGCTTACATTATTAAGACAAGTATATAATTGCGTGATTTATCTGCAAAATTCTATTTAGGCCAATAGCTGATGAAGGCCCCGTAGCCCAAAGGTCCATTTTTAGCGGAACCCGAGAGGGGAAAAGACGCAATTAGTTTTGTGTGGCCTGTCTGTCCGTCTGTCCGGTTTAGATCTCATGATATTTTAGATCATTCAAAGTTCTGATGCAACCGCTACTTTTTTCTTTTCTGAAAGGGAAAATCTAATTTTTTAAATCAATTATGCAAGCAGTTTTTTCATAAAAATACACCATTTTTAAAGGCATAACCTTTGTCCATCGGTGGTCGGTTTAGATTTTCTTTTCGCGGGCTAGTCTGTCCTCGGCAGAGGGTTAAAATCAAACATTCGAGGAAGTTAGTTCGTTAGTAATGGGCTTGATTGAAAGATCATAGGCCTACTTGTGTTCAGAAAGAAGTCTTGTGGGGTTCCTAATTGTTTACAAAAAAGCATTAAATGAACAACGGTAGCCAACATCACTTCGAAAAATTTGACCGTTCGGACGTAACAAAGTACACGCTAGAATTTTATACTGTAATAACTGAAGGGAGGCAACTCAACGAGACATAGACGTTTATTTACACGGAGACATGACAAACACAAAGGGGCATCTGCCTTGAGCACAGCATCTCCATATTGGCTCTCTCCTTGGGCGGAAATCGTTCTCTTCTAATGTCAACATCCGACTTGTTTAGTCACAGATAGTGCGCACCTTTTTTCTGCACTATCTTGGATGGCGGTGCGCATGGCAAAGTCATAACATTGCCCCCGTCTTAGCACTTTTCGTCCCGAAAAGAAACACTGCAGCTGAGGTTTGACAGTTCAGGTGGTGGTCGATCAGTGGGAGCCACAGGCGGCAGGGAGCGTGTTCCCCACGAAGCCATCCGCATTGTTTTCCTCCAGTGCCGCTTTCTCTGTCTCCAGTTGACCAGGCTGTTGTTGCGACGATGACGTGGCCGTTTGACACACAAAGAGATAGTGTCGAGCACTGTTTTCTTCAGCACAGCCGTTGATCGGACACGCTGTCTCAGCAGACCTTCCCGACAGACGCCTCTCAAGGGAGCTGCAGGTTCACAAGCAGCCACGTTGCAAACAAAGTCTAATGCACCGCAGTCATCCTCAGATAACAGTCTCACGTCCAGAAGATAGGTCTCTTCAGGTTCAAGTGGAAAATGTCTTCCTCTTGACAGCTCAGATTTAGAGTGGTTTGATTGACATTCATCTATGCCAATGTCTATGATGATGGTAGAAGTGCATATGCCCTGTTGGTGGTTTTCTTGGCATCTAAATTGTGTGATGCGCCGCACGTACAGTTCATGGTAAACTTCTGGATGCAGTTTTCAAGCTTCGAATTTCCCTCGTGAGCACCGGCAGATAGGTAGAGGTCTTTAAGGCCCATAGCAACAGGCTTGAACGCAGACCCAACGTTGTCTTGATATGTCCAGCTCATTAAGGTACTGGTAACAGGTACAACAGGAACAAACGCTTCAGGCAAATAACAGTCTTCATTTTCTTTATTTGTCTCTTTCCCTTCGATTTGGTACATCTCGTTGAGATCATCACAGCAATCATTGTCACTTTTCTCGTCTTGAAAGTCACAACCACAAGACTTGCCCACAACACAGACACAGACGGCGCTCCAATTCCCAGCGTCTCCGTCACCACTGTTTGTGCAGCCACAGTCCTGACCATGCAACTTCTTCACCAACGAGTCTACAGGCAACTGCTCCTTCACTAACGAGTCTATTCCTTCTTTCGCTTGAGACACCATTTTATCAAATTGATCTGTTTGTCCTTCCACTTGCAATATACTTTCATCTACCTTACTCCCCATCCTGTTAATTTCTTCACGCAATGCATCAATTTCTTCCTGTATCTTGCCAATGAGCTCATGAATCTCCGATTTAATTTCAAATAAGTAGGTATCTGGATCTTCGTCTTCATCTATCAAGGCTTGCCGGAGAAGAGCTGTAAGCACCTTCTTGGTACCACCAATTATCTCATATCGGTAACGAAGTTCCTTCCTAAGCTCTTTAACTGAGAGTTGGTCTAATTGTTTCAAAGCTGCCATTGTAAATCCTACCTCCTCTCGTTGAGTTGCCTATAATCCCACTCCTGACACCAATTGTAATAACTGAAGGGAGGCAACTCAACGAGACATAGACGTTTATTTACACGGAGACATGACAAACACAAAGGGGCATCTGCCTTGGGTACAGCATCTCCATATTGACTCTCTCCTTGGGCGGAAATGTTTAGTCACAGATAGTGCGCACCTTCTTTCTGCACTATTTTGGATGGCGGTGCGCATGGCAAAGTCATAACAATATTTCATAAATAAGCTTTATCAGTTGATCTTGTTGCACACGCTTCACTTAATTTATCCATTAATTTTAAAATCATTGGTAATTGCTATCGATTTTACTTGATTAATAGGCAAAATATAGATTATAAATTCTTCTTCTCCTTCTCATTGTTATGTTGGAGCGTTCAGATGACCAATACGAGATGAATTGAGAAGTGGATTTCAAATCAGGGATCTCTCCATAGGCCTATAATTTTCTTTCTATTGGGGTGTTTTTTGGGGCCAGTGTCTTGTATGGGCCTCTTGGTAAAGAGAACAGCTTTGAAAGACATGGTCAGCATTCTCCGGTGATACTCCACATGGGTAGATTTCACTAGTTCCAATTTTTAGCTTCCGGTACATATGTTGTCTCAATCTGTTGTGTCCGGTCCTCAGTCAAAAGATTAGACGTTGATCTTGTCGAGATAGCTTATAATAGGCATCATCTTTCTTGTGATTCGGATGAGAGCTTGTCCATTTATCATTTATTTTATTTACTAATAGTTTAATTTCTTTTGGATAGAGTGCAATGTTTAATTGTGTGTTTGTTCTCACACACTTTGCGAGTGTGTCAGCCTTCTCATGCATTTCCTTCTAGTTCTATAGTGCTGGTATCCATTGAATAACATTTTTTTTTTTGCTGTTGTTGTTTAGCTTTATAAGTGCTGTCCTGAGTAGTTTAGATTATAAATTGTAACTATTGGCAAATATAAGTTTTTACAAAAAAGTTGCGCACTCTTTGTCAGCACCCTAAGAGGGTGAGGGGCGCTCGACGGTTTGAGAAACGATCGATGTCCTCAAAATTTGAACAAAGTAGTTGAAAGGAAAACTTACACAATTCCAAACTGAAAATATTTCGATTGTAGAGGACATTATTATAATGCACACTGACAAATTGTGATAAACACAGCGCATTGTATCTACATCAGCTAACACACGAGTGGAAAACTCATGTACCGTAGAATTAAAATTAGCATAGGCAGATCAAGAAACATAAGTACAGGTAATTAGATGTGAGTGAAAATGTTAAAAATATTTTTTCCAGAACTTTGATTTTTTTTGTTGAATTAAACATTTCCAGAAAACCATATTTTTCTTGATAATCTTTTGGAGCCATCCGAGAGTAGCGCCCGGGGCATGATGCCCCCCTCTCACTACACCCATGTATGTCCAATTGCCCATTAAAAGTCTTTGGTGTTTATTGACCAACTCCCGGGGCCTTTCTTCGACAATCACAAAAAAATAGTCGCTATTCTGACGGTCTAAGCTACATATTGGGATAGTAGAGACTATAGTGCCTGACCTATACAATCTAGGTTATTTCATGTTCTGAAACTTGCATAATGACGTTCTATTAATTTTGTTGCCGATATATATTTCATACAGTCTGTCATCTTAAGACCAACAGGTTAAGTATTGTTTAAGTAGGCCACAGTGAACACATACAATTATAGGGCCTATAAGCCTGCTTGCGTTGGCTCAGACATTTTCAGCCGGAATAACTCCTTGTATGTTGAGCTGGTAGAATCTTAAGTTCTTATCAATGTTAGATCAATACCTACATAAATTTTAGATTAAGGTATTTTAAGTGAAAGAGGAAAGCCCCCCTCCCCCCAATCCAAAAAAACTTTCTTTTGGTCACCCACTGGATGTCCCCGTTTGCATTGCCAACTTTTCTACTTTTAGTAAAGAAGCAATTAAATATTCCAGATAGTTAATGATTGAATAATATTAGAAAAAGGCATCCTCAACAGCTAAGTCCCAATGGCACCACAACCAAAAGACATCCAAGCAGGACCTTAACAATCAATGAAAATATGATCAGTTGCTTACTACTGCTTTGTGAGCCATTAGTTACAAGACTTATCAAAAATTGCAATAGCACCCTCCAAAACATTTTTTAAAATTATAATTTTTAGGTTTATTTATAAAATACAAAGCAATGTTACATTAAAAAAAAACAAAAACAAATAAAAACATTATATGATTGCTGTTTTTTATTTACAGGTCAACATAATCATCAGTAGATCAAAAATGCAACAGAAGTTCTGAAAATGCTTGCTTAAAAAAAGTTTACAAGTGTGGTATGCAATGCTCTAAGTTCAAACCATGTCTTACGATACAATCATTATTTCTAATAAGCTGTTATATTAAGAGTGAATAGATTCTGAACAGGTACGCAAATGTCCACCCTTCTATTCTGATACTAGCAATATAAAAAGCATTTTTTTTTCAAATTAATTATAAAATTAATATATTGTATAATTCATTAGCAATGGTTAGGTTTCAATAATTGACTGTGAATGATAATTATTATTCATATATTAAATAAATTGTAGATCTAAATTATACAGTGGATGTACCACACATTTTTCTGATCAATAACAATATTTACGAGTTTATTATGAGATTAGAATGTTAGATTAAAAATACAATTCCTTCAATGAAAATTAAATAAATGAATGTGTTAAAAAAAATGGAAGATAAGAAATATTCAAAACGTTTGAGAAATAAAAAAAAAATTAAGTTTATATTAAAGACTACTGCTTTGTTATCAGATTGATTTATACGTTGATTAAATGCTATTTTTACTCAAAATGCACCAAAGAACACACACTTTGAAAGATCAGAAATATTAAGTAACCTTTAAAAACTTAACATTTTTAAAAAAAAATTGTACAATTGTATATGATAATAATTACACATACTCATGATTAATTTAAGTATGACAATATTGTATCATAAGGTGACAATTACACAATCATACTGTTAAACAATCACAGAATGAATTTCGAAGGAAAAAGAAGCAATAAAACCTTTTCCCTTTTGAAAACTTCTTTCTTTAGTCATTCAAGTTATGAGCATGACCTTTAATTACTACCAATTTAAGTATAAACAAGTCTCTGTATAATGATTAGTTAATAAATCAGTACAAAGGTGCATTCTGCATTTTATCTACTGACAACAGCAGACACTTTTATTCAACCTACCCAAGTATAATGTTTGTTTTAAAATTAAAAAGAAATATTTAAATTCCATAATGATACTCCATGACCTCAGAGATATAAGCTCACACATTATCTACAGATGCGTGCAATAAATTCCCTGAATATTTTAGTGTTCAAAGGTACACAACTGTATCACATGAAACATTCCCTTTTTCTACTTCTGTTTTAAATGTGAGCTAAATAGTCAACCATGCCATTTATAAAATGACAGATCACTAACGTGTTTGACATATCCCAACTTAGATTCACTCATGTCATTCATGCTTAATCCCCTAACACAGTGTCAAGAGTGAGGACCATCTGCAGACCGCCTTGCCTTTTCTGCTTGTGTCTTTTGTAAATTTGCCAACTCCATGTCAATCCTCTCCTTGGCCCTAACAACCTAGAAAATATATTTTAAAAAAAAAAAGACATTTACCAATTTGACATCACTTGCAAGCAAACTTAGGAGCTAAAATTCATATTTACCAGTGAAATTAAGTCACTATATTACAAAGCATCAAGTATTAAAGTTCACAATTTCTCTGACATTGGAAATTATTTATTATATAAATCTAATATTATGAGCTAGTACTGAAGCCAGACAATTTAAACAAGAAATAATAATAATGTTTTTAAAAAAAGGATAGTTGATCTTACAAGTAAATGGAATGAATTGTGCCTGACAAACCTTTGACTGTATATATAAAGAGCCTCCTTTAGACTTGTCATTCACTTCAAAGAGATGTTCATAATTTTTTAGTAATGTTTGAGTGTCTGTTATATCAGATAAATTTAGGACTTGCTTGGCTTCCTAAAAAAAGAAAATAAAAAGAAAAACAAAATGTATTTATTTTTTGTTGTCGCAATGTTAAATGGGCTGGCAACATTGCCAATAATCCATGTGCAATATATTATAAACTATGTTAGAAATACACATAAGTAATTGAAAAATGTAGGATCTTTATAAGCACTTAAAAAAATGTAGGATCTTTATAAGCACTTCACTGTCAATGTTTTGACCAAGCCCAAGCTTTCACATCAATTATGAGGATAACAAGAAGAAGCAGAGAAGACCGGGAAGAGCTGGGAAACCATCAAAAAGCTAGCAAGAGACAGTGGAGAGTGGTGTGTTTTTGTCGAGGCCCTATGTTCCATGAGGAACTCAAAGGAGTGATGATGATGATAACAATAGTTGTTTTATGATAAAGACGGCCATCTATTTATATACTATTTGTAGTGCCACCAACAAACAAATACGAACAAAAAAAAAACCTCCAGTACCATCATCCTAGATCAGTAACAACAAAAATAACTAAGTATAAATGTCACAAAAAAAAACTATTCAGTATTAAAAAAAAACAAAACAAAAAAAAAAAACATTTCACCTGTAAAGTCATTCCAGAAACAGAGTCAGCTGCTGCTTTTCTGGCCCCATGACGACCCCCACCTGCATTTTTGGCGGCCTGCTGGCTGGCAGCATATTCTTGTTTCACTGCCCTAACGAAAGCTTTACCAATTACTTGTGTGCCAGCAAGTATTATCTGAGCAAGGTACTTAGCCTGCAACAAAAATTGACAAAAGTTAATTAATAGCATAACACTGGACAGTATTACATTATTGGTCTCCTAGGTTATGTGTCTCAGATTCATCATCATCACTCCTTTGAGGCCTTAGGCCTGCCTAGCTCTGTTGCTGGTATCTTTTCTAAGGATGTGACCAATCCATCTCCACTTCCTCTCTAAGATCTGCACGTCTATATTTTTCTGTCCACTCATCTCCCACAGTTTGGTGTTTTCTACTTTGTCATACCAGTGTATGTGTCTCAGATTGGTAAGGGAAATAATCTTGAAGTCATGGCCAAATATGCAGTTCCAAACTTGATTCTTGAAATTCTGCACTTATCTTAAAACTTTAATCTTCTGAATCAAAGCCATATAAATTATGTATATTTTCTCCTTTTCAGGTTGACCTGAAATAAATGAAACACTAGAGAGAGACAAAAAGACTGAGGAAGAGAGGAGATACAGAGAAAGAAAGAGAGACAAAGACTGAGAAAGAGAGATGGAGACACACAAAGAGACAGATACACAGAGAGAGAAAATAAAATGGTTTAAATATTCTCATTTTTGTTACTGTTAGATTTTTCTAAATTCAATGTTCTTTTCTTGCAATAGCAATTTTCCTACATTAATTAGTTAGAGTGTAAAGAAAGAGTGTGTTATGGAAACATGGGGTGGCAATGTAGAACATCAGTTAAATTTAAAATAAATCTAGATATATATGATATATATCCTGATATAAAACTTTTTTTTTGGTTTATAAAATGTATCCATAGCTAGATTTAGTCAATCTAGATCTAGAGCTACATCTGACAAAGTAAGTTTCATTTTTCAGTTGACAGCATTTCAACTGTCAAAATAAGTTTTGATTACAAATTCTGGGTTTATTTTTAGTCAGGCTAGGACAACAAGAAATTTCATGAAGAGTACTCCAAGACCCTTCAGCCTTCATGAAGTTCATGATTACCAGACCAGTATAATGGAGTATTGAGTATTGAAGATGTAAAGGAAAGTTAAATAGACTGGTAGCTTACACAATTGGGTTTGCATGGTCACGTGAAGCACTGCACTCATGGTCTCATCCTAAATCTTATTTAGCTACTAGATCAAGATCTATACTCTATACTATAGAATCTAAGTTTATATTTTAGATCTATCATCTAGTCTAGATCTTGTCTTAGCTAAGACTCTAAGTCTTAGTACTTAGATCTAGTATTTAAAGGACCTAGTGACTAGTCCTAGATTCAAGATTGTCCTAGATCCAGATAATCATAATGTCAATAATGATCTCTAGAACTAGATCCTAGAATAATCTAGATGATCATGATAGATATTAGATCTAATTATTATCTAAATTCTAGACTATAATCTATCCTAGATCTACTTACTGCAAGGTAAGGCATCAATTTTGTTTTATAAATTTAATTAATATTATTATTTAACACAGATCTAGATCTAACAGTAATAACACACGGTGACACACTTCACACAGTCGCAGGTGACACACAACTCAACTGTCTGACACAGTAAATTGAAATTCAAAATTGATCATAGTCATAGATCTAGATCTAATATTGTAATAATAATTCACTAAATAAAAATATCAAGTATTCAAGTAATTTAGATTCTAGATCTAGAGTCTAGATCTAATGAATGATTGAATCTAGTGCTATGTTTCAAAACTTGGTCCAAAACAAACTAGGACAAAAATAGCTCTTCTAAAGACCGTAATATTACTTTTTAAATGATTTTAAAATGATGAAAACAATCTTACCATTTCGTCATTGAATTTGTTTTTTTCCACCTCTCTCAATGACGGAATAACTAACCTCGTTTATGAGACTATAGGCTAGTGATAAAAACTTCCGGTCCATGTTAAGCAGTACAAAATCTAAATCTAAATTTAGGTCTAGACTACTAACTAAAATTCAAAGACTATATGGTAAAATTTGAAAATTGACTAGATCTAGTTCTTTAGATTTATATTTTTTTAATTCTAAATTTTAGCAAAAAACATGACCATCAAGCATAACCAAACAAACAAATATTGAATCAGCTCTATAAAGACACTCTACATTATTCTTTTTTTTTTTTTTTTTAATTGTTAAATAGATTAACGGTATTTATAACGTTTTGCACTACCGACTATTGTTATACTAGTTATAGCTAGATAAAAAAAATGGCTAATTTAACAGCTTTTTAAATATATCCTATACTCTTAAGCGAGCAATTCTTGTATGTATGTATGTATGTATGTATATATATTTATATATATATAAATTTTATTTCGAAAACGGCTCTAACGAAGCGTAACGATAAATGCGATCCGATAGGTCTAGATCTAGACTAGAGAGTTTATCGGTTATATAGGTCTAGATCTATATTTAGCCAGCACCCTTGTGACGTCACGTTTTTAAAAACTACAAACATCTCGCAGAACCCCGTTTTTTGGGGGGCGTGGAGAATTTTCTGTCTAATTTATTAAATATAAAATTTTCCGAGCATTTAAATAAAAAATGATATAATGTTTACTATTACAACTTTTTACGCAGAATTTAAATATGTCAATAACTAAAATTTGAAAAACTATCGGAGTTTCCCTTTAAAAGTTCACGGTATGTGCATAATAGTGAGAAAAAAATTCTCAACTCATTGGCCACATCGGGAAAACTCGAGGTCGACCGTTATATCGGTTTGAAAATGCCTCATTATCGAAAAATTAATTTTGGCTAGAATGTTTTATGAATGAAAATTTTCCGTGACGTGAACGGGAAAAACGCTGCCTACATCACTAGGCTTACCGCAGTACACTAAAATATTTCTTTGCAAACAAGAACGAGTTCTCAAGGATCAATAGACCTAATTAAACATTTGCACACCATCTTACTGTAGATTGATTTATTATAGAACTATGAAAGAGAAGTAATGAAATTAAATGTGCCAATGTACGATTAGTTATTGTGTTTTGAAGGCTTTATAAATTGATAACACTTGAATTGCCTAGAGCGGTGTAGATACCTTGTACTTTGTTGTTTATTTTGCTGGTGACCTTCAGCTGTTCTATTTCAGCTAAAGCAAGTTGGCGCCTGTCTTTTAAGCGTTTCGGTATTACGTCGTCCACTTTTTTAGCTCACCAAAAAAAGACTGCCTTTGGCATGCGTTCGTCTGAGATTCGTCTTCCATACAGGATACCGCTCTGTCCAGCGTAACTGACGGACTTAAAGAATTACCTCTATTCAAAGCCCCGGATACACATTTGAGACCAAAGAAAATCTGCTGCCGAGAACAGAGGCAGACGCGAAAAGAAAATCTTAATCGACCACTGTTTGACAATGGTTATGCTTGCCCTGGATGTGGCAAAATTTGTAGGTCACAGCAGGGGCTGCGTAGCCACGGGAAATACTGCAATCCTCATTAATCTTAGGAATCGAAGACAAGCCTTATTATTATTTTTTTTGCTGTTGAATTATTACCATAAGTTCGTGCTTTGTGTCTACTGTCCCGTACCAAAACAAAGGAAATGGTCATAACACAGCTTCTCTACGCCTTACGTGCTCACACTGAACATGATATCTAGCCAGCGGCCAACGAGTTTGCGTACGCTGCAGCCTCTTTTTATTTAACTATACACCTCGGTAAAAAGCTTGGGGTTAGGGCTTGGAGATGGAAGGCCCAGTTGAGATCTGAATGGATCGAGGGATGTGTATAAGCAGGCCATATCCCTCCACGGGCTGTAGCACCACTGGGATGGATGGATGGTATGAACTTCTTATAGTCCAACCGTCAGGCTGGGCAGGGCACGTATCCCGTATGGGTAACGAGCATATTGTTTGGCGTAACAGAGGTGTCCCATGGAAACGTTTCTTTAGAAAACTAATGCCATGATTTAAGTCTATTAAGAAAAAATGAGCCATTTTACTTTGTCACAAAGTGCCTGTTTTATCCTATAACGTAGAGATTTGCGTCACTTGATGTTTCGTACTAAAGACATAATGAATGTATACTAATTCCATAATGAAATGTTTGAACGCAACCATCTAAGAAGTTACACTGCAAAGACTTTCTTCTAAGCCAGTAATAGTAGACCTACAATAGTTTTACACAAAAAATGGATTGTAAAACTATAAGACGGATGTGAGCTGTTGTTTGTCTAGACTATAGAAGGACTTAAGAGACTTTATATTTAATCGCCATGTATAATTACATTTAGAACTAACAGAACACTAAATGTAACTCTTCAGATTAGTAGTATTTATATGATCGTTCATTTTCGTAATTACAAAAATATTCCCAAAATGACTTAGGAAATTATTTAACCGAGCTAGGATCGGTCATCCAGGTACTTTTTTTAAAGTAGTGTACCCTTTTGAGGTTAAAGGTTAAAGTGCATGTGACTATCTAGTCATATGACATAACATATATACAAAAAGGCTCGTTTAGTAGTATTTATTTTTCTATTTATCTAGAATCTAGAGTTCGGATCAGTAAAACTGACCTATTAGGATTATTTTATAGTTAAAACAGTTTCACATTACTACTTTTAGTAGACTTCTACTCTAGAATCTAGTCTATAATAACTATATCTAAATTAAACTATTCTAATTCTGGATTATCACTGCTGAATTATGATTAATATTAATTTAATTAATTTATAATTATAATTTATCTACAATTTATTAATAATTAGTATAATATTATAAATATAGACTATAGTAATTATAGATCTAGATAATAATAATATAATAAAATAATTTGATCTATGTATGAACGTCTTAGACTTTTATGTCTTAGTTATTATAATCATGTATGTCGGAGTCAGTGTCTTAAGTTTATAATGATCATAAATCATTATAATTTATAGTTATGTAGACATAATATAAGTATAGAGTATAATAGAGTGAGTAGATCTAAATCTAGACTCTAACAGACTAGAATCTAGTTAGGTTATTCTAGAGTCTAAGTTAAGATTGATTCTAGATTAAATATTCTGTACACGTTATTTCTCCCACACCCTATTTCGGATTAAACTGAAATTTAACATGGTTATTTCTTTTACCTGACAAACCATGCAAGAATCAATTATAATAATTTAGTTAAGGGAATGAAATTGTATTTCCCTGATGTGGTGGTAGAGGTTGAATTAGTCCCCTTTATACTTATAATAGTAGCCTATTTGTGATTTAATTTACAAGACCCCCCTTTAGTCATAAATACGTTGATATGAAATTTTACTCTTCTCTTGTTATATATGTAACTCATGATCAAATAGGCTTGACAGAATTCAAAGGAGCGCTTTAATGAACAATTCGGACAAAACAGAATTTGAATTTAAAGCTTCTCAAGTAGGCCTATAGCTTTACAGAATTATTACCATGATGTGAGATATATTTCATTCTGATAGATTGACAGACTATGGCAATAAAAATAACACATATTGCAATTGTTCTTCATAAAATTAAAATAATTAAAGAAGGAAATATTTTAATGACCACAAAAAGTAGATATATCATGAGTTCAGCAGGCATCGTTTAGTTCTTAAAAGTAGAATATACCCTCGCATTTGAGCTTGATTCAGTGCGTTTCTGATAGTAGTACATCAATAAATTGTCTAATATGTTTATATTACTATAGGTATCATTTTATAACTTTTTAAAACAAAATCTTATGTATAGATGATAAGTCATTGAAGAGACATTTAAACAGTGTTGGAACATTAAAAAATGTCAGACATTGAGATTACGGAGCAAACTGGTACACACAAGGCAGAGCAATTACCAGAATGTTCAGCTCCAAGAAAATCAAGTTTACATTTGCCGGATGGCTTGTCTGATGATAAGGTGTCATTCTGCCTTGATAAAAATATGCCTGCCATTGTCATTGAGGACCAAACCCATGAGCATTTGACAACATCCTTACGGTCACGGAAAAATACATTGCAGAAAAGCTCCACAGAATTTGCTGAGAATTCAATTGAAGCAAACAGGATATCAAACAATTATAAGGTAATTGTTATTGCAATTTTAAGCTACAATAATTTCTATGAGCTAAATTATGATAAAATATTATAATAATTGTTGGGAAATATTCTTTCTGTTATCAATTCAAACAACAATATTTATACAAGCATAAATGTTAGCTTATTTATTTAAAGAAAAAATCTATTATACTAAAAACATCTAAATTCAGTATTAATACATATACTGGCAGTTAGGGTAAGGGTGCAAATGTATTTTTGAATTGATATCAGATAAGAAGTTTTAGAATTTTTTTACATGTCAACTTTTTGGTGCAATTATAAATTCTAGTCATTATTTGTTGAATGAATCCATTTCTCAATTGTGAACCCAAAGACATAATATGTTAGTTATATTTGTAATATTGAGCTATATAATAATTATCTCTATTTGAACAATACATTTCTTCACACCTTTTCTTGTCACTGAAAACTGTGCAATGTCCGCTTAATGGTATGTAGTATAAATAGTTCTCTTCCTATAATTAAAGGGGGAGGCACTGTGACTGAGCGGTAAAGTGTTTGACTTCCGAACCGGGGTCTCGGGTTTGAAACTTGGTGAAAACTGGGATTTTTAATTTCGAGATCTCTGGGCGCCTCTGAGTCCACCCAACCTGACATTAGTTCTGGAAAAGTAAAGGCGGTTGGTCGTTGTGCTGGCCGCATGACACCCTCTTTAACCTTAGGCCACAGAAACAGATGACCTTTACATCATCTGCCCTATAGACCACAAAGTCTGACAGGAGAACTACTTTACTATCAAGAAGACCACCAAACTAGAACATTTTATTCAATACCTCAGTCAATACACATACATATCAGTCTCTTCACTAGAGCACCCTAAGATGTATTATAACTCTAACCTCTAGTTCTAATTCAACAAATAATGATTGGCCCAGCCAAAACATTTCCAATAAAGAACTGAATAAGACAAGCTATTCAAAAACCATAAAAACCTATGAGACTTCTCAAATTTGATTTTGGCTTCCTACAAAACAATCATTTCCTTCAGTAGTACCAGTGAAAGTGACAAGAAACTGCATATGGGAACAAAATTGCCTATTAAAAAAAATAGCATTTAAAGAAAATGTATATTTAACTGGGTTTATTTTAGCATAACAGATTAGTTTATAAAATATTATTTATTTATTTGATGCTAGAATAAAAATCCCCAATTACAATGAAAGTTTTAAGTAAAATTTCTACAAGCAAGATCTATATGTATGTATTAAAACAAAAGGGTTGTTTTTCCATTACTTCTCTCTTATACCTTAAAGTTTAAAAAAATCAACAGTGATTAGAAAAAAAAATTATATGTTTTGTTTTTGTTTGTTTTTGTATATATTTTTTAAGTAAAGAGATAAAAAAAAGTAGAAAATTCAAATCTAGTGCAAACAAAACTTATCATTTTAAAAGACACAGTTATCAAACCTGGAATGTGGATAGGTTATCAAGTGCTGACAGTTTTCCAGTTCAGGAACTGTAACAATCATTAGTCATCAGAATCTGGTTTCTATATTTGGCATGTGTTGCACTATTTGCCCCAGTAATTTGCCCTGATGATGGTGCAAATGTAAATAAAGCCACATTAATGCAACATCATAAATAAGCAGATTACCCTTTATAACTTTATTTTTTAAATTATATTTGGCCTTGATGAAGACAATCCTTTATTTGATAGTAATAAATATACAGGGTCATGAATAAGTAAAGAATTAAATCTTTTGCAAAATCAGTAAGTTTTATGTAAATTTAAACAAAGATCATTGTTGTCATTTTATACTTGGCACTAAAATTTTTGAGCCCCAGTTAATTTTTATGTTTTATCTTTTTTGTATACTTTTGGCTTTACTAAATTATAAACTATTTTTATTTTTTCTGGAATCCCAAAGTGGGTCAAATAATGTTATCTTTTTCTTACACTTGAATAGACAAGATGATCTTGAAAGTCGGATTATCCCTATAAAATGAAATCCACCCAAGATCGACATAAATAAAACGTATATAATGTTTTACTACAATGTCTCTTAAAAATTTAATCAGTTTTTAAAAAAAAAAAAATCTTCAATATAAATACTTCACAACATTATAATTACATTTTAAATAATTTAGCTGTGACATTAGTGCATTTAAACTCTTTTTTTCCCAGTTTGGGCTTAAAAAGTGGAAAGGTCATGTAACATCTCGTCCACTGGAAGCTCGTTCTGAGATCATTCAAGATTTATATTCTGATATCAATAAGTTAAAAGATGCTAAAGGTGGGTAACTTTACTATCACACATACTCTAGAAGAAAACAAGTATTAATCTTGGCTAGTTTATTATTTTTTTTAATGAACTTTAAAGTATTCGTTATTAGTTTTTAGTAAATTCATTTTTAAAAAAATCAACAGAAATATGTAAAAAAAAAAAAATATACATATCGGAAAGATTGTTAGCTTAAGTCTACTAATAAAAACAAAATAAAATCCTTTATTGTTCTTTGATTTTTTCTATTAATTTCAAAACTATACACAAATTTAAAGATGGCCTGTGCATGTCTGTTGCACTTATGCATTATCACATGCACAAACTAAATGTCACTCATGACAGTGATCTTATATTGACCAATAGCAGAACTTTGTTTACATTAACCACCCTTGGTAGAAGGAAAAAGAGGATCTTTTGAAGATTTGTTTTGTTGCTCTTTTAGATCAAGGACAGCTGGTGAAAATGTATCTAAACTACATATAAAGTATATGTACACATAATACAAAATGGATTTTAAAAAATTGGCTTGAAAGATCATGTTTTAGGCTATATAAACTTAACAAAGCTCTACATATGCTTCTGATATGAAATAACTGGTGAACCTTTTGATTTGTTTAAATACATCACTTTTACGATCCGAGATATAAACATACTAGACAGGTAGCACAAAGACATTAGCATCTATATTTATAGGGATAGCTAAAAATTGAAAAAAATTACTTCAGCCAAATTAATTCTACTATATTTCAATACTGATCCTAAAACACAACAACTAAAAGCTAATGTTTCACATTATGATTTATATTCCTAGTGTCAACATTTGGTCCATTCAACATTATCTACACCTTACTTTTTGGATGGTGGTTAGCCCTAGTGTATGTAATCATTGGAATCATTATGGGAGCAACAGTTATAGGGCTTTCATATGGTAAGCAGAGTTATCTAGGTAATGTTTCATTGACAAAAAGCTTGTTCAAAACATTATTAAATTTATTCATGTGTTAAATATTACATTATTAGAAAAAAATCCTCATTAATCTTCGGATTCAAAGACAAGCCTTATTATTATAAGAAAAAACTTGTTCTGCAACATAGCATTCTATGGAGCACATTATAAATGTATACAATTAAAACAAGCATTTTTTAAAATAAGTATGAAATATATAAATATATAGCTTTATATGCATTTTTCTTTTACTTGCAGGAAAGTTTTGTTGGCGAATGGCTGACTATTTCTTCTGGCCATTTGGCAAACTTGTATACCAGGTATGTATATATGATATTAAAATATTTTCCTGTTAGTCTGTTATTAGTGGATGCATTTTAATATTATGACAAGTATAATGATGTTGCTTGAAAAAAATCTTATCGAATGGCAACGTCTTCAATTCCAAAGATTAAGGATGAGTGCAGTGTTTCACATGATTACGCCAACCTTGTAAAATATATTGAAAAGAGAAGATATAAAAAAAATTGTGTTGTAGCCAGATGAATGAAAATTAGTTTTTAGTACATTTTCTATTTTCTGATGTAGCAAAACTATTTTAAACAAAAATATTGCAATAGTACACTTCATTTGAGGCCAGTTATACTAACATATTGACACTGGGTTATGCTTTTTGGTTTTTGAGGATTCTGTCTTAAAGGATTCTATGTTTGTCTCATGAGACTTATTTACTCTGATGCTGTTTTACTGTCTTCAGGTTCAAACAGTTGAACAACCCATCTTGACCTTTTATAATGCAGCCAGCAGCCACAGTAATGGTAAAAAGAATGGCTTGAAGGAGAAGCAATCTCTTTTGTACAGCTCTGATAACCACAAGAAGAAGAAGAAAACTTGTTGGGGATTTTGGGTAAACTTTATTGCTTACTGTTGCTTGAGAGGCAAAGAATTTTTCTTTTAGGTTCCATAATAGTGGCCAAGTTTCCTTTTGAGCTTAGGTTCTGTCAGTTTAATTGTCTCGAAAGTTAAATGCAGAACAGAAATTTTGCATTTTAGATTTGTTATAAACATATAACTGCTTTTCTTTATTCTAGGTTTATATTCAGCTCTTGACACTGTCATTAAAGAAGTTAGATAAATTATCTGAATTTTTTTTTCTTTAGAAATCCTTGTAGCATTATTGTATAAAATCATTATAGGAATGAACTTTGGTTTATATTTAAGTTCTTCTAAAATGAGTTATTAAAACATTATCATCTTTTTATTTTGAAGTTCTATTTTTAAAGACACTTCATGTTATTTTTATTGATTATAATGGACAGTTTGTATTATATTGGCTTATCTGAGAGAAAGTTTGGTTTAAATAAGTAGTTAGTAGCTAACTATTCTTTCTTTGCTTATTGTGACAGGTGGGGAAATGTGACGTGTGTTTGGCGCGTTTAATGTCTAGGGGATGATTATTTTTAATGCTATCACACCCCCACTTATCAGCATATGAATCGGGAGCAGACACGCAATGAGACGAAGCAATGAAAGATAGATACAAAAGTTAAAATAAAAGAATATTTATTTACATAAATATACATATAAGAATAAAAGGGGGAGGGTTTGCATCTATCTCTAGTGAATAATATGTTTAATCATCACTCTTGCACCTAATTAGAGAGTATGTCACTTTGTCCTCTGACTTAGCTGGTTGTCCTGTTGATGTCGCAGCTGGCTGTGTCCTGGCTTGAGGTTCTGCAGCTGGAGGTGGCGCTCTAGCGGATAGAGGGACGCCGGTGATATAGTTCTTGTGGAGTCTCAATCCCAAGTTCTAGTATCGGTAGTGGGCACAGTAGGGCGGGTGGCCGGCTACCGTGGGCACAAGGTTACTGCGGGCAGAGCTGATCTGCCGTGGGCAGCGTAGTTGACAGGATATGTCCAGTGAGTTGCAGAGGGTTGGCGTAGCTATGACGTCTCGCACAGACCTGAGTCCATAGGGACGTCGCACCTAATAAGATGACAGGTGGGCTGTCGAATAGGCGGGCAATGCCGATAGCGCCAAGTAGCAGAGTTGAGTAGCGTCGTTTAGACACTGAACAGCAAATAGCAAATAAATAGATAGGCAGGTAAGTAATCCGATAAATAGGCAATAGGTGATTCTTGGTAGCAACTAGGCAAGTGCAGCGCTGATTAGCACTAAGCACCTAGATAGGCCAGTAGGTAAATAGGCAGACACCTGAGGGAGGCTGCGGATAAATAAAGACAAGTTAGGACATGTCTCTCATACATCTTATCGATGCCCTCGACTGAGGTGCATTCGTCAGATTGGTGAAATTGCTTTAGAGCACAATGAGGAGATGATGACAAATGGGATTTGGAAAATAGATGGCAGATAGTAGCATTATATAAATGTACATAAAAGGGGAAATACCAATATAAAAATGTACATAGAAGGGGAAATAATAATCTCAAATAAACAACACAGGTGGATAGAGAAAGAAAAAGGGGGGGGGGGTTGAATTGGGCGGTGGTCAGCGACCCAGATGATTGTTTACATATGACCGTGGGTCGAGAACAATGGAGCGCGCTTGAATGGTGTGTCCGTTCAAGCGGCGCAACTCTCATTAGAGTTAAATGAGTAAAGGGGAGATAATTCATTACAGGGGAGATAATTCATATCTCCTTTCTAAGCGCAGTATTAGTGCGATAGTAAAATCATCAAGGCGATCAACCGAGATAAAGGAAATAAAATAAGGTGTACAAATATATACATGGTTGCATCAATGATCAATTGAGCAACGTAGCATTAATAGATTAATGCAATACTAAAATATATACATAGCACATGTTTATGTTTTCTACTTACGCCAGTGAGAAATACACAATGCACTAATTAAATATAAATGAACTAAGCAAAATACACATGATAAAATCCAATGGAAATATACACAGAGTAATTAAGATGGAACTTGTGATTAAGTTCGGCTTACCACCAGGTATTCCTCTAGGAGGGAGAATAAATGATATAGTCCAGACTCGATCGACAGCGATAGAGGAGTGAAAGGGTCTGGCTTGATTTGAATCTACTTATATGTGCCTGGGAAATGTGGGCGGACACAGGAAACGTCCTAGGCTAAGAATTAGCTTACACGTGGGTGAAGTCCGACAAGCGTCACACCTTGGAGTACCACGCGGTGTATTGACCCGTGTAATCTCTTAGATCAAAGAGAGACGTGGGGGGAAGAGTGACCTACATTCCACCCAAGGGGGGGGGGTCAATCGCGGCGGACATCCGCGGATAAGACTAAAGAGAACGTGTCTATCTTTGCCCCGGTCAAGGGCAGATAAATGAAAGGACTGGCCTAATTTTCTCCAAGGTGGTGGACTAAGTCTAGCCTGGTAGAGAGGAAAGGTGGGGCGGGTGAAGAAATTGGAGGTAGGATGGGGAAATAATTAAAAATAAAATAGACAAATGATGAAAAATAATAATTAATGCTGTGATAAAATTGAGTGACTCTGACAGCGAGTTTTTGACTTGTCACACTTATTAAATGATTTAAATCAAATTTTCATTTTTCTATAAGCATAAATAGCATAATCCAAATAAACAAATTATTACATTTCAATTAAATTCTTCATTACTTTACTCATTTCTAATTATTTGAGATGGACACTTTTAGAAGTCATCACATGTAACTGACTTTTGTTTTAAGAGTACTTGAAAATGTTATCACCTTTAAGTTATTAAAATAACAAAAAACAAAGTTTGATAGTTGGAAAAGTACAAGTAATAATAATAATAATATAAAAAAACAAATGTAAATAGACAAACAACTTTAATTAAGCTTTGTAAAAAAAAATGACACAAATTTCATTAACTTTTTGATATTTGAATTATTATCTTTTGCCTATTTAAATGTTGCAGTACTGACTTCTAATCTAATTTAATCATTAGGACAGTGCTGCATCCTATGTTTGGCTGCTTCTTGGGATACCAGTTTTATTCACAGTTCATTCAGTTGTTTGGCTCATTAACTGGTTTTTTGTTATATCCATTCCTACAGCCAAGGTAAATTAAAAACTATGAATGTTTTTTTAGGATAGACATTTAAAAAAGGGGATGAACTTTTTTTTCTTATTGTCATTAGTCTTGTACCATTAATATTTGTGTACAGTATTTAGATAACTGTTTTTGATATAATGTACTCAATGTTTGTTATAAATTTGTTTCACCCCAAGATGTTTTACTGTATTTTGATTGAACTTTTAAAGACAGAAATAAATTACGAGCAGAACATTTTTTTTTTTTTAATTTTATCTATGAATAAATAATCTTTTTTTTTTATTTAGCTTAACAGCAAAGTCATTACAAAAATTTTATATCTGCCCCCAAATGAAGTGCAAACTGGAAGCTATGGTGCCACAAATGTGGTGAGTACAATATGTTTTTTTGTATACAAATTAGTCTTGTTTTTATATCTTTTTTTCAAACAGCACACTTTTTTTTTTTTTGGCACAGTCTGCAAAAGAGCTCACAGCTCAGCAGCAATAAAGCTGGTTAGAAGAAGAAGAAGAAGATATCTTTTTTTCAAAGCTCAATGGACCTCATTCACCAATCGTAAACAAACAACATTTAGTCACGTGATCTTATTGATAGAACAACGGAAAAAACTGTCACGTGACAACCATCATGAATTAAACATGAGATCGTAAATTATATAGAAGAGATAGAGCACCACATGGCTAAATGCTGTTTGTTTACGATTGGTGAATGAGTTCCATTGAAAATAAAAATTTTCCATTATTGTTCATGTTTTTTTATATTAATATTTAATGTTTACTTTTTATTCTTATTTTTAGAGTAACATACAGTCATTGTTTAAATCTTCATTTGTATTCATAGAATTGAAATAATAGGCACTAAATTTTGTGACTTCTGCTTCGCATTGACAGGATGGTACTGGCCAGATAAGTGAGATCATAATGTACTCTCACCAGAGTGTCAACTTTTATTACTACAAGTACACAGTTGATGGCGTCAACATTATTTTAGCCAGTATCCTTTTCAACATTTGTTTTACTAAATATTTAACTTTTTCAAGAAAACAGTATTTTAAATAAGATGCAATAGAATGTAACCTTGATAGATATTAGATTTTTTTCCTTTTTATTTTTCAGTAAAAATAAATTGATTACACATTTATTTTTAAAACATTTCTATATCTTTTTATAATTTGAAGTGGGTACAGTAAAGTGGTTGGTTATGTCCTGGTAATGTAATATTCTAGTATATGTTTGGAGCTATTAATGTCATTCTACTCTACAAAAGTAAAGTTCCCTTTCAGATCTTGGGATCTATAGGGCAGGTGATGTAAAGGTCATCTGATTCTATATTTCTATAGCCACCTTCCTCTATCCAAATTTAACTTCATCCACTATTCTTTACTTCATAACTTTAATAGACCTTTTTTTTAAATAGATAACTATACTTTTTAATTAAGGAGCTAGAAAAATAGGTAATGCTATATTTTTTACAAATTGTACACTTTTTCAATTGTATTCTTAACAATCTTCTTAGATTTGCTCATTTTTGTTATTCTCTCTATTATTCTGGGCTATGCAGTTGACAATTCAGTGATTGGGGCTGTCCCAGTAAGTCATTTAAATCTTTTTTATTCACTAAGCTTATTTTTAACTCACTTCATCTGTCTGTCTGTCTGTCTGGGTGATAGCTTTTACATATTATTTATCCCACTTCCCATTCTTGGATCTAGTTAAAAATTTGCACAATTATTCCTTGTTGATGATATGAATCAATAAAAAAAAATATTTTATTAGTTTGTTGATATTAATTAATTTTGTTTTATACATAAAATGTACTTGGTTAAGTGAAGAGAATAAGGTCGTTCACTCAAATTTTTTATTGTACTTGAGTAGCTGTTGTTTAGGCTTGAGTTTGAATTTAGACTTGAGCAGCTTTGAATTTAGACTTGAGCAGCTTTGAATTTAGACTTGAGCAGTTTATTTTCTTGAAAGAACACTGAGTATACCATTAGCATGAAAGTTGTGCTAAACAAAAACAATTGATAAAAACATTTCTAATCGCACAAATTTATTATTGTTAGTTCTACTAAAAATGTATTACATATCATTCAAAATAATTGATGCAATTTCATTCAATATTAGCTATTAGTATTTTTTTACTTTACTTGTGTTAACTATAAATGATACACTTGATAACAATAAACAAGGCCAATGCTTTAATGCCAGATTCATGTGTAAATTTATTTACATACACATTCTTAACACATTTGACACTTAATAGTACACCACTCCCTTGTCAAGGGAAATCATTCCAGATACTCATATCATCAATGTCAATAACTTGTTTTTTTTACAAAGCTAATATCAACTCACTCTGTCTTGTAAAAGGTTTATACATGTTATTGCTCCCACACACAGTCTCGGATCAAGCTGAAATTTTGCATAATTATTTCTTTTACCTGACAACAACAATAAAAAACAAGGTTACAAAAAAAAAGTTTGTGTGGAAACACAAACTCAAAATCGGCCCCCGAAAAGGTCCATCCAGGCAGGCTTCAATATTTTCAGAAAGAACATGCAAATGAAACTATATCAAAGACAAATGAGAGATAAGAATGGAGAAAAAAAGGTTAACAGATCTTGTGTAGTGCCCCAACGGTCCCGCAGATCAAAGGATAGGTGAAAGTGAATGTAAAGTTAGATGTGAACCTGGCCTAACTAGTTCCCCTTTTAGACCTTGTGGTCTATAGGACAGATGATGTAAAGTTCATCTGATTTTGTGGCCTACGATTAGCGAGGGTGTCATGTAGCCAGCACAACGACCAACCGCTTATACTTTTCCCCAACTAATGTCAGGTACCCATTAGAGCTAGGTAGATTCAGAGGCGCCCAAGGATTCCGAAGTTGAATATCCCAGTCTTCACCAGGATTCGAACCCGGTACACCTCGGTTCTGAAGACAAGTGCTTTACCACTCAACTAACGCGCCTCTCCAGGCCTAACTGAAGTCTTATAAATAATTTTATTGTTTTGAAAAGGCTCAATCTCTTATTCGAATCCTAAAAAAATAAATAAAAAAAAAAATAAATAAAAAAAAAAATAAAAAAAATCAAAAAAAAAAATCGCAAAAAAAATAAAAAGTTCAAGAAAATAAAGTTTATAAGATTACTATTCGTTTTAAGTTAGGTCTAACTTATAATGCATACTAATTAGCTTTTTTTCTTTAAAAAACTGCTTGCATAACTGATTTTAAAAATTAGATTTTTCGCTTTCAGAAAAAAAAAAGTAGCCGTTGCATCAGAACTTTAAATGGTCTAAAATATTGTGATGTCGGATTTTCAATATCTTTTCTAGTTTACGAGATCTAAACGGGACAGACGGTCAGACGGACAGACATTTCGCACAAAACTAATAGCGTCTTTTTCCCTTTCGGGGGCCGCTAAAAATTAACCTATTAGTTGATTAGCTGATGGTAATCAATTATTTTGTTTGGTATCTTGAATAAGGGAAAGAACTTGCACTTCACTGAAGTGGTGGTAGGAGCTGAATTAGTCCCTTTTCTTAGGTTGTTGCCTGAGTCTTAGGGAAAACAAAATGAAACATTAGATAATTATACAACCATAAGCTCTTCTCTAGCAGAGTGGTGTTGGCTTGAGAAGCCTGAGAAGGCTTTAGCTCACAAATTTAAATTCAGGTTGTCCCCCCTTTAAAAAAAAAAAAATTATAAATGATTTTTTTTTGTTAGTCTAGATCTATTACAAATTTAATTACATGACATCTAAACTAATTGATACAGTTATGCATACCATAAGCTTTGTTCTTTTAAAAAGTATTTTTATATTTTGCTTTTTTTTGTTTTGTTTTGTTTTAAGTAAATGTCATTATACTTCTGATCTTGGTTTGTTTTCTTTCCAATAATCAGAAATGTATTCTGAGTGTTTTGGCCATTATTCCTCTGACATACTACATTGGGATGGCAATTACCAGGTAATTAAAATCACTTGTCTGCAATTATGTCATCATTATAAAATGTTCTTCTGAATTACTAGTATAAAATTAAAACAAGAGGAAGGAAAGTTTTAGTTTTTTAATTTTTACAAATAATAATTTAGTTGAAGCTTCATCTGTATAAAGTTAATATCATATTTGATAAATGTTTCATTTAATAAGTCAAATATAAAAAAAACAACAATAAGCTTAATGGAAGAAAGTTTTTTTGATAATTAATTATTTTTTTGCTTATCATTAAACTAATGTTCTCTTGTTCTCAATGGAAATCCCTGTTTGAGAATCATTTCTTTTTTTTTCTATAATTAATTTCAAATGTATGCCATGCAAAATATTTATTTATGTGAATGATTTCGTTATGAAGTATCTCAGCCCAAAGCAGTTTTGCAGTTGGAGCCATTTTAAATGCCACTTTTGGTTCCATGGTGGAAGTGATTTTATTTATCATTATGTTGAAGAAAGGAAGTGACACTGGCCAGGAATGTTATCAAGAGCTTGTTAAATCATCTCTGACAGGTGAAGTTTTTTTTTACATTCAGAGTAATTCACTTGTTTAAAAAAAATCAATTAAAAAATATTGTTCTGCATAAGAATTGTAAATATTTTACTAAAATGACACATTTTTCTCTTGTGTCTTCTAGGTGCTATATTATGCAGTATTTTATTTATTCCGGTAAGTTCATATGTTTTACTATTTAATAAATAAATAAAATTAGAATATACTTAAAATTTTGTGGCACTCCATTCCCATGAAGCAAATCATAATTTAAATGGTGATGATGATGATTATGTGTTTGTTATATAAAAATGTAATGTCATGATGGATCACAAATGATTTTAGCAAATTTGTATTCACTCTTTGGGACATTGAATGTAATTAACAGTTGAAAAATATTGTACAAAGTTTGACAAACATACAATGTTTGAAAACGTGAACAATATCTGAATGATACAAAGCTCAATATAAACTCATCTCTGCCTGTGGCATAGGCTACCAACCAGCTTCCTACAGGCGTCTTGGTTCTGGGCAAGTCTCTCTAACTGTCCACACATCTTGCCCATTTGCTTGGCATTGCTTCCAAATCACGGCACCATGTATTCCTGGGCCATCCCCTCTTCCTCTTTCCTTGGGGGATTCCAGGTTAGGGCTTGCCTTGTTATGTTTGATGCAGGCTTGTGAAGGGTGTGACCTATCCATTGAAGTAGATATCCTTCAGAGATGCTGGAGAAGGATAGGTCAATGTAACAAGACAATCTAAATAATGTACATATTCATTAGATACATTTTAACATATCCTAAAGATTACAAACATATCTCTGTGCTGTTCTTAATTTCACTACCGGTATTTTATAATATTATTTATTTTAGAATATATATTCTGTGACTGGCTTGTATTTCAATAAAGTGTGACAATCTTATAATATTTCTTCAGGGAATGTCTATGGTGACAGGTGGCATCAAGTATAGAACTCAAAAGTTTAATCCCAAGTCTGCCAACATCAGCTCTTCACTTCTCTTTGTGGCAGTCTTAGGTTTGTTTGTTTTTCTTTTTTTTTTTAATGCCATATAAGTTTTTTGTATCTCTAAAAATATTACTTCAAACTAAATTTGTGAAATGCAAAATAAATTATGCTTTTAGGACCAAATTTCATGTTATTTACTTAGAAAATGTAAACAGTGAACTATTAGTTTAACAATACAAAGTTTTTATTAACTTTAATTGAATTAGATTTGTTAAGACCTTTCACTGTGTCCTGTGTAGAGTGTTGACCAGGCTAAAGTGGAGGTAACAACAAACTTCAAGTAGAACACAAGCATGGATCAAGAATAAACTAGTTGAGAAAGACTGTATGTGATTGAAACATTTTATGCATCAATAAAGGGAATCTGTGTCAGTACAAAATAACTAAGTCTGAAAAACTCCTACTGAATAAACCTTGATTGCATAATATGACACTATTCTATCAGCTAACTTCCAATCTATTCCTGTTTCATGTTTTTTACCTTTACATCATCGTCACCATGGCAGTGAAAAAAAAGCAAAATAAACAATCCCACAATTTATGTGTCAAACCTCTCTTAATTTTCTTAACAAAATGCAAATAGAAAACTATCTAAATTAATTGTTACAGTATGTTTCATATCTTTATATAATTATAGGGCTCCATTACATACCAGCCAGGGATTTAAAAAATTTTAAACCAGAAATCTTGGTTTTTATTTTCCTTTTGCTAAACTGCTTAAATTTAACAAAACCTTAAAACCTATAAAGATGCTTTTATTTTATTTTGCAGGTGTTTTTGCTCCAACCATTTTCTCCAAAGTGTTTGGCAGCTTGAGATGTTTAGGCTGTGAACGCATCTATGAAGAGTTCACAATTCAGCCACCAGAAAAGGCATACATAACGTCACTGAATGACTCAGTTGGATTCCTGTGTCAACAATGTGAGCAGTCATTGGTAGGTGTTATGAAAATTATATGCTGTATCGGTTGTCGTTCTTGTGTTTACATGTGATTGTAACTTGTCCGTAAGAATGTGTTCATGAAATGTGTGTTGTTTAGTCATTCAGTGTATTAAAGCCATACTAAGCAGACATGGTTTTCGACTCTGATATTATTTAGTATGTTCATAACAATTTAATACACTGAATCAGAATTTGTAAGAATTTCGAAATGGATAGGATATTTCGGCCAGAAAAGTTTGACATAGAGCCCACAGCACCTCAAGCATCAGTGCATTGACAGCACTGGTATGAAACTTTTAAAAACTTTGTATCAGTAGTATTAGTAGATAATCTGGATACTAGGAAACTACTGATAAACTATATCTCTCCTGTTGTATACCAAATGATACTTGATAAAGAGACATTTGATGAAGCAATCCAGACTCTAAACGGCATCTACATACAACCAAAGAATGAGGTGTTTGCTAGGCACAGGTTAGCTACTTGCAAACAAGAGCAAGGTCAAACAATAGACGCCTACATGCAGAAATTAAGAATTCTATCCAAAGATTGCAACTTCAAAGCAGTGACTGCTGAACAACACCAAGAAGAGGCTATTAGAGATTTGTTTATCAATGGACTAGTGTCCAACAGCATTCAAAAACGCCTACTTGAAAAGACTGTTTTGAGTTTAAAGGACACCTTCGAGGAGGCTCGCTTACTAGAACATGCTTATCAGCACTCATTACAGTATGAATCATCACAGTAGGAAACTAACTGCGTGGCAACGACTCTCACCAATTCTTTTGACCACACCCTCGCCAAATGTAACGATTCCAAAGAGTGCAAGCAATTCACACACACATGAAGTAAATGCATTAGCTAGCAAGTGTTACTTTTGCGGCCGGATTAAGCATCCCCGCTCTCAATGCCCTGCAAGGGAAGTGACATGCAATCAGTGCTTCAAAAAGGGTCCTTTTTAAAGACTATGCAAATCCAAGTGTGTTGTGTAGTCATTCAGTGTATTAAAGCCATACTAAGCGGACATGGTTTTCGACTCTGTTATTATTATGTTCATAACAATTGGACTTAACTTGTTTACTTTTTTCTGCTTTCTTATAGTTGAACCCATAAAGTTAACTAATAAAATCTAAAACACCAGTTTGAGTATGAAAACTTTGGAGGATACCTGTAATGCAAACTTTAGTTCTGATAGATTATGTTTAGTCTAGTATTTAGCCAATTAAGCTTTATATATATATTTTTAGGGAATGGTGGAAGTATGTATAGTTACAAATGGATATATTTTGCTCTTTTTTTTTTTTTTTTTTTTTTTTTTTTTTTTTTTTTTTTTTTTAGCTTGGTCTCCATGGTGATAGGTCTCTGTACAATAAACACATTAGACCTCTGGTGTATGTAATCTCAATCATTCTGCCTCTGGCTTACTTAATTGGTCTGCTGTTTACCATGAAGACTCACTCAGAGTTTGTTTTTGAAGAGTTTGAGCGGGAGCTGAAAGAAGAAAATGCTCTAAATGGTAACTTTTACATTTCTGTATCTGTTCAGGAAATGGTGATACTTAAGTAAATCTGTCTCTTAAGTCAATGTATTGCGCTCAACCACAGCAGCTAAATATATGTCACCAAAGTCTGCACCATAAAGTGTTTGTTTTATTTATTCCAGGTTTTAAAATGTAAATTTCTGACCAATTTAAGTTTCAGTTCTATACTGTGTTATGTTTGATATTATTTTTTGTAGTTAAAATATGTCACCAAATGTGATTTTCTAGGCAATGAAACCTTTTCTAAAAAGGATTTTTCTATAATTTAATACTATTTAAAAATGTATAATATTCAAACATCATATTTAAATTTAAAGGAAAGAATAATTATGCAAATTTAATCATTTATAGATATACTTAAAATCAGTTGAAAATTGCCAATCATAAATATACTTTTTTTTATTGTTAGCATTACAAAACATTTTGTTGATAGACTTAAATTTGCATGCTTACTTTTTTCATTTATTAGAACCTTTTTTGAAAATAAAAAATTGCTGGCTTGAATAAGAAAATATATTTTATTCAACAAGGTTAATACCACTGGTGTGAATGTTTCATAGAAATAATGTTCAATTATAAATTACAGCTAAGATGTACTCTTCCTTTACCTTTTTTTCAATTTAAATTATTACTCCAGAGAATGAAATATATGCCATTACCATTAACAGATAGATTTTATTTACTTTGAAAAATAAAAAAACCTAGATGATAAACACATTTTAAAATATTTTTTTGGCAACAAAAATCATGAAATCCTCAACCAAATGCAATTGAATGTTTTTTCTGTGGCATTTTACGTCTCGAGAGACGATCTTTTGTTAATTTTTTTTACTCTTGTATAAAACATTTTAGATTTTGACAATATTTCCATATTAAGTTTATGTAACTGTAAATTCAAAACTAACTTAGACTTTTCGATTGTTTCTGGTAACTATATAAGTTTACTCTTTACACTTTCTATTACATTGGTGAGAACCAAAAAATTTATTGTGTATTTTATTCTATTTCCAGGAGGAGGTCACTCTGATGCCCAGTGGTCAAGGTTAAAAAGTACGATTATCCTCTTGCTTTGTGCTGTGGCCATTGCACTATGTGCAGACCTGATCTCTGAAAATATCCAACCTCTTCTAGAACTTTCTGGAATCTCTGAAGTAAATATTGTTAGCAAAACAGTATACATGGTCTTATCATTTAGAATGATTCTTTGTAATAACCAGTTAGCAAAGGAAAAGATTGGCCAGAGATATAAATTTCCATTAAAATTTTGCTTTTGATAGTAATCATATTTTGTATAGCCATTTTCCCTGACATATGATAGAACTTTCTATCCCCAAGTTTCTAATTTGTATCATCTGAAGATCATACTTTTTTTACTGAAAGATTATTATCTGTTCCCTGGTCTGTTGGACCATTAGGGCACCATGTATGATCTGTTGACTGTATCTCTCCATTTCTCTCTTTTGCCAGGATTAGAATCTCTCTCAGTGACAGTTCATCCTTTCTTTGATGCTATCTTCTTCTCACAAATTTTTGTTTGTTTGCCTTTCCTTTTCCCTGGTACAGTTCCCTACTGGAAGGTCTTTATGAGGGTCTCAAGATATGGCTGCACAGCCTTATCTTGTTTTATTTGATGATGGTCATAAGATAAAACTCGATTGCATTATGTCAAAACAAAAGTTGAATACATCCTCTGCTAAGTCATGTTAATAAAACCTTTAAATTGCAGAAACAACAATTTTGGTCAAAATTACCATGTAATTAAAAAAAAAAAATATTCAGATTCAAATTGACGTTGTTTCTGGGGTATTTCTAAAATCACAGATTTAAAATAAAGTTGAAAGAAATGACTTAGCAGAGTTGAAGTCTAATTACCATGCACAGCTAGATAAACACATAGATACACATAGGATGTAATTACCTTCTTCTTGAAGGAATGTCTGAAATTAACAAGATATTATTTTTATTCAGTATTTCATTGGAGTCACCATGTTGTCTCTGGTGGCTGAACTTCCAGAGGTTGTCAATGGAGTTCAGTTTGCTTTACAAAATAATGTCAATCTTGGGTGAGTAGGCCGCTAGCTGGTTTCTCTTTCATTTTTTTCTCTTTAAACCAAACAGTTTTGATCTGCTATGAAACTAAAAAAAAACTTTATCAAGCCTTTGAACACAATCTGGGCTCAGTACTTTTTAGACTTGTATTGTAATAAATGCTATAAATTCTTTAAAAAAAAAACATTGCGATGGATTCTCTTTTACCAATAATTGTCTTTTTTATCTTTGTTTTTTCTTTCTTCCCAGAATTGAAATTGGATGTTCAACAGCTATTCAAGTTTGTCTGGTTCAAATTCCACTTCTTGTTCTAGTCAATCTAATTTATGTGAGTAAGCCAATAAATCCAATCAAAATGTTGTTTTTTTGTTGACTATACGATGAGAGAAACAACAATTATTATATAGTTGGATTGATTTTCTAAGTTATTTAATTGAGCAATTTGCATTTACTTTATATACTTGTAAGAGTGAATACCTTCCAAATCAGAAACAGCAGAACATCATAACATTTTTGTGAAAGATAATTAATTGCTTTTGGCAACATAACAAAACTTTGTCTTTCAAATCTGCATACTGAATCAGCTCCAATCTCTCTACATGATATGCTGACTGTAGAACAACTGCTTGATTTGGAAATCACTGCATAGTTAATTTAAATTAAGTTTATTTGAACCTTCCAGTGTTACTTTTGAGATGAGAAAAAACAATAACATTATACCAGAACTTAACTTAGAACTTTTCAATGAAAGAAGTTTAAAACATACATCATGAATCTCAAGATGTACTAACATGATTATGATTATGTTTTCAAACTAATAATATTAGTTTTCAAACTAGAAACCTGGTTATTACAAAGTGTTTGTATGTTTATATTGTTATTTTAGACTAGATAGTATGGGTGTAATTGGAATTCACATCACTGCTTTTTTTTTTTTTTTGACAAATAAAGTAATTTAGACATTTGATTGAATACTAGGAATATATTTAAATGAAAGAAATCTTTCTGTCTGTAAAGTATACAGTTATGCCTATGTCTAAAAAGACATTGGATGCATCCAAACAATTCCTTAGTTTGACTAAGTTTAGAATCAGTTAAAAAAAACTTACTGGTTGAATCTGGAAATGTATACTTCATGACAGTTCCTACATTAAAAAATGTCTGGTTGTGTGGTATGCTCTTTGGATTGTTGCCATAATCATTCTGAGTTTGAACCCTGCCTGCTTCCATCTTCCGCCAACCCTGCAGGAGATTTGAATTTGGATGTAATAATCTTAATTTCTGAAGGAACTTCAAAAACATAAAAAAAAAAAAAACAATCTCTGTAAGGGTTAATAAACTACTTTATAGAGACCCTTTTAAAATATTTAAGAACCATTTAACAGATGGACCTGTATTGCCCTACTTGTTCATATTTACTATATAACAAATCATCGATGCCATATTACTGTTTAACTGAAATGTTAAATATTTGCACATGTGTATCTTCTCTTTTCTTTGCAGCCGATGGGATTTTATGTTGTCTTCAATGACATTCACCTGTGGGCTGTTATATTCTCTGTAGTTATCATCAATTACATTTTTCAAGACGGGAAAAGTGATTACTTTCAAGGTTAGTCTTATGTAAATTATCATTACTGGAGTGAAAATTATTTTTGTTAATATCACAAATGGAAATTCAGTTTGACTACATTGGTCCACTTCAGAATTACAACTATTACAATGACAATATACATGCGAACACGAATAATACTCACACATTGAACATAAACCACCAGTGCTTTATGAATTGGGCTCCTATTAAGTCACATGGCTTAAGTACTTTCCAGATTAATTGAAAATGTTTTCTTTGTCTTAAACAAAAGGCCTTGAATATATTTAATAATAAATAAAATTTGCCTCTTTGGGTGTTTATCTCTGGCACTGACAAAGGGCACTCGCCATTAACATAGATCATGTAGAAATAGAAGGAATAATTAATTTCCACAAAATGTATGTGTGTAAGTTCAAGCTACAAGGCTCAACTGATAGGATTTACCAGCCATTGAGTTTGTGTCTTTATATAACACATTATATATAGTGTCTTTATATAACACATTATATCTATAGCTTCTTCTTCATATTAGAACATAGCACACTTCATATTTCTCATGAGCTCCAAGATGGCTATTGAGTCGAATCCTTGCTTTAGAAAGTTGGCCACATCCATGGCCTGGGTAGGTTTGGTCTGCCACAGAAATGCCTGCTTATTTTCTTAGCTATTTTTAGGATCTGCGTTGTTAATGGATGGCTGATCTCCTTGCCTCATATCTTGAAACTTAGACACTCGTGACTTCATGAGCAATCAAACCTAGCATTTCCCTTCAGTGAATGTTAATCTAATTTTTCTAGAGTGACCTTTTAAGTTGTTTTTTTTGTAACCCTCTGGATTTAACCTTCCTGAGAGTGCTATCCTGCACACAGCTCCCTATAAAAAGGTTGTTTTGGGAGGGGATTTACAGGCATACAAACTACATGTAACACCCATCATAATTAGGGACCTTTTCTCTGTGGCATGGATAACATTTTATATGAGAACTTTCAAGAAGTAGATAAGATTCTGACAATTTTTTTTAGTCTTTTTTCTCTGAATGCTTTCTATATTAGATGAAAACTGTAAGTCAAGATAGATAGTTTAATCAAACAAACAATTACTGAAACTCAAGTTGCACAATGTCAAGCACAAGCCAATACTTCTTTAGCTCCTTTATAAAAAAAAGTGAATTCCTGTTGATGTAATGATTAAAATTTCAGGATCTAAATTTCAGTTGTTTAAATTAATAAATTTCTGTTTCATAAATCACTAATTGATATTAAGTAATATTTTATCTCAGGATGCAAGTTTTTTTTAATGGATATTCATTTATTCACTAAATTTCAGTTTCATAAATCACTAATGTTTATCTCATCTCATGATACGAGTTTTGTTAAAGGATATTCATTTATTCCATCCTGCCCTCTAGGTTTCATTGTTGTTTTTATCTACATCCTCTTGATGGGTATGTACTTCTTCATGTTGACCCCCGAGCATGCCCTTTGTCGCAGCGATGTTGCTAGCAACACCAATACCACGTCAACCCCACTCAACATGACTATGCGATGACTCTTCTGATGATAAGTGCAGCACAGTGTTATGATGTAAATATTGTTGAATTGTTATGCTATTTTATGGTCAGTATTGTATTCAGCGTATTGTATTATCAGAAGTCATGTAAACAATTATTTTTTAATAGATAATAGCTAAATTAGCTAACTATATATTGCTTTTTAGCTTTTTTTTTTACCATGCCTAAAGAAAACATTTTAATTATATATCCATAGCTCCTTTACTTTTGAGATTGAGAGACAACATTTACACCCTTGACTAATAGTTGTTGAAGTGTGATTTTTCTTTCTTCTTCTTTCTTCTGCCTGTGGTTCCAGCTGGCGAATAGGCCACCAACCAGCTTCCTCCAGGCGTCTCAGTTCTGGGCGAGTCTCCCCAACTGTCCCTTTGTCTAGCCCATCTGCTTCAAATCGCAGCATCATGCACTCCTGAGCCATTCCCTCTTCCTCTTTTATTGAGGGTTCCAGGTGAGGGCTTGCCTTGTAATGTTGGATGCAGGTTTACGAAGGGTAGGACCTAGCTATCTCCAGCGTCTTTGAAGGATATCTATTTCAATGGGCTGTTGTTTTTTTCTTTGCCACAGTTCCTCATTTGAGATCTTGTCTGGCCAGTGTATCAAAAGAATCTTCCTGATGACTGATGCTTTCATACAAATAATTACTTTTTTTTGTTCTGGAACAGTTTTATGTAATTAATTTATGTACATAGCATTGTTCATATTATGTTATTCTAAGAACACATCTGAAATTCTGAAATATGTTTTTAGTAATGATTATGTTTGTAAGTAATTTTTTTCATAAAGTTTTTTTGAAAAATTAAAAGAACAACGAAACTTGCATATTAATATAATTATAATTTTGAAACTATTTTGAATTTGCTGAGGGATTTCATATCCTTCTATTGATATTATTATTTGAAGATTATGTGTGATTCTATCAATCTGTGGTTTATAATCTCATATAAATAGATATTCTCAATTCACAAATAATAATTTCTTTCAAAATCGCTTGTCTGATTCAAAGTCCTGCACACCTCTCTCAAACTACTCATGAATATTTTAAATGCAAATTGTTGTGGACAAAAATGTTTTCCATAACGCAAAATTATTTGTTTTTGAAATGTATACAATAAAATGTTATTTTCATCTTAAAGTTACACTTAAATCTTCTCATTTCATGGTTTCAAGAAGCTTTAAAAGTTAATGCCAGTACTGTGACCTCAATAGGATATATTTTTCTCTTAAGACTAGCCAAAACCAACTTTGAAAATGTTAAGGTTACTTTTACATTAGCATGTGCCATGTGTAAGTGTGTAAGTATGTTATTGCTTGAAGTATGCTAAGAAGAGAGACATACAAGGTCAACATATACAACTCTTATTTTAAATCTTTTTTGCAAAGATATTCATGTTTGTTGTTATACTTATGCATAATATGTTTCTATTTGTTTAATATTTCACAGAACTATACAAAAACTTTCTGTACAGTAATTTAAACAAAAAAATAATTTCTGATCTACAATTTGTTTGTTACTACAACTCAGCCTCCCTTAAGACTAAATAATCCTTTTAATCTATGCATGTGTGAACATTGCATTTGTAAAATTGGTATTCCAACTAGTGTTATTATTATATTGAAATTTTTTTTTTTTTGCGTAAATCAATCATTATAGGATACAAGCAGTAAAAAATTTATTCTGAAATGCTATTCTCAAGTTGTTGGCATTTTCAGTTTCATTTTTATAATGAGGCACCTGGATATAAAGTGTAGAGTGTCAAGGCACATTCCTCTTTCCATATGCTAGGACAAATTAGTACAAATACTCCTTCTTCCCTAGTGCTATTAGAGCATGGAATGGGTTGCCTGAGCCAGCCAGGAAAACCAGTGACTTGGCAGAATTTAAGTCATTGGTTAACATGCATGACTAGATGCATGATGCGTAGGACGTAATCATCTTCTTTTTTGAAGTAATGTCTGTATTTTATAAGATAAGATAAGGTAGCCAAAGCTGTGCTCTCCGTCCATCGTATCCCCAGTTTCTGACTTTATTGTTAATCTTATCTAGTCACACCACATATCTTGGAACATGTTATTACATGCGCTCTTCAATAGCAAGTTTTTTATTCATTGATTCTCAATTTTTGTGTAATGCTTTTGTAAGAGGTTTTATTTATAGGGACCATTCTACTATACTTACATATTTTTAAAAAATATTATTTTTATGCAAATCAAATTACAAGTTCTTCCTATTTTAAATAAAACATTTTGATATTGTTTACATTTTTATATTGTGCAATTCTATCATTTAATTGTTCATTTTACATTCATGCTCACTGTAAATTAAATATGGTTTGGAAACTGAGAATAAAGAATGATTTTGTAATTAATATTATTATATATAATATATTATATAATACATAATATTTAAAAAAAAATATATGTTAAACAGTTTTAATTGTAGCATTAATTACCTTGAGCCGGATACTCTCTAAAAAATTAAAAAACTAAACTTTAAACTACATGTTTAAAAAAAATCAAAACTAAGTTTAAGTTTTGAAAGATATTTCAGTCTTATTTGTTTTATGTAATTATTTACAGAATGTTGCACAGATTTAGATTAACAGAACATGAGATGACTGTAACAAATATGCATTTGTACTTAATTTGATATCTAATCAATTTTAAAAAGATAAAATGAACTGAAAAATCTTTTGTAACATTTTGTTTACATTTAAATACTTTAAAACATTTTTTTTTAGTCATCCATTGTATTTCATCTCTACTAGCAAACATTATCAACACAATTTTGTGTGCAATTAATTCTAAGTGATTTTTTTTGTTTCATTTCTTTTAAACTGATAGAAATTAGTTCTCCAATTTGTTTTGCATGACAACATTGGAAGAGTTTTTGTAAAATCACTGATAAAGATTATTTAAGAAATCAGTTTATTTTCAGACCAAGTAACATGTAATATTTTATTATTTATGTTGCCCTTCATTTAGTTTATTATGATACTAGGAAACAGTTTGAGAGTTTTTAAACCAGCACCAAGATATTAAATATATATTTTTATGAATCAAACTATTATTAGGTTTTCTACTGCAATATATATCACTTTGAAACATTCAGAAGTTAATTGTAGTGTTTTTAAGCTGAATAGTTTAAGCATTGAAGCTAATGGTGTGAGCATAAAGTGTTTGTGTATTGAATTGTGATCCCATTTTTATAATTTTGCTACTTGCATTATTTCTTCACATTTTGAACACAGAATTGTGTTTCTTTTATCAGTGGGGCCAATTATTTTTCAACAGTTGAGCTAAGCCATTGTATCAGGTAAAGATTTTAATAAGTGACATCTATGTTTTAAATTAATTTTATATTTTAAAAAAAGAAATTAAAAATACTTTCATCAAAATATGCATCAAGGTATAATTTTTTACAAAACAAAAAAAGAAGTCGTTCCAGTAGAAAAAAATCTGTTTCTTTGGTGGAGATTTATGAAGTCATTTCCTCATACCTTTGGTCAAAGTGTCATCTGGTCATAAATCGGGTTGTATGATTGAGTTTTTTCTTACTGTGTGACATTTCAATCCTACAATGTTTGGTGTCAGTAGTTATTGCTCTTGAATTCTATCAGACTAATCATACATTGTTGGTATTTAAAAAACAATTTCTATATTATATAAGCCCTATGTATACTTATGTATATTATATAAGCACTATGTATACTTATGTATATTATATGGGCTACATGTATACATCTTCTAAAATCTGTTAAAATAACCAAGATGGACTAGGTATACATGTATTATTTACTCAGCTATATTCAATACTAAATAAAAAGAAATCAGTTATTCTTCTTATTTATGATTCATATTTGTTTCATTATTTATAAGTGTACATTCATTTTACTTTTGCTTGATGTGTCCTACACACTTGATCATGTTGTCGCACTTAGCATTCCTACGTTCTTTCAATTGAACAAAATATATTACATACAAGCCTACATACGTCTGTCTATATTAATATTTTCTGGCAACTAGCGCATTCATTGACGTGCCAGCAATATAGGTCACGGGGTTATAAATACTGGCCTGACAAAACAATAACATTTAGTATCACAGAATTGCAGAAGCGTGGTCGAGAGGCTAAGTGCGCTTAAACTACCTATGAAGGGGGCTCGAGGTTCGACGACAAAAACCTTCTAGATACCCCCTGCCCCCCCCCCCCACCCCAATTGGACCAAAGCGCCCTGAGCATGCTATATACAAGCCATCATTTTATTTATCTGACCCACATGCTGAGCATCGATGCATTAGTCCGCATACGTTTTCTTACAAATAAACTATAGGGCCTATAATTGTCAATGTGAAACACAACACCTATTTTGTTATTACAAATAGTCTGGGATGCCAATTTTTTAAAATTATTATTACAATTTTAAGATAGAAAGTTTATCACGCCAAGGCTATTCGACCATTTAATTGATAATTGTGATGCTTTTCTTTAATATAACAGTTAACTTCTTATTAAACTTTTCTTAGATTTTTAGATATAGCGTCAATATATTATTATTTTCAAAACCAAGAAAAATTATTTTCAGGTAAAATATAAAAAATACTTAAAAAAAAAACACACAAAAACAAAGCCTATATAGAATGAAATTGCATCAATTATCTTATCTTATCTTATACTGTCTGGAAGGTTTCCTTGCTGCCTTTTCAAAATCAATTTAAAAAAAAGATGCTCGGTTGTGAAGTCTCGGGCTTTCATGTTGGAAGGCCGACATGTTTAGCCACTGAGCTATTCAAGTAGCCACGGAAGTTCCTCACGGGGAAACCCACCAAGTCTATTATTTACAAATTTTAGCAAACGACTAAATTCTCTACACAAGGTTTATCTCCCACTCAGCTAAGTACATGATCTATACTAAACAAAATTAATTAATTACGACAAATTGATTGAATAATTGTGTTTTTAAAAATTGATTTATGTGTTGTAATCGACATTGAATATTTGTGCATAGTTTTAACTTGCCCCGAGAATTTGAAGCGAGAGAAATGACGTGTACAGATTCCTCTCACACAGATAGACGGGAAAGAGTTAATATAAGCTTTTTAAACAAGGTTTTAAAAACTAATTTCTAACACTGTTAGCACATTTTTATAATGTACTTAGATGTTAAACTTATTCTTTCTAGCCCTTTTTTTTAGTTTTGTTTTATGTTGGATATGTCGCTGAAAAGCATAAACCGCTTTGTTACCTATCTAGCGAATCAAGTTCGAAACCCGAGTTGTGTTTGCTCAGCGCCTAAAAGCAGCACGGAAACCTTCTCTCAGTTACCTCCTCCTTCCGTAAAAGAGATTTCCCTGAGAACCTGCATGCAAGATGTACTACATAAAAACAATTCAAAAGAAAAAGAAAAAAAAATGTCTAGCACTAAAAGTAAACATTTCAAATGACATATTTCCCCCTCCCCCCCTTTTGTTTTTGGCTAAGCCTATAATTAAAGTGTGAGTGCTGCTAAACCATGATCGAGAAGTTTTTTTTGTACAAAACATCTGCTTCTCAACGTCACCAGGGATGTGACTTGCCTGTTGGGCAGTTTGTTCTCTGTCTCAAATTTCTTTATTTTTCTGGTTGTGGGATTGCTAGATCTATATATTTGCATTCAAGTGACTCTACAACTCTACACAGCATCTTAGAGATAGAGCTAGTTGAGAGGGTTGAGGGGGTGGATTTCTGAAACGATGCGCTCATCAAAAGCTCTCCACACCTCTTGGTCTGCGGCTATGCAAATCCACGTACCCTGGAGGACAATCTCGGCTAGATTGTCTCACAATATGTCTTAACCATCTCATTTTCCGTTGGTACACAATAGTGCAGGAGAGTTGTGTCACTACTTGAGTTTGATTTGATTATACGTATGCATGCGAGACAAGGACGTCATCTGCCTAAATTGAGAAAAGACTTAATCTGGCTCAACAAAGGCTAAAAAGAAGGAGCTTCAAATTCTTTGCAATCTTCTGAGTTTTCATGATTTCCGGGTTAAATGAAACAAAATATGACCGACGTTTCAACTTCGCTTCGATTTGTTAAATAAATATTTTTGTTTCGGTGTCATAGGATACGAGTTTGTGCTTTCACGTTCCCATTTTCTCGTCACACGAGCCAAACAGGTCAAAGGTCAAAGGACCACTTTCTTTTTTTTTTTACGTCATCGGGGAATAGAATTCTAACTTGTCATTTAACAGTGGTAAATGTCAACCTAGACGTCTAGATAGAATAGACAGTAGAGGGGGAAAAATCAAGCTTCTCGTTTCGAAATTGTGTGATTAATAAAAAAAAACCATTAAATAAAAACATTTAAGTCTTGTCCAATCTATCTACATCTATATATAAGTCTGTATTTCTAGCGCTTAACCACTCTCCTTGATTAAATGCAATGATGTCCCATGATGGCACCTCATGTTGGTATGGCGGGATATTTACATACTAACTCATACTTTAACAACATTGCTAATGACTCAGTTGACGGGAAATAGAGAGTATATAAGAGGCTTTCTGAATCAGCAGAGTGGATTTTTTCACTGTATCGCCAATCCCGTGGCAGCAGCAAGACGGAGAAACGACCCATCTACCCCCTTCTCCCACCTATTTACGAAGACCGATTTGATGAATTGAACGGTCGCTGGAGAGTCTCACTTTAAAAAACGAAAACGACCACGTGCGTTATCCAAAAGGGTCGTTTGGTGAACTCTCTTGAGATTGTTTTTCTTTCCTAGATGGCTTGGCAACTTTCATTTTCAAACAGTTTCCGCCGGAAACCTTGAACAGGCCACGAAAGTTCCTCACGGGGGAAACCCACCAAATATGGCGAATAAAATTATATACAGTAATAGTACACTAGTCTAGTACTCTCGTTCTCCCCCTGTTTACACTCTATTCCCAATTTTCTTATTAAAAGTCAGAGATAGGTTTTCTATCACTGAATCGAGAGCCTGATCTCCAGGGAGGGGGGTGAAGCTGGGGGGTAGCCCAGTGATCGATTCCCTTGGACGTCCTTCTTCGTGAAGTTAATGACTTGAATAGTAATTCTTACTTGCTCTAAGTCAGCAGATTAGATTTAAAGAAATACAAGTAGGTCTATAAGGCAACTATAACTATCGATGTCTGGTGTAACTTATCATTAGGAATCTCACAATTGCCTTCGTTTCAGCGAATCATTGTTTTAAATCAAGAAACAACTTAATTTACTTAATTTACATGAAAATGTACTAAAAACAAAATTAAAAAAAATATCCTCCGTCTCAGTAATTATGAACAAAAATTTTGGTCTGGATGTGAAGACAATCTATATCTTGAACAGTCTTACCCCTTGTATTCATTTAAATAAACACATTTTGCGCATCGTTTAAATCTGGATCTATAGGCCTACCTTTAGAATTTTATATAGGCTCTGAGTAGATTTGCACAAGCGCTTAACCAGGATATGTTTTTTCGGAAAATGGGGGAGGGGGGAAGGAGAGAATATGGGAGGGGTAGAAAAAATTGTTTCATTTTTTATAATTCATCTTTTCAGGTTGTAAACTCTTCATCGGGTCAAAAACCTGGGTGAAACCTGGGTGGGTACGCAAAGCTCCGGAAAACGGCTCTAACAATTTTTCAAGAAATTTGACAGTTGATTGATGTATATCTTTGGTAAATGAATTGTTAGCTAATTGGCCACAATGGGAACACTCTATTTTGACCGTTATATTTTTTAAAATAATAATTTTAAAAATCTATTTCAATTTGGCAAGAGGTCTAGTCTAGCCTTATTCATTAAATGGTTTAATCATGGAACAATACCAAAGGATAAACGACTTCAAAACTGTGTCTTTGCGCATTTTCTCGCGCATCCTGCACTGCCGGTAAAAAAAAATTATTATGACGAAGAAGGGTTTTACGCCTCGACCGTGTTCGAATTAGCCGTGTTGATTAGCCGTGTTGATTAGCCGTGTTGATTAGAAACATTATTTTTGTCTCATTTGAAACAGATTAAAAAAACAAATTTCAGACAAGCTATTTTATTAAATTAAATTATCATCCCAAATTTTTTTATTTTTGATCACCCTACTCTATTTAGATGCTTTCAGTGTTTCCTCCAGCCTTTGGTATTTTCTACTAGATCTGAGGTATTTATATGTGCTACTTATAAATTAATAATTATTGCATATATCCTGCTGTTTTATAAAAAAAAAAAGAAGTGTAGGTCCAATATAAAATTTATTCATTATACTTTATTAATGGAGCGAAGCGACTGGTAATACAACAGATCAAAGTGTAAAATGCTTTATTTGTGCGAGGGATGAAACTCACACCCCACTTGCTACGATTTACTTATCTTATACTATTACAGACGTTCCTTTTTAACAGAAGATAATTACGTCCTACGCGTGCAAGTTTAATGCATGTTTGTGTGTGTGTGTGTGTGTGTGTGTTAACAAGTCTAGTTAAGAAAATTCCAAAAAAACGTCCCTGGAAATTTGGCAGTTTATGTATATCTTTGGGATAAGAATTTTAAGTTAGTTGGCCACTCAAGAAAAATCCTAGTTTGGCCGTTATATTTTCCCCAATATTATCTTCTCCAAATTAAAGTTGGCTCGCGTTTTTAAAAAACATTTTAACGAGTTTGTCAGCGGGTATTCCCGCATGTATTCCTTCTACAGTTGAAAAAAAAAAAAAAAACGACGTTTAGGAACATTTTGCGCCCAGTGTTATGAATTTATTAGCTCGGCTGATCAAGTTAATTAGCGACAATACTCATATGTTTATGATACGTCTACAATGTACTATTAATGTACGGTAAAATGTTATCCACTTGTATCTATCACTCATTAGTAAGAGGAAAGTAATCACTTTTACAAAACGACAATCTCTCTCCAATCTCTCCAATCCTGGTCTCGCTCTGAGACCGGTTGACCCACCGCTGAGTTACTCCCCTTCGCGTTTCAAGCAATTCAGACGACATTCGATTTGGTATCGTCCACATTGTTTTTTTTTTTTCTTCTTCTTTCTTTCACTGAAATCATTATTGGATGGCAAATAAATCCATTTCATAGGATATTTGTTCTAGGCAATAATAACGATACCGGAACATTTTTTCTTTTGCACAATAGTCTGAATATTGCACGAACTTTGTGTGGATTGTAACAATTGAGAATCGAAATTAAAGTGATTCCTTGTTCTCAGGAATAATTCACTGCTGAACGTAAGGACTTTAAGTGCAAGGTAAGTGAAGGAAGATGCTAATATTTATAGTGAATGGACTTCAACCACGACAGGATATAGGCTTGATATAGGGCCACTTGTAATCAGCATAAAGGTACATTTTCCTTTTCTTCCAAATGATTGAAAATATCACTGGAACTGGACCTATATTTCAGGAGTCCTAGAGCAAGTGTGGGCCCTAAATTATAGCTTATGTTGCCTATAGTTAAATCCAGCATTGACTTCAAGCTCTGGATAATTTATTAATTAAATCTGTTCTAAGTACATACAATTTAAGACATAGAAGCTAAGAAGTAAAACATGTGGTTTCCAAACCGGGGAGGGAGAGTCACAAGTTCGAATCTCGGTGAAGACACCCTGGCTGTATAAAGGCAATAGCAGGCCCTGTGCAGGATTTTTTTTGTAAGCCCCAACAGTCTTTCAAAAACTTCAGAGAAATGCCCTTAATGTAAATGAATCTATTAATTTAGTATGACTTATTTGTGAAGAAAGGAATGAGGCACTCTTAGATTCCTCTTATTGACAGCATATATGTGGCAGAGGATCTAAGGTTCATATGTTTTTTGGCCCACGGTTAACGAGTGTGTCATGTGGCTAGCACGATGACCCCCCCCCCTTTATTCCCCTCCTCCCACTTTTCACTTTCAGTTATTCAACCCTTTTAGTTACAAGAGAAACGTAACCATGATAACTTGTTGCCTTAACAGAATCATTTGCTAAACGGATTTATGAAACTCTGGAAGTTTAAAAGCACCAAAATTATATCAACGCATTAATTACTAAATATTAGAGCTGCGTGGACATAGATTTTGACATTTAAGTCCAAGTCCTCACCAGGATTGGAACCCGGGACTCCTCGGTCTTCGGTTCGGAAGTCAAGCGCTTTACCACCGCGCCTACATCAATAAACTTGTGATGATGAGGTTTTGACACTGATTTTGTTTTACCACGAACAATATGCCGTCTGAATTTCGTTGAAAGTGATCCGACTCGTTTCTATAGTCCCTATGACGTTGTGGCTAAGTTTGGTTAAAACAAAACAAGAAAAATCATAAATACTTTCTTTATAACCAAAACTTTTAAAAGGGATTGAACTGCTAAATTACTGACATTTATCTCAATATTGCAAAATGTATTTCCCTTTTCTAAATAAAACACTATTAATTAATTACAACTAATTAATTTTAACTAATTCGTTAATTCTTAGAGTGAGTCATGTGTTGTCATCGACATTGAATAATTGTGCAAAGCTTCAACTTGATCCGAGAATTAGAAGTGGTAGAAAGAACGTTTAAAAAATCCTTCCAGACAGACAGACTGACAGACAGACGAGCTAGTTAATATAAGCTTTGTAAAAATAACGATATAAATTCTTGTTGGTTTCGGATCGTCGGCACAAACTATTTTTTTCTTCTGCGTCGTTTTATGCCATTCGAGCTACTTCGTGTCTTTTCGCACTTCTTCGTACTGTTCCGCGCTGTCTCGTTACATTTCGTTCGATCAGAGCAAGTCTAATGTCTTTGAGTCTGTAAAATGTTTTTGTCTGCTGGGTGTCTATTTAAATTCTCTTCCCCTGTCTCTAGATAAGAGTTAATAGCTGTACACAGGCAGGTGCAGAATCATTCAAGTGACTCACTAAAAGCTTTAAATATTTAGTAGGTACAATCTTGCCGATGGCCTGGTCATTCTTCAACTCCTGACACTTATAGATGTTACTAGCTAGAGTTCTGAATACGATTTCGTGGCGTGTTCGTCTGCGACATGATGAATGAGTTACACCCCCTTAAGTTCCAGCCCGGATGTAGAGTAACATTGTTTCAAAGACGCAGTGCGGTATGATGGCGTAAAGGGATATGACGTCAGAGATAGCAGCAAGAATGAAGACAGTTTAAATGACGTTTGCCTTTTTAAAATGTGTCTGTACACATTATTTTTGTTTAAAAAAAAAAACAATCCTAATTTTTACAAAGCTTATATCAACTCACTCTGACTGTGTCTGTCTGGTAAAAAGTGTGTACACGTTAGGCCTATTGCTCCCACACCCATTCTCGGATCAAGCTGAAACTTTGCAAAATTATTCATTGTAGTTACCTGACAAGGCCTGAATAAGAAAAACAATTCGTTAAACAATTAGTAGGCCCAGGCCTACTATAAAATTCTAATGGTAGTCCCATAAATCCAGATTTGGAAGACGGTGCACAAATTGTATTTGTTAATTTAAATTTTTATTGAATACATACGGGAATACCCGCTGGCGTACGTGTGTTCAAGATATAGAATGTCTAGTCCACAGACACACACACACACACACACATATATATATATATATATATATATATATATATATCATGCGCGTAGCCAGGATTTATTTTCGGGGGGGGGGATTTTTTCTGCCCCCCCCCCTCGAAAAAAAAATGTTTGTATGGATGGATGTGTGTGTGTGTGTGTGTGTGTACATAATTAATCTCTATTACATTCTGACCCTTCATTCTTTTGGTAGACGTTTGTTGTGACCTTGAATAGGTTCTTCCTGGAGTTGGTAAAAAAAAAGTAGACTTCTCGCCCTTGCCAGCAAGCGTCTGGGGGCGCTCTGAGAGCTCCCCCGAGCGGGGCGAAGCGCCACCGCCAAACACTATTTCTGGTATTGAAAGCCAACTAAATGCATATTATGAGGTACCTACAGTGCATTAGTTTGCTATTAAAAAGTTTTATTTAAAAAACTTAATGTGCTATTCTTACTGACTTAGACCCTCCCGCGCCGTTCGGCGCATTTGCTGGCAAGCTGTTTCCACAAAAAATCTGTCACTGGCAATGTCTGAAGTCTCTTCCCACCTGCTCTGAGGCTGAGGACCTCCATGAAAGTGTGGCGCCAAGCTGTACTAGGATGTCATCGCAACTCTTATTATGCGTAATTCATTTTGTCGGAGAACATGTCCCCCAAACCTCATGCGACGCTCTGTCACAACCTTACTAATAGGTTAACTCCCATTTCGGCATAGGATTTCCTTGATTTAGACCCGATCTCTATAACTGACTCCTAAAATCTGTCTTAGCCATCTTTGTAGAGCCACATTTAGTGTTTTTCAATTTGAATTTTTAATTCTAAACCACATTTAGTTAAGGTCATAGAATTTGGTGACTGTAGTTTGCTTTAGAAATAATATTGAAGAGAGAGGCTTTCAACCTTAAAACGCTCTGTAGGTGGATTTTAAACTCAAAACTATCTTGAGGGTTTTTAAATTTTTAAGAAAGCCATCTGGAGGAGAGGGGTTGAAACTCAAAACCCCTGTTCTGTAGTCACAGATTAATAATAAATTACTGTAGACGTTACTAATTAATAATGATAATAACGAGACTGTCTTTATCAAGGTAGACATATATAACTAACTTTTATTTCCGTCCGATTCTTTGCTTTCGCATAAAACATAAACAACAAACAATGACGTAATATCTTCTAATATTAGCACATCCTTCCTTTTGAAGCTATAATCACATCCTTCCTTTTAAAGTTCTTAATACTTATATTTACAAGGAATTTTGACAACTCGACCACTTCTGGTTGTCTTGACCGGCACAGCAAGTTCTCTAGATGTTGGTTTATAATTGTCTGTTTCTTTTGTTCTAACAGTTTGCTGTTCATTGTCTTCGTCGGTGTCATAGTACCCAGAGATGTCTTCTTCGTAGCTCTTGTTTAAAAACCGTTGATTTCGTCTGTATGTTTTCCCATCATTTGTCTTTATGATGTAAGATCTGGGTGATGGATGTTTCTTAATGACGACTGCTTTCTGCCATGTTTGTCCTAGACGAACTCTCACCTTCTCCCCGACAGAGTAGTCTTTAGGTAACCTTGCTTTTGCATCGTACCTCACTTTGCTTTTCCTCTGTCGTTCGTTGAGTAATGTCTCTGCATTTTCAGCTACCGATGGTTTCAATAGTTTGGGATCAGTTGGAATGATGTCCCTGAGTCTTCTACTCATCATCAGTTGTGATGGCGAATAAAGCAGTCCGCTTATCGGAGTATTTCTATACTCGAGCATAGCGAGATATGGATCTTTCCCACTTTTGTATGCTTTGTTGAATATCTGCTTTACGATACCAACATACACCTCACTTTGTCCATTTGATTGAGGGTATCTGGGACTTGATGTTGTTATCTTGAAACCCCATTCAGAAGCTAACTCTCTATATTGATAGCTATTGAATGGCATATTGTCGCTCACTATTTCTTCTGGTATGCCATGTCTAGCAAAAATACCTTTCATTGCCCTGATAACACTTTCTGCTGTTTTGTTCTCTAGTCGTTTTATTTCAGGATATTTGGAGAAATAGTCCACAACTAGCAAATAGTCATTGTTTCGCCATTCAAACAAATCTGTCGCAACCTTTTTCCATGGTCTGTCTGGTACAGCATGAGGTAGCAATTTTTCCTTCACATTATTTCTTTTGAACGTTGCACATGTTGCGCATTTCATTATTGTCGAAAAAATATCTTTAGACAATCCTGGCCAAAACACACTCTGTTTTGCCTTGGATCTGGTTTTCTCAAGACCAAAATGACCTATGTGCAACTTGTCGAGAATTTCATTTCTCATACTTGAAGGAATTATAATTCTGTTCTCATAAAACAATATTCCATTCTCTTCATGAATACTGTCTTTAAATGACCAATACACTTTCACTGTTTCATGAACTTGAGTTTTTATCTTTGGCCAACCTTCTCTGACATAATTCATTACAAGTTTTAATTTAGCATCAGATTCAGTTTTCCTTCTAATTTCAATAATCTTCTGATCACTTCCCGGAAACTGTGCTGACACCTTGTTCTGTAGTCACAGATTAATAATAAATTACTGTAGACGTTACTAATTAATAATGATAATAACGAGACTGTCTTTATCAAGGTAGACATATATAACTAACTTTTATTTCCGTCCGATTCTTTCCTTTCGCATAAAACATAAACAACAAACAATGACGTAATATCTTCTAATATTAGCACAACCCCCCATTGCTTGGTTACGCTCAAAGAATTTGTTAGTAATTTGCTTTTTTTTATATTGAAGAGGTATTTTTTTAGCATCAAACCCCTCTGAAGGGAAATTTAAACTCAAAAACACCCAATAGGCTTGGCTAAGCTCATAGCATTTTTACTGCGAATTTTTTTTTTTTGTATTTTGAAGATTTATTTTTTAGCTTCAAACCCCGCTGGCGGGGGGTTTAAAGTAAAAAACCGTTGGCTTTGCTCATAGCATTTTGAGTGCGTAATTTCCTTTTTTTAGCGGCCCCCGTAAGCGGAAAAAGCCGCTATTAGGTTTGTGCAAAATGTCCGTCTGTCCGTCTGTCTGTCTGTCTGTCTGTCCGTCTGTCACACTCAGATCTCGAAAACTAGAAGAGATATGAAAAATATTATTTCATCATTAAATGCGGCTTGAAAAGTTTAGGTGCAACGGCTACTTTTGGTTTTCTAAAAGCAAACCGTTTAATTTATAAAATTAATTATGCAAGCGATTTTTTCATAAAAATACACCAATTCTAAAACAATTACGTAAATTTAAGGGAGGCAATGTTACGATATGCTATGTTTGAAATCGCATAATTTACTAATATTACACTTATATTATTTGACAATGCGTCACTATAATTAGGTTATCAATATCAAATTGTTCCGTATTTTCATCTTTAAACAAATTTTAAAAATATCGACAATAGGTTGTTCGGGGCTTTAAAAAAAAGTAATTTACTAGAATTGATTACTGAAAATTACTTTTTAGACATTTAATTTTCTTGCTGAAACATAACATAGAAGTTTTGTAATCGAAAAAGAATGTTCCGGATTTTGTTTCTTACAAATCGTCGCCAGAAATTTCCGAATTTATTTAAAAATCTACTAACGCCAAATAATTGTTTGAACTCCCTCTTCTAATTAATAAACAAATAATCTTCTCATTTACGAAATAATGTTTTTACGGATTTTTATGAAAAATGTTTTAACTCACTTCTCTCTTACAGTACATTTAACTTTCTACCTAAAACATTAAAAAATCTAATTATCGTTATTATTATGTTCCGATTTTTAAGGAATCCAAACACCAAAGTAAGGTATGAAAATCTCTCCACATGGCTGTAGTACATCTAATTTTTATACGAGACCATCCAAAAAATTTGATTAACGGTATTACATTTATCTGAAATTCTCTTTTTCTTTTACTATTTATACAAACATCCGGAACAATTTATTAAATAAACTTTTCAATTGTGTTCATGCCTAAAAATTATTGCGATGTTTTGAAACGTAAAAAAAAAGGTTAATCAATTTTTAATAACTTTTAGTTGTTGTTTTTTTATATCAAGATGGCGGACAGACCGACTGACAGACAAAACGCAAAAACAATGCGGCTTTGATCCTCTTTAAATAAATTCTATCAGAACTCAGTGCACCAATGTCTATGAACCCTCGTTAAATATCTCGTGTAAATAAAGACATTTTTTTATGATACCGGTACTAGCCTATTGTGAGGTAATGGAATTTTTTTTTCTTTGACGTCATATGAATGGACTCTTTAAATGTAATGCTAAAAGAACGCACTTTGTGCACCAATGTCTATGAACCCTCGAAAAATTGCTCGTATTGATGAAAATATATTTTAGTCTAACTAAGCCGTGTGACGTAGTGTTTTTTTTTCATTTGACGTCATGTGGAATGAATTCTTTAAATGAAATGCTAAAAGAACGCACTCGGTGCAATAATGTCTATGAACACTCGATAAATGGCTCGTATTGATGAAGGTGATTTTTAGTTTAGCTAGGCCGTGTGACGTAGTGTTTTTTTTCCTTTGACGTCATATGGAATGAATTCTTTAAAAGAAATGCTAAAAGAACGCACTCGGTGCAACAATGTCTATGAACACTCGATAAATGGCTCGTATTGATGAAGGCGATTTTTAGTCCAGCTAGGCCGTGTGAAGTAGTGTTTTTTTTCCTTTGACGTCATATGGAATGAATTCTTTAAATGAAATGCTAAAAGAACGCACTCGGTGCACCGATGTCTATGAACACTCGATAAATGGCTCGTAATGATGAAGGCGATTTTTATTCTAGCTAGGTCGTGTGACGTAGTGTTTTTTTTCCTTTGACGTCATATGGAATGAATTCTTTATATGAAATTAATTCTTCAAATGAAATGAAAAAGAACTCGGTATAGTAATGTTTATTAAGCCTCGTTATGTGACTCGCGTTTAAAAAAGGAATGATATCTTGATGTAGTGGAGCGGATACCGTTTCAGGAAACACCGGCCACCCCGATATCCACGTGACCCTTCACCCTAGATGGCGCCTTGTGTCCGCGCATGACAAGGCAGACCAACGTGGGCACTGTCCATTCGACCGGCATCTCTTATCGCTGTAGTGTCCGTATGCTACTGGACCTACGTCGTCTCCACTCCCTGTTCGTGTCTGGTTCTACACCATGTGTTTATGTATGGCTGCAGGTCTTTAATGCATAATAAACAGTTGGAATCGTCCTACGAGTTGCCTTCGTCATGTCATTTAGTTTGTTCTGTGCCAAACCCACCACAGAAACTTGGTAGCACGAGTGGGGTCAGGAAGTGAGACAACACTGTTCGATCAGAAGGCGTCTCAGAATTTGCTTCCTGACAACCGAAACTAAGAAAGTGACAACCAGACGTAGATGTCAACAAGTAACAGTTAGTTTATTCCTGTTTCTGTACTTTCAAAAAATTTCTATTTTTTGTTTTCTTCTTTTTGTTTCAGGGTAGTTAGATTTAGTTTAGTTTATTTTAATATAATTTGCTTATATTTTCTTAATTGTGATTTTACTTCGCTTGAACATTGTTTCTGTTGAGATAGATTTTGTTATTAGGTTACTATTATTGTTAGAGTTTCTTAAGACCTGCAGCCAGATGGAGATGGTGGAACCTAGTTCAGTGAAAGGGAGAGACTTGGGTCCCACGTGCAGTGGAGGAGAGCCGGAGGGAATGGAACGTGTCCCTAAAGGGATGTTGACTCGACTACAAGCTGAACTTGAGGCATTGAAGCTGGCCTGCCAGCGCCCTCACTACATCATAGAACCTGCTAGAAAAATGAGACAGTTCAGTGGGGATGACAGAAATGTTGAGGTTTCAATTGAAGATTTCGTCAGAGAAGTAAGAGATCTATGGGAACTTCGGCCTTACCTCTCGCCTCAAGAGAAGACAGCAACCATCATTGCGAATATAAGTGGTTCAGCTAGAGTAGAGGTAGATCTTCAGCCACCTCATATCAGAAGTGATCCAGAAGCTCTGCTCGATGCACTTACCTCTGCGTTTGAAGTAATCATACCTGTGCGAGAGGCAGAGATTACATTTCTGATGTCTCAGCAAAGAAGAAGTGAGTCACTGCTCGAATTCTCTCACCGACTATTTAAGGAGTTCACAACGGCCATAAGACAAGAAAAAAGAGAAGGAATAGATTGCTTCAAGGAGGAAAGATTGAGGGACCAATATGCCTATGGAGTGAGAGATCCAGAACTTCGCAGAGAGCTGTTTAGGTTCATAGCGCAACATCCCCAGATAAGTTTTCAAAGTCTACGAAACTATGCATTCAAGTTGGAGAACCAGAACAAAGATGCAGCTCGAGCCCAAGAGCAGTGGTCTGAGGTTCTCTTAGCAAAATTGGCCAAGTTAGAGAAGCAACTTGAAGAGATAAAGGGGTCAGGCTATAACATTCTGCTAAGTTCAACTAACGCTAACCCACTCTCTAGTCAACAACACCAGGGGTCTGGTTATAACAGTCTGCCAAGCTCAACTAACCCACTTTCTAGTCAACCACATAGTCAACGCAGACCAACACAAAGACACACGAAACATAGCAACCAAAACAGAATTCGACCAACAGCACCGCCGGGTCTTGTGTGGTCAAGGACGAAGAGAGGATTCTTCCCATACACTGATGATGGATCACCAGTCTGCACCCAGTGCTGGGAAGTTGGACATGTAAGGCGTCACTGTCAGCAATCACCACAACTCACAGCTGAGGTTCAATCTGTGAGCAACAGTGAACCCATTGTTTCACAGCCAACCCACCAAGTAGAACAACGAACCAATGAGCAACAAGCTGATGCAATGTACAATACAGATGCAAGTCACTCAATTCAAACATCGAGAAATAGAAACTTTAACTCTGGGCAGCCAAACAAGAACAGGCATAACAGAGTCCGGAGGCCAGATAGACAAAGAAGAAACTACAAGCATTTTAACCAGCCACAAAGACTATTTCGCTCACTGCTCCCTATCACACTTTCTACAGCTTCCCAGTCATTATGTTTAGAGAAAGACAGACCACTCTGTATGACCGATGGAACCAGCACGTTACAAACTGGAAAGATGCTTGTCGTTCCAGAAGACACTGACAAGAAACAGTTGTTTCGGTTTTCAGAAACCTACTAGGCTGAACGCCCCGGGACGGGTCGTTTCAAGTTAGGGGCTCTGTAGTGGAGCGGATACCGTTTCAGGAAACACCGGCCACCCCGATATCCACGTGACCCTTCACCCTAGATGGCGCCTTGTGTCCGCGCATGACAAGGCAGACCAACGTGGGCACTGTCCATTCGACCGGCATCTCTTATCGCTGTAGTGTCCGTATGCTACTGGACCTACGTCGTCTCCACTCCCTGTTCGTGTCTGGTTCTACACCATGTGTTTATGTATGGCTGCAGGTCTTTAATGCATAATAAACAGTTGGAATCGTCCTACGAGTTGCCTTCGTCATGTCATTTAGTTTGTTCTGTGCCAAACCCACCACATTGATTTAGATCTAATCTAGATTTTTTAAACTAGATCTAGATTTTTATTACAGTATATCTAGATCTGGATTTATATTCTAATTAAAATTATTTTAGAGTCTAGATCTAGAATTTCTAGATCTAGTTTAGACTAAAATAGACTAGATTAAGATGTAGAATTTCAATTTCTAAACTTAAAGTGTTAAAAAAGTGTAGATTTTCATTTCCAAACGTTTTGATCAATATTGCAATGTTATAATTAATATATACTAAAACTAATCTAGTATTTTTTTATTTAATTTAAATTTAAATTTACGGCAAATGAATCTTTGAAACATTATTACTTTTGACCATCAAAATTAAATCACCTCTTGAATATTATTTGCGAATATGCAGATCCGACAGGGATCCGACTTCGACTGGGGCCGCCTCTGAGTTTGTGTAACACAAACTCTCTTTGTAATCTTGTTTTATATTGAAGAGGTATTTTTAGCTTCAAACCCAGCTGAACAGGGGTTTAAACTCAAAACCCCTTTGGCTACGCTCATACAATTTTGAGTGTGTAATTGATTTTTTTATATTGAAGAGGGGTTTATCTTAAAATTTGGAGAGGGGTTTAAAATCAAAATCTTCCTTAGATGTGCTCTTGGAATTTGGGGATTTTCGTTTGCAATTTTTTTTTGTTTTATAGAAGAGGGTTAAATGCAAAACCCTCATGTTAGGCGGTTTTAAACTCAAAACCCCCTGGTAGGGGTTTTCAAACTCAAAACCCCTGGTAGGGTTTTTTAAACTCAAAACCCCCTGGTTGGGGTTTTCAAACTCAAAACCCCTGGTAGGGTTTTTTAAACTCAAAACCCCTAGTAGGGGTTTTTAAACTCAAAACCTCTGGTAGGGGATTTTAAACTTAAAACCCCCTGGTAGGGGTTTTCAAACTCAAACCCCCCTGGTAGAGGGTTTAAACTCAAAACCCCTGGTAGGGGGTTTTAAACTCAAAACCCCTTGGATGTGCTAAGTGATGGTTAAGTATTAAAATTTCCCCTAAAATAAACAAAATTAAAGCAAAAGATCATCACTAAACTCCGACCCCCCCCCCCCCCCGAGGGGGGATTTCATGTCTGTCATAGAAAAGCAATGATCTTTAGTTTTCAAAGTTTAGAAATAATGCAAAATCATTTCTCGGATATTCACGGAAATATATGAATAAAGCCATTTCCTATTTGTTTCCATTGAGATAATGTTTCAAAAATCCTAGATTGAAATAATTCATGTTGATTTAAATCATCTTACGTACATTTAAATAGATTGATTACCTAGATCTTTCTAGGTTATGTATCTAAAATTTGCAAAATAATAATTATGAGACGAGAGTACTCTAATTTTTTATGTTCTAAAAATTAAATTATATGTTACATAGGTTAGGGTTGAAAAAAAAAGACTTTACTTCTTTAACTACTTTACAAAACAACGCCTTGATCCAACTTTCTAAAAAAAAAATTTCGAGATTTTTGTAGTGCTAAAAAATCTCCATGTCCGGTCTAGAGTAGTATATACATGAGTATATATAAGTCTATGGGTCTTACTTCCATGGTCTTACACGTCTATTTTTTTATATATTTTAATAAATGGAGCCTACATGCGGAAATACCCGCTGAAGTGTGTATTGAAAATAAAGATCTTCAAGACCAAAATTTAATTTTAGATATTTAAAAACTATTACGGTATAACTACAGTTTTCCCAGTGCGGTCAATTAGCTAGTAATTCTTTTCCCAATGATATACATCAATGAAACATTTCTAGGAAAATCGTTAGAGTTGTGACCAGGTTTTTCCCAGTCCCCATGAATTTGCAAGCTTAATAGAGGAATTGTAATGAACAATATTTTCTATTCGATATTTTCAGATGAGGTCATTACTGCTGCCTATAATTATCTTAATCAGCGTAGACATGTCCAAAGCGGATCATCAGTCAAGGTAAGATTCAATGTCACATTCTCTTATAGCGCCGCATTATATGACTTTATCTCATTTTCTATTACATCTCCTCGTCTCTGACATGAATCTAAACAAAGAAAATGAACAAGTGAAAAACAATAACACATAAGCCAAGGTGACCAGACGTCCCGATTTAGGGGGTGACAGTCCCGCTTTGGACCGTCTGTCACGCTTTTCATAAAATGTCCGGGCGGGAAGGCCAATATCATAAAAAAAAAGTCGATCAATGTCAAGTTTTTCTCTTAAAGTTTTTCCTAATGTTTTGACTAATAACTGCAAAGTACCACCCTGTGGCGTTTTCTTCTTGATTGTGATGTCATGACCACTGCTTAGAAGGCTCCGGTGAGGGCCGAGGCAAGGGTAGTGCTTGTATTTTGCATCCTCCTCCCTCTTCTCAGAAACTGACCTCAGCACGTTTTCTTTCAACTGTTGGCGGTTGTCGTTGCGTAAATTTTTCGTTGATTCTATTAATCAATTCCAGCATACAGTATTCATACGCTTGGCTTTCCTTTCTGTTCATGTCAGGGTAAGAAAGTTCTTATACAAAAAGAACATCAAAGTTCGTAGCAACCTACAGGCAGAGTTCCCGTTTGTAAAGAGGGCAAGACGAATCAACACTCACAGTGAAGTGTGATGCTGGAAAAGTCGATCACAGTTTTCTCTGGCAAAGTAGGATTAATTAATCTAAACATCTGAATGCAGATCGTAATTTTCAATTGGAAGCTACCAGTAAGCTCCCATTAAGTTACTTCTACAACAATAAATACTTCTACTATAGATTAATGCGCAACCTCTAAAGGTAGTTTTGCTTATCATACAGTTTTCAATCAATGGACTACACCTTGAAAGTATTAAAAAAATATGTATGAGCTAAAACACATATGTGCAAGAATGAAATGTGAAGAAATCGTTACTAAAGGGTTTGGCACCTATATAATGAATAAAACCAAGAAGCAGGTTAGTTTTTGACAGCGTTCACTGATGCTTCGAACCCACAATAAAATGAAATTGTATCAACTGATGATACAATTCTTTGTGCCACCCTTAGCGGGAAATCTTAAAAAAAAATTCGTTCATTTAGATTATAGCAAAAATGAATTTTGGGCTATGGAAAGACCAGGTGGTGCAGCGGCGACAACCGTAAAATTTTACTGAAATTTTGTCGATTATCTGGTTAACGCTTTCAGATGGATCGCAGAGAAAGAAGATCTATCCTGGTAAAGGTTTCAGAAAGCCTGCAATGATTTAAATTATTGTGTGTGTAAGCCTACATTGTGTGTGTGTGTTTACATTGTGAGGATTGTCTTAGTTGTTGAAATATTGCTCGAAAAATCAAAACTTGTTTTCTATGTCCCATGATGAATATGTGTCCCGCTTTGGCTCCCAAAATATCTAGTCCCCTTACATAAGCGCATCAAGTCATTAACAAAGACGTGAATTATCGAATACACATATCAGTAAATGAATAATGGAAATAATTAATAAACGACAAAAAATAAATGAACAAATGAGAGAGTGATCGAATGAGTTGATGAAAATAATAAATGAGAGTGAACAAAGAGTTAATGCAAAAATTAGCGAAAGAGTGAACGAATGAACTAATGAATAAACAAATGAAAAAGTGAACGTTGGGGTTAATGACTAAACGAATGAAAGAGTGAACAAATGAGTTAATGAATAAATGAAGAAAATATAAATAAACAAACGAGTCCCTACAAGACGGACTAAATACTTGCTAGGATAAAACAAATCTCCTAGTTGGCATCTTTGTATGGGCAATCATGAACTTCAATTCTTCCAAATCTAACTTTATTTGATTTCCGTAACTCTTGGATTTATCTATTTCATTACGACATTACGACAATGCAATGTTTGTCTCTAAGAAATCGACATTCACGTTGTTGTTACGTTCAGCTACTTAAAACTCTTGTCCTAGGAGTACCATTAGTGCATTGATTTTTCTATTAGTGACTAGTGAACTCATAACTAAACACAAGACATAACTACGTCGCAGATACATTTCTCTCTCTGTTTGTACAGTGGAGTTTAGAAATGTATAGATCTACCACTACCTAGAAGTATATAGATCTACAACTACTTAAAAGTATTTTACAAAAAATTAGACGAATTACCGAAAATGGCATTCAAATTGGAACATGTATATATACCTAGGTGTTATAATAAATGAGAAACTGTCATGGAATCCCCATATTGATGAAACTTAAAAAAAAATTATGAAAAGGAATTTCTATAATTCAAATAAGAACATAAAACTAAAATGTTATTTAAATCTAGTTAGGCCAATAATAGAACTCTGTTTGGGACTCCTCAACTCAAGAAAACATTAAGAAACTGGAACAGACACAAAACAGAGCAGTGAGATTCAAGACAAATGAATATTCACATTTGACTACAATAACAAATTCAGTAAAATCCCTAAATTTAGAAAGCCTTCAGGATAAGGGACTCAAAAGTAACGTAGCAATTATAATAATAATAATAATAATAATAATAATAATCTTTATTATCCGTAAGGAAATTTGTCTTACAATTTGTGCATTACACCAAACAAAAAACATTATAACTATAAGAAACCAAAGTGTACATTCACACCAGACTCACTCATAATTTACATGTGACAAAGTTTATACCAGATTGTTCTTATTTAATGATTTGATTGCCAGGGGAACAAAAGAGTGTTAGTGTCTGTTTGTCTTTGCTATCGGTGTCTTGTATCTCTTTTGTGATGGTAAAATCACAAAGTCCTGACACAAAGGGTGATTCTTTATTTCGAGGATCTTGTTAGCTTTTTTATAGATGTTTGTCTCAAACAACTGCCCAAATGGGGTTTGTTTTTTGCCAATGATTTTGCCAGCAGCATTTAGGATTCTATTAAGTTTATTTTTATTTTTAATGCTCAGATTGCCATACCAGGCAGTGATATTGAAACTTAAAATATTGCAGATGTGAGCGTGATAAAACATAGCCAAGGCCTTTTCGCTAACATTAAACGAGGACAGTTTTCTTAGTAGTCGTAATCTTTGCTGCCCTTTTTTGCTGATATAATCAGTATTTGCAGTAAAATTTAGTTTATTGTCTAGGATAGTACCAAGGTATTTAAAGGTTTGCACAATTTCAATAGTCTCTCCAGCTACAGAAACAATATCATTTCCCTTCTTGTCCCTACGAAAATCGATTATCATTTCTTTGGTTTTTTTTACATTTAATAATAAAAAATTATCTTTACAGTATTCCTCAATGTGTTCTAGTTCTTTGAAATACTCATTTACGTCTGAGCTCTCTGAGAGCTGGGCAAGAAGAGCCGCATCATCAGCGAATTTTGTGAAGGAGCAACAATAACTATCGGATTGAAAATCATTGGTGTACAAAATGAACCACAATGGCGATGTTACAGCCCCCTGGGGCGCCCCTGTGTTAACTATGCGTTCATTAGATATAACATTGTTTACCCTAACCCTCTGAGCTCTCTGGGTCAAAAATTCATTAGCCCATAGTATTATGTATGGACTAATCTGCAACGCTTTCATCTTTTCAATGAGTAAATGAAGTTGTATAGTGTTAAAAGCTGATGAGAAATCCATAAAGAGCAATCTTACATAAGTGTTCGGTAAGTCCAGATGTTTGTAGACACAGTTTAAAATATTTAGGATGGCATCGTCTACACCTTTACCCTTTTGGTAAGCAAATTGTAAAGGGTCTAACTTATTACAAAGATCATTCAGAAGAAACATTTTAACCAATTTTTCTAAACATTTAGACACAATGGAAGTAAGTGAAACAGGTCTATAGTCATTCATTTCCTTTGGTTTGGAAACCTTTGGCACAGGTACAATTATAGATGACTTCCACACAGGTGGTATCTCATGGTTTAGTAATGAAGTAGAAAAAATATCTTGGAAAGGTTCAGCTAGTTGTTCAGCACATTCTTTTAAGATTCGCCCTTTTATTCCATCAGGCCCACCAGCTTTCATTGGGTTGACGTTTTTGAAAATGTTACAAACTTGCTCTTTAGTAATCGCTAATTCTAAGCAGTTGTTAACATTGACATCCTCAAGGGCTTTGAGTCTTAGATAATTAAAATCTTTCGTGTCGAAGCGACAATAGAAATCATTTAACTCGTTGGCCAATGTTTTTTCGTCTCTTGTAGCAAGATTATTTTTAAATTTGACTTGTGCTCCTGCCATTTTGTTCATGATGCCCCACGTCTGTCTCATGTCACTTGTATTAATTGAGTCTTCCAGCTTGGTGCGGTAGTTTCTCCTCCCTTCCTCAAGAACGACGTTGAGATTTCGTTGAGCAATTTTCCTTGTCTGTCCATCGCCACTCATAAATGCTCTTTTCTTTTTGATTATTTCCCGTTTTATTTTTGCAGTGACCCATGGTTTATTGTTGGGGTATATCTTGATGCTCTTAGTACTGACACACATGTTTTCACAGAATTTGATGTAATTTGTCACTGCGTCGACCCATTCTTCCAGATTTGAAGTGGTCTCTTTGAACAAATTCCAGTCAGTGCAGTCTAGACATCCCTGTAGTTTGAGAATATTGTCTTGTGTCCATTCTTGTACGTTTTTTTGAATGATTTTTCCTTCTTTAAGTTTTGCACGGTAAGTAGGCAGCAGTTGTATTGTTTTGTGGTCCGATGATCCTAGTGGTGGCTTTTCACGAGATGTGAATGCTCCTTTGATGTTACAATAACATAAGTCCAGAGTTCTGTTTTCTCTTGTCGGACATGAAATGTGTTGATAGAAGGTGGGTAGGTCAACCTTCAAGGTGCAAACACTTAACCATAATCTTCAAATACAAAAACAAAATCTGATAAAATACTAAAAAAGACACTAAGATAAAGGTACATTCCTCATCCCATATGCTAGGTCAAATTTGTACAAATGCTCCTTCTTCCCTAGTGCTATCAGAGCATGGAAAACCAATGACCATAATTTAAGTCATTGGTTAACATGCATGAATAGATGAGTAACGCGTAAGACGTAGCCTAATTATCTTCTTTTTTTTTTTTTTTTGAAGTAACATCCATATTTTATAAGAAAAGACAAGAAGAAATAGATCTACCATTACTTAAAAATATATAGATCTACCACTACTTAGAAGTATAAAGATCTACCACTACTCAGAAGTATATAGATCTACCACTTCTCAGAAGTATATAGAACTACCACTACTCAGAAGTATAGGGTTAGGAGTATATGGTTAGGGTTAGGGTTAGGGGTTAGACCACTAGGCCTACTTAGAATTATATAATTCTACCACTACATATTCCTTCACAAAATGTTGCCTCATTATAAAACGATTAAAATAAGGTTCGAATTTAAAATTAAATATTGTATTTAATTCTTAAATTGTATGTTTCTTGTCACGCTTCCCGCAGAAATGTTGGCTTGTAGAGATTGGTCAGTGATCGAAAAAATTGTGTCTCTGTAAATGACCCGGTTATGTGTATGTGAGAAACTTCCTGAAGTCCATAAAAATATATTCATGTCAACAACCAAGTGGGTCATCGAATGAAAGGAAGTTGTAGCGTAGGGTCAAGAATAATTTCCCAAGCCAAAAAAGTCTATAACATGAAAGCCAAGCTAGCTATTGGGATCATTGGCCAATAGTTATTGATCGTCAATATTTTCACTGTGCTTCATTTATTTTGCAATATTATTCACTAGACAAGTTTTTTTTTACTATTCATATAATTTGTATCAGTGATTTTTTTGTGTGAATCTGTTTACCGCCAGATTACTTCTTTACAAACCTTATATATCAAGTTAATATCAACTCACTATGTATGTTTAAAAGTTTGTACACGTTATTTCTTCCACACCCATTCTCGGATCAAGCTGAAATTCTGCTCAATTATTTCTTTTTCTGACAACACAAGAATCAATAAAAAAAAATCAATAAATGAATTATCTATTGGTATTTCATTACTTTGATATCTTGAACAATGGAAAGAAATTGTACTTGACTGAAGTGGTGGTATCAGCTGAATTAGTCCCCTTTATAGGTTGACGTCTGAGTCTTAGTCAACAAAAACCTGAAAAATAGGTGGAGACTATAGTAACCATAGATACAATCTTACATGGTCATTAGGTCTCCACTAGCAGAGTGGTTACCGTGTTGGCTTGAGAAGCCTGTGAAGGCTTGAGCCATGAGTTCGAATTAAGGTCGTTCCCCATTTTTTATTTTTATAAATGCTTTTTTTTAATTGTTAGTGTAAATCTATTACGAATTTAATTACATGACTGATCCAAACTAATTGATACAAGTACGCTTAATATAAGCCTTGTTTTTTAAAAGTATTTTAAAAAATAATATTGTTATACTGAATTGTGTTTGAAGATAATAATCTCAAAGAAAATGTTATACTACACCAGTACAGTAACACCAGTGTATCTTCGCTGTGTTGAAATAGAGGCAACTCTGAACTCGTGTATGTTACGTAATTTGAGAGACGACACTACTCTCCAACGAAGTCGTGACATTTATATTGACAAATTTAATGTTCAATATAAAGAAATAGGCTGGAAAATACATTAAAAGATAGTTCAAGACTTATTAAAAACTCTGAAAAAAAACTGGCACATTAAAAAACAAAAGTCGTATTCAAGTTGATGATGCTTGACTCGAGAGAGAAATATATAGATTTTGAATTCCTAGATACATTTGTATTTGTTTCTTGGAGCTGGCTTTTTAGTATAACCTTTGACATAAGCACAGCTTCTTTAAAATGTGCAAGTGGTTTAACCACGCCGGGACTCTTGGAGTTCTAAGTAGGCTAGGTTTTATTCCAGACTTCATCTGATTTAATGCTTTCCTTCTGCCATCAGTATGCAAAAAAACAACAACCAACAAACAAAACAAAAAGAACATGAAAAGAAAAAAGGAAAAGCATAAATATTTCATAAGTAACGTTGGTTTCTGCAAGACTTGAGTATATTTCTTTTATCCACTATTGCATCTTTTCATTCACATGTAGGCCTACACAGCAAAGTAATTTCTATTTCAATATTGAAATATTTCATGGGTTCTGAGTTTTGCTTTTTTGGCCGAAACAGATTTCGAAATGTGCTTAGCTACTCCTGGTGTAGACATTTGTTAAGATATAACTGAGTGAAATTTTACATTTTCGAAATAAAAATTAAAATGCCCCCTTCCCCGTCAGAACAGCTCTATATAAAAAAAGGCAGGGCCGGTTTTAGGCCACTGCAACCTATGCGGCCGCAGTGGGCCCCGCACTTTCATAGGCCCCGCGCGAAGTCTAGGTGTAAATTATTAAAATAAACCATTTAAACTTATTATTAAAGGGTCTCTGGAATTCTCCTGAAATTGTAAAACGAAAAAGTCATGAAAATCTCCTGAAATTATTAAAATCTTCTAAAAACTGATGCAAATCTCCTTAAAAACAGACAAAATTGTCATTTCTGGGTGTCATTCAATATTGAAAACGTCAATCCTACTAGCAACTAAAAAAAAGGCTTTGTCATTGCAGCTTTCATTTAATAAAAATGTACTAATAAGGCGAATTTTAACCAAAACAAGATTCGAAGTTCAAATTCTTAATTTACTTTAATAGGCACTAGCATATAATTATATACATAATTCTATCTCGATCTCTTTAAAAAAACACAAAAACGATATTTTGCTAGTCGATAGTAGATCTAATAGGCAGACCTGAATGTTTATCAGCGTTTTGTTGGGAAACTACAATCTACTGTAGATGGCTCGTAAAGCTAATTTGACAGTGGTTTTGTACTTAGTAAAGTATTTATAAAATGCAAAGATGAATTTGTTTTCTAATACAAAATCGTAATTTTCACAAATTATCCTTATCACGACCCAGAATAGGCCCCGCGCTATCCGTTTCGCATAGGGCCCCGCAATCTGTGGGACCGGCCCTGAAAAAAGGGGTTAGATCTAGATTAATAGAGCTGTGCCTATTAATGATAATTAATATATCAATATTACATGTAGATCTAAATAAAAGACTATGTTACTGCGTATTCTACATACTCAGGGGCGGACTGGCTATATGGGCTTTCGGGCTAATGCAGATACATTAATTTTGTTTTATACAATAAAGTGATGAAAAAACTGCTGTATTGAAATATATGGCAGTCATTTCGCGTTCTTTCCCTTAGATAAGCTCCTTTTAAAATACTTCTTTTTTTTTATTTGCTTGTTTTTAACATTTGATTTATCTATAGAAAACTGGTCATTTTCTAGTAGATGAAAGGTCATACGTAGTTTAACGCCTGGCTCGCATTCAAAACATGTATACATTGTTAGCAATGTCACAATATAAACACCAGGCTAGTTATTCTATCTCCAGTTTCCATTATGTCTGTCCTATAATGATACAATGGAATTTGTAGACGATTATTAAAGGCTGTGAATGGTAAACGATGCTAAATATAGATTGTACTATTCCACGGTCTCAAGACAATTAAAGGCGCAACAACATTTGTACCCAATAGGACCGGTAGGGCCACCGAAAAGGCCGCATGTAAAATCTTTTTAAGATTTATAATATTTTCTTTAAAAGCAACACTTTAAGCCTCGGGATTTAAAAAAAAAAAACGCAATTTTTTACACTTTAATCTACTAATCTTAAGAATCGTTTTGGATACCCTACATCCGTATATAGTGCTTCTAGTAGAGCTCGATTTCTTATACACACTAAACGATAAATAAGAAACTTACGGCCTTTATTTGTGATAGTGATCGATGTTAGTGTAGGCCTACATATAGTGAATATATTCATTATGATTATGGTCAATATTAGTATTGAGAATAGTGTTTCTCAAAACTACAACAACCAAGAAAAACAAAAAAAAACAAACACGTTTCCTTTAATACAGCTAGGGGGTCTGGCGGATCGCTATAGATGCCAAGAGTTTTCTTGCATACTATGATATACAAATGTATTCACTATCCATCCTATTAAAATAAAATCAGGCCATATTAAGTAAAATAATGTAAGGTGGGGGCACAGGCACATACTAAAGTTTGAGTGACAATCGAGCCATATGTAGAGTAAGTATGTCTTCACATTATGCGAGACCTCCTGTGGAGGGACTGTTTTGGTCAACAGACAACATGAGCAGACCCATGATTAGACGCTCTGGGAAATTCGGACCGTCTTATAGCGAGCAAAAACAAATAGAATAGCTTTGGCGGATACATTATAAAATATCTAAGTTATTATAAAATTTAAAGTAATATTTTTACTTATCCAATACTCAGGTATGAATTTATAGGCCCAAACTACCTTGTTAATAAAACCCTTTTTTCTTTTTGTCTCTTGAAAAAAAAAAAAGGATACCTACCCCCCCCCCCCCCCTCCTACTTCCCGCCCCGTCAGCAAAAATGCCACCGCACGTTAAGAAAACTTGATTTAGATTAAGTGGGGTTTGGGGTCACCTCAGAAAAAAAAAACATATCGTTGAAAATTTAAGTTGCGAATTATTTTTTTCACTACGTCTTTCTGAAACTTCGTTTAGTTAGCGATTAGATGGTGGATATGCAGTGTGACATCGTCATCAGCTGTCTTTTTTATAGGCCTATTATTGCTCAAATCTATTACATTTATTTCATTTCATCTCAAGGTTAAGTTTGTGTATATTGTAATACAAGTTGTATACACTATTGCTCACAAAAGCTATTTTACAAGTTTTACAAGTTAAAATATTACTATAGTTCGTCCATCGTGATTCGATGATGACCACTGTGTCATCCATGGGGCTGAGGGCTTTGCACTGGGATTTTATGCCTCCTCATGTGGCTGGTGAGACCTATGTGAGCCCGGAATGTTCGGCTGCACACTGGGCAGGCTATTCCAGCTGGAACTAGTGTCGTGGGCCTTGTTTTTCTTCTCTGGCGTTTTTCTTCTGCCAGCGTTGTTCTCTTTTCCTCAGAAATCTGTGCGCCTGTTTTCACAGCGCGACGCCATGATGCTCTGTCATGTGCCTCTGTCTCCCATGCCTACAGCGGTTTAGTTTTCTACCAGCAGTTTGGTACTACAAGTCAACGACCGTCAACGGTACTATTTGTCAAATCAACTTTGTGCATTTTTAGCTGTTTAAGCATAACCTGAAAGTGAGTTATACGCTCAAAGTTATTTATACAATCGAAAAAATTCTGAGATTGAGAAAAATTTAGGGATAAGGCGATTAGAAAATAATATTTGAAGTTTTGAGCTTGTTACACATATACTTTAAATAAGTTTCTTATGAATTCTACATTTTTTAAAACAAAGTCTTTCTTTAAGTAAATTTGAGATAAAGAATAAATTTAGAAACTGCAGAATCACATAAAAATTGGAGTCATATTTGACTGTCATGCTTTATTAGTCCTATTTGGCTGCCTGGTCGTGAGGTTTGCGCGCTGGACTGTCGTTCGGATTTATCGATGGTCGAGGGTTCAAATCCTGCCCGCTCCCATCCCCCGTCGTCCTGCGGGAGGTTTGGACTAGGAAGTAAACTATCTTCAACTCTGAAGGAACATCCGAAACATGTAAAACATTTTTTTTTATTTCCGGTGGAATGGAAGGTGTGGCAGTAGAGCAAAAGATATAGCATATCTATAAGTAGCATATATGGTAGGGATAGTTAGGTTTGGAGGGACGGTAGGTGCAATCGCCCTTTTCCCAGCCCCACGACTTGGTCAACATACCAATGAGGAGGGAGGGGGGGGGTGATAACAATATATAAATGGCTTAAAATAGAAACAGTTAGCATACATTTTTAGGATAAACAATTTTGTATAGAAATGGCGTGATTTCTTTACCTCTATTCGCTCGCCAACTTCTCTACTAGGGGGTGGGGTGGGGTGAGGGGGGAGAAGGGAAGGGGATGACATCATGTGCTCACTGCACCGGGCCACCTCACTACTTGTTAGATAGCGTCCTTGAATTTTTTTCTTGTCCTTTTCAAAATCTCCTCTTGTCATCTGCTTTCCATTTCTTACGCCTTTTTTTTTGTATAGGTTCCATTATATCGCTGCCACATTGCACCGTATCGATTTCTCTTCTTTTTCCTCTCATACTGTATTTTATTGCTGTCGGGCTTGTATTTTTTTCTTGGATCGTCAGCCCCCCCTCACCCCCCGACAGTCTATCACTTTGTACATTACTTAAGTAAACAAGTGAACAAGTAATGCCAATGGGCTAATGTATAATTGCTAATAACAAGAACAAAAAAAAAACAAAAAAAAACCTGTAAACAAAGAACACGTTACTGTGGTTACTTAAGTAAGAAACGTTTTTTTTTAGATATTCTTTAGAAAGATTTTATTATTTGGGAGGGGTGGGATTGGAGGAGGAAGCTTTAGATTGACAATGGCTCAATGGTAGATTTTGTTTGAAGACAAATTAAATTTTGTTGTTTGTTTGTATTAGCTATGATATTCAATGTTATTATTTTTCTCTTATCTATTGCATAATAGCTAATTGAAGTCAGACGCAGAAGGAAAGATTAGGGGAGAGAAGGAGGGAGGGAGAAAGAGAGAGCGATAGGGAGAGAAAGAGGGAAAGAGAGACAGAGGAAGGGAGAAAAAAAAGACGTCTTGTCGGATTGAGAGAGTAAGAAAAGGAAAAGGTGAAAGGAAGTAAGGAAGTTTTTTCTTCAGATTATCTAATCGAAAGAGAGAGGGCTTTTAGAATCAAACTATCGTAATAAGATTAGCTTCTCTAGTCTTGAATATCTCACGATTCCTGGTTTTTAACAGAGGCACATTTTTTACTTCAATTTTGAAGGATTTTGAAAATCGCGATCTAGTTGAACTTGTACAATACTCGATTCCAAATCTCTCACCCAATACTCATTACTGGATGGCTGCAAGGTCGTGCGGTTTGCGCGCTGGACTGTTGTTCGGATTTATCGACGGTCGAGGGTTCAAACCCTGCCCGCTCCCATCCCCCGTCGTCCTGCGGGAGGTTTGGACTAGGAAGTAAACTATCTTCAACTCTGAAGGAACATCCGAAACATGTAAAACATTTTACTAACATTTTACTGTAAAATTCAAACAATACACACTATTTTTTCAGCCTTTATATATTTCTGTTGTGTTGTCTTTATATGAGAAACGAGTCCTTGTAATCACAACAAATTTCCGTAAGGATCAATAAAGCAGTCTTAGTCTTAGTCTAAATCTTTCTTTTAGCCAGTGACCATCTTCCGAGGAACTATATTCTTTTTCAACTTAAAAAAAAATGAATACAGTAACGAGGAAAAAAAACAACCTAGGTTAGATCAATATCTTAATACCATCTAATAGACAGAGACGCCAAATTAAGCTGAATATAGAGTAGTGAGATGACGTCTGGTGAGAAATGGCCATGTCAACAACCGACGTAAGATACCAGGTCTATAAGATGTTGATATGTCATTACTAGAGAATCACGCTGATGCTATAGTGTCGTCAGGAGAAAGTTAAGTCAGACATAACCGAGAGGTAACAATCTGAATGGCGGGTATTTATTAGTGTTTAAATAGATTATGTAAATGTAGATACGTATTTCCTGCGTTTTATGACTGGAGTGAATTTGAAAGCATACGCACAATGCTACAACAATTAGCCCTTGATTCTAAAAGAATAACAGGCGATAAATATATATAATACTTCTCCTAAAAACAAAACTTATATAAATATGTCAATACTGTAAGATTTATCTCCCTTTTCTATATTCAACGTATTGATACATTACGATTAATTATTTAGTAAAATGGTTACTTTTTTATTGATTCATGTTTTGTTAGGAATCGATATATATACAATCCTCTTCTTCGCTCAAGAGTTTGGACGAGAAGAAGAAGTAAAGGAAAGATCACTCTTTTATTTCTGCGGATAGAGTTATCCCACGAACTTTACGAGCCTTGCGTGTAGCGAAGTCATACAGTATCACTGGCGGATCCAGAACTTAGGAGTGGGGGGGGGCGATTTTTTTCCAAACCCTAACCCTAACGCCCAGTAAACCCTAACCCTATGCATAAACGTGCGTACAGCATATATATATATATATATATATATATATATATATATATATATATATATATATATATATATATATATATATATATATATATATATATATATATATATATATATATATATATATTCGATATATGAGAAGAAAATTAGACTGTTTCTCAATCTTCGGCGAAAAAAACAGAAAAAAAACAAGCTCTCTTGCAAGCTTGGGGGTCTGGGAGAGCGCTGTAAGCTTCTTCAGTGGAGTTCGTAGCGAAGCCCCGACGCCCAAAAGCGTTTTCTTGCATTTTTCTCTGCAGAAACGCTTTCTTCTGACATCTACAGCTCATCATTTATCAGTGGGGTTCGGGGCGAAGCCCCGACGCCGAAAGCATTTTCTTGCATTTTTCACGGCTGAAACGCATTCTCCTGACATCTACAGCTCATTACTTATTAGTGGTGTTCGGGGCGAAGCCCCGACGCCAAAAGCGTTTTCTCTCATTTTTCACTGCAGAAACGCATTCTCCTGACATCTACAGCTTATTATTCATCAGTGAGGTTCGGGGCGAAGCCTCGACGCTAAAAGCGTTTTTTGGCATTCTTCACTGCAGTAACGCATTCTCCTGACCTACAGCTCATTATTCATTCTATTATAAAGGACCTTTTGAATAATGAAAAAAATATTCTAATATGAATTTATAGTCCCTTAATACATTGCAAATAAAACCGATTTGTTCTTTGAAAAGATTAGATACCCCACATATTTAGATTAAGGTTTTGAGGATAGCCGCCGAAAAAAAAAATTCGATTAATAATATTCAATAAAATTCTAGCATAAATTGTGAGTTATAGTCCTAAATTTATTTAACTAGAAAAATATGAGATAGAGTAAATGTTGGAAAAAGTCGACTAGGAAAAGATTATCTGGCTTTTGAACTCATCTCAACCGTGACTGTTATAGTGAAAAATTTCGTTTGAAAAAGTCTTTCTTAAAATAGTTATGACAAATTCATGTCAAATTACACAAACTCTGTCTGGAAAGGGGAAGGGCGGTAAAATGAAAACGATTAATTCTAGCTCCTTTTTATAATTTCTGCTATTGATTGCATTTTGCATTAAAGAATAGGGGTTGGGCGACTCGATATAAGAATTTACTTTATAGCATATATAAATTATATTAGTGACAGATTTTTTTAAATTTTGTAATTTCTTACTATAATACAAAAAGAAAAAGTATTGATTTGTTTGATGGGGGGAAGGTGATTGCATGTATCGCACTTCCACCTGTTTATATTATATAAATATTCGACTAATTTTGTTAACATACTATGATTTCTCCATAAAAGTAGGACCGCCCCCCCCCCCCACTCAAAGGGTTTAGATGGGAAGGGCAGTGGAGGTATTCACTCTTCCCCTTCCAATCGGCCAACAGGTGAACGAAATTATATAAAGACCGGTTAAAATACCAATAACAAGTTTTAATCATATAGATATTTAATTGATTCTGTTAGCAAGCTGTGATTTACACAAATAAATAGGACCGCCCCCCCCCACTCGAAAGTTTATGGTGGGGGGGGGGGCGGATTGATGCCATCGCCCCCTCCCGACCCTACCAAATCGGCCAACAGGTGAACGAAATTATATAAAGACCGGTTAAAATACCAATAACAAGTTTTAATCATATAGATATTTAATTGATTCTGTTAGCAAGCTGTGATTTATACAAATAAATAGGACCGCCCCCCCCCACTCGAAAGTTTATGGTGGGGGGTGGGGCGGATTGATGCCATCGCCCCCACCCGACCCTACCAAATCGACCAAATACTAGAAAGGGGGGGGGGCAAAATAATCTAAAAAATAGGTTGACATATAAATAATTAGTATATATTATTAACATAAGTAATAAATTCGCATACAAATTGTGCGAATTCTATACTATAATTCGTCCGCCCCCCCCCGGGGGGGTCGGCCGAGTGGGGGGGGGCGATCGCCCCTACCGCCCCCCCCCCTGGATCCGCCAGTGTACAGTATATCATAAAAATTATATTTCTTACATAGATCACGCTCAATAGCAAGAATTAACAAATGTTTCAATCTATGTACGAGAATTGTTGTTGAACTAAAGTAATTCTTGTTTAGTTTGAGGCGCGAGAAGCTTCTTTCACCAGATTCTAAAATTACGGGATAATGCCGTTTTTTTATCGCACGTAGGATTGGCATTTTCCTTATTGAATGACACCACAAAATGACAATTTTTGTCTATATATTTCAGGAGATTCGTATGAGTTTTCTTGAGATTTTAATAATTTCCTGATATTTCCAGGACTTTTTGGTATATTTTGCAATTTCAGGAGATTTTCAGGAGCTCCTGCTAAATTGACAGGAGGCCGCGGGAAATCTGTTATAAGTTATACAATGGTTTTATTTAATAATTTATACACCTAGAATTAGCGCGGGTCCTATGAAAGTGCGGGGCCCACTGCGGTCGCATAAGTGCGGAGCCCACTGCGGTCACCTAAGGCCGGCCCTGCTAAATAGCGGCGTATGCTACGCCGCCTGTTGACTAGTAATGAATATTTGTGCTAAATTTCAGCTAAATACGAGATTGGGAACTGGGAGAAATAACGTGAAAAACAATCCACCCATTCTGTTGATATAAGCTTTGTAATTAATTATAATCCAAAGTCAATAATACATTCACAATTAAGATGAAGCTTAAAACTATTGACTCATTAGAGTCTGCGTCGGCTCAGTTGTACTAGCTGTTCCTAGCTACAAGCCAAGGACCGATCATAAACACTCTCTCAACTGTAAACAACACCCGTCCCATGCCTATGACACAGACACAGACACATCACTATAAATCCATTGATTTTTCATCTTATCACTCGTTGTTTCATGGGACTTAACCTGTTTCAGCTGCTGAAAGGTCGCTTCAGTTTGATAGTTCTTGGCTCTGTTTCTTTATTTTTACAAAGCTTACAAGTAGCTCACTCTGTCTGTCTGTCTGTCTGGTACAAATTTTGTTTACTTTTTTTCTACCACTTTCCATTTTCGGATCAAATTGAATTTTTTGCACAATTATTTATAGTCGATGACATCCCATGAATCAGTCAAATCCTAATCAATTCGTTAATTAATATTAATACATTAATTTTGTTGTATACAGAAAAAGGGATGAAAAACTGCTGTATTGAAATATTTGGCTGTGATTTCGAGGTTCTTCCCATTAGATAAGCTTCTTTTTTTATATATATTTTTCACATTTTACTTGTTTTTAACATTCGATTTATCTACAGATCACTGGGTCATTTTCTAGTGTACGAAAAGTCATACATATTTTATTTCCAACGCCTGGCTAGGAATGATCAACGATGCTAAATATAGATTGGACTATTCCATGGTCTCTAGACAATTAAGAGTGTAGCAACATTTCTTGCATGAGAAGTGAGTTTCTTCGGATGTGTATACAAGTGCAATCATCTCTAGTTTTAGTGCCACTTTGCACTCCTAATTAATCTTCGGATTCGAAGACAAGCCTAATTATTATTATTATTGTTTACAATACACTGCTTACTTTCTTTGTGCTATATTCAATGGAGCAAATAGAATCGCTTGATTGAAACACACTGAAGAAGCTTCATACACATACATTCAAACCATTCACTGATTCTCAATGGACCTCATTCACCAATCGTAAACAAATAACATTTAGCCACGTGATAATATTGATAAAACAATGAAAATTACGTATCACGTGACAGCCTTTATGGATTGCGTAATTAGTATAGAAGATATAGAGAACCGCGTAGCAAAATGTTGTTTGTTTACAATTGGTGAATGGTGTCCATTCAGCCTTAACTTGACATAAAATTCTTGCTTATTCTCTGAAGTAATAAAACCCCAGAGTACTGTTTCTTTGTTGCACCGTAGTTATATTGTTACAACTTTACTCAAATACAACTTTATACTGATACAACTTTGTGCTGATACAACTCAACTTTCTATCTTGAACTAGACTCTAAACAACTTGTGGACCCGCAACTGCTCAAGGGCCTGCAGTAGCCCAAGGTCTCAAGGACCACGATGACATCACTTTCAACCAATGTATACCTTTTTAAATCGTTTTTTCTAGAATCCATGTCTAGAATAAAGTAGAATGATGTCACAGTATCGACACCGCACACATAATCGCACTCTTTCTCACTCTCACTCCCCTATCACTCCTCTAGACACTCTTTTCATTTTATCTCTCTATCTCTCTGATTCACTCACTTTTTCTTACTCTCTCTTTCGCTCACAATCTTTTTCTAATTTTCTGTTTCAAGTACAAGCACTGACCTTACAAACTGTTTCTCACTCCAAACACACTTCTCTTTCTCTATCACTTTCTTATCTTCCATTCCTACAACTTCATTCTCTCTTTCTAATTCTCCATCAAGCCATTTAACTGGGCTCCCTAACTCCCCATGGCCCTGGCTCATAACACCATTTTCTGTGGCCATTTCATCTTGTGACAAGAAACGAACAGCCCATCTTCATTTTCCTGTCCACATCCACATCCACCCAACCTCCAATATCTCTCCACCGTTCGATGTCTACTTACAAATTAAGAATGAGTATAAATTAATGTCGACATTATCTTTTAGAATCAAACACGTATGGATCAGTCAAACAGTAATGAACAAGAAAAACATGAAAAAATACTTTTAAAAAAGCTTATATTAAGTTGTTGGAAGCGTGGTCGAGAGACTAAGTACGCTTGAATTTGGGTTCTCGTGGGGGCTCGATGTTCGACACCCGACTTGAGCAGTGTTGTGTTTACTGTGCGCCTAAAGGCAGCATGGAAAATTCTTCTCCCAGATACCCCCCCCCCCACTGGTCCACAAATGAGATTGAACCTTAGCGCTCTGAGCATGCTAAAAGCATGAAAGTAGCGCTATATAAAAGCTATAATTTAATTTAATTTTTTAATGTAATTGAATCAGTTCGTTTGGATCTGTGTTGTTATCGTGTGCACAACTGACCTAGATAATAAATCTGTGCGATTAGAAATATTTTTACTTTTTGTTTAGCTGTTAGCTTTGTTAGCTTTCACAAATGCGCTATGATCCTATCACTTGGACCAGTTGGGAAAGGAGGAGGGAAGAAGTGGGTTTCTTTTGTGAATGTTTACATAATCGTTTTCAAATGCATTAAAAAACAATGTTGACTCAGGGCTCGAGTCCTCAATGAGACTAATTCAACTTATACCACTACATCTGACAAGTACGATTTCTTTTCCTTGTTCAAGATACCAAACAAAATAATTAATAACCTTTAGGTAGGAGCAACTAGTTTATGACACTCATTTGCATATGCATAGATGCCTCTATCGTTTACTGATACATGATAAACACACCCAGCATACCTGTTATTGATCAAGGCCGAAGCTGCCAACTTACCCAGGCACCAAACCTAAAAAAGCTTCAAGTACCTAATAAAATATATAAATCAATGATACTGCCCTTGTCCAGTGTCCTAGATAAATATGGATCATTTTTTTCCCCACTTCTGTAATTCGGAATTAATTCCCCTTTCAATTTCCCCTTCCGGCCATAAAGTCAAAATGGTGATGATATCAGGGCAGCTCATAGCCAGACAAAAGATTTTTTTTTCTCGCCTGCAAGGATTAGGCGACTAACTTAAGTTTGAAACTTAAGAGAGAAAAGCAAAGGGTTCATACAAGTAACAGAAAAAAAATATCCAACTTGTCATTCTAGTTATTTCCTTTAATGTTTCATTATAATTGTTGCAAGGAAACTTACAAAATCAACTTCTTCATTAACAGTCAAGCTAATGATTTATTTATTTGTTGCTGAATTAAAAAACAACATTTGAGTCTAGTGCGGGAATTTCCGCTGAAAACATGTTCAAGATGTAAACCAAATATAAAATTAAGATGATGATATTTTCCAAAATTGTAACAGTCAAACCAGAGTTTTCAGTGTGTGACCAATTAGGTAGTTGATTTTTTTCCCACAAATATATACCGGTACATAAGCTTTCAAATTTCTAGGTGCCGTTTTCGAAATATCCGTCCTGTGTCCAGGCTCCACCCCGTTTGCACGCCAAGAAGAGGAATTGCAAACAAGAACATCTGAAAAATGCTTTAAAAAAAAAAAGATCTACTAGACGTACTAATATTCCAATGAAAGGCCGTTAGAAAATATTTAGATCTAGAGTTAGAAGACGATGCGCAAACTATTCCCTAACATTCATTTATTGAACTCTTCAACGACCCGATGACGTATTTTTCGTTTAATATAAATATTTCTTCGTTTTCTAGCCAAATTTAATTTTTTATATTTTTTCTTACTTTGAAAAATTATAACGGTCAAACCAAACTTTTTCCTGTGTGGCCAATTATCTAATTTTTTTTTTTACCATTGATGCAAAAATTTCTATGAAAATCTTTATAGCCGTTTTCAAGATCCCTGTCCAACCAAGTTTTAACCAACCTCCCAGTTTGTATGGTAGAAATGAAAACCATAATTAGTTTGAATTGAAATTTTTTTTTCATATTTTTAGCGGCCCTCGAAAGGTGAAAAGACGCTATTAGTTTTGTGTGGAATGTCTGTCCCTCCGTTCGTCCGAATGTGCCGTTTAGATCTCGTAAACTAGAAAAGATAGTGAAAATACGACAACATAGTATATTTTAGACCATTCAAAGTTCTGATGCAACAGCTACTTTTTTCTTTTAGGAAAGCGAAAAATCTAATTTTTAAAATCAATTATGCAAGCAGTTGTTTCATAAAAATGCACCATTTTTTACAACTATTCACTATTAATAGTAACAAAGACTGAAGACTATTTAGTAAGGGAGATGACTATTTACCATATTTTTAACACAATTATGCAAATGGTTTTAGATTGTTTGTTTTATAATTGTATTGCTAAGTAAAGTCGTAAAAATGTTTTTACAATTGTATTGCTTAGTTAAGTAAGTTCTATCAAAGTAACAACAACATTTTCAAAAAAATTTTTTTACATTTTTTTAAAGAAAAAAATCTATTTAGTATGCATATAAGTGGAACATAATTTAAAACAACAATTAATAAGTATTTTTTCATATTATCGCGTAAACTGTACAAGATTGCAGACTATCAAAAGACATCAAATAGGCCATGCTCATATCCAACTGCACATCCATTTTCACCTATCTCTTGGTCTGCCAAACCCTTGGGGCACCGCACAAGATTTGTCAACCTTCTTTCTCCATTCTTCTCTGTCATTTGCCTTTGATAGAATTTCATTCTGATATTCTATCTAAAATTATATATGCCTTTTTACCTGCCTTGGTGGGCCACTTCGGGGGCCGATTTTGAGTTTGTGTTTCCACACAAACTGTCTTTGTAACCTTGTTTTTTAAACTCGCTGACTGTAAATCATATTGTTTGATCTAAGTCTTATTGTCTTTTGGATGTTTTAAATTGTTCTGATTTCCGTTTCTGTAATGTTATATCTGCTGCTTATAGCGCCATTCTGTATAACGTCTGAATCAGGAATATGTACTTTTTTTTTCCAAGATATATCCATTGATGTAGGGGATTTAGAGATAATTGATGACAATGCGGCCTGCTCTGCATGTCTGAGAACAACGGAAAACGTATGCTATAGGATAAGGGGTAGCAATAATAATTCTGTCAGCCATATTGCTTTCACTAAATGAACACAAATAGCTGATAAGAATGTTTCTAAATCAGTTGTATAAGACATTCAAAAAATACAAAAACAACAAAAAAAAAAAACGAAAAAAAAAAACATGACATTCCTCTATTTCAAGCCCCCCCTCCTGATTTCATTGAGGGTAAGGGAGAGAAAATTTAAAACTCAAAAAATCCGCCTCGCCCCAGTTCGCAATGTTGGATAAGTGTTATGTTTCCTTGATTAGCTGCCCTTGCTTCCTCGCTGAACTTCCGCTAATGAAAGGAGGCTGTCCCCTGTTCTGATTTCCGTTTCTGTATTTTTATATCTGCTGCTTATATCGGCCATTCTGTTTAACGTCTGCATCAGAATGCCAGAACACAACAGGGTTCTTGTTTATTTCTGTCACGTGGGCTTTCATTGAAACTGTATGTTTTTCTTGAAGTATCAAATTTCCCCTAACCCGGAAGTATTTTGAAAGTAGCCTAATTTAAATAAAACCACACCGAGTCGTGAGCTAAATGTGTATACATTCTGGTCGATATCATGTCCCTGTTGCTGCCTACATTAAACTAATCGAAATAGTGGACAATGGACGATGACAAAATTACCAGAACATGTTACGGTGTCTGTCTTTGTCTCACTTTTAGTTGCTGAGATTTTTTTTTTTTTTAAAAAAATACAGTTTTTAATCCCCCCTTCCTCGAAAGTGAAAAAGCCAATATTAGTTTTGTGAGGTCTGTCTGTAATTTCTTACTGAATATGGTGAACAGTTCACCCTTATCGTTTGTAGACAAAAATAAGCAAACCCCCACACGGGTTTGTTGTCCAAAAAGAACAAACCGTTTAGTTTATCTTATCTTATCTTACCCTTACCTTTATGAGTCCGCCAGTGAGGCGTAGTGAGGGGGCCAAAGGGGGCACGATGCCCCGGGCGCCACCCTCGGGGGGTGCCACACCAGCCTATATTTCTATGTGATGTTAATGGAAAATGGGGAAGGGGCCGGTACCTCGCCCCGGGGCGCACGTCTGGCTCACTACGTCTCTGGTCCGATCTGAGATAAATATTAACATTTATCAAGTTTCTGTATGCATTTCGTCCTCTTGTTGGTACTTTTAGTTGAGCTTTTATTTTAGATGAAACTTATTGAGATAGACATACTGATTACACAACTGCGTAAAGCTATTCTCCTAGTCTGGCGACTTTGACGCGTCTTCTACCTTGCATGGTGAGTCGCATTCACGCTTTGGGGAGAGAGCAGCCGTTCATTCGCTGCCATAGCTCTCAATATTGCATGTCTTATCTCCCGTTTGCTTAGTACATTTTCCAAATTAAAAAATCTATTAATTGACGAACTATTCGGCTATATTTTGTCATTGTTTCATGTGTTGTCATAGGCTATAAATAATTGTGTAAAGTTTCAACTTGATCTGAGAATGGGAAGTGGGTGAATTAAGGTGTACAAGATTTTGACCAGACAGACGGAGTAAGTTCATTATAAGAACAACTTGGTATAAAAACAACACAAAACAAAACAAAAAGAAAGCTCTATTGAAATCTTATTTTACCTTCATGTACGTAGGGCTCAGAATATCGAAACCTGCCAATTGACCTGCATATCTTAACGAAAAAATAAATAAGTGGTATACATTTAGAGCTAATAATGAGACATTAATTCTTCGTAACAAGTATTCCCATATTCCCCTTTTTTTTCACGCCTACACTCTGGCAACTTATAAACGTTTTGCCAATAATGCTGCATACAATTGGACACAGATTTGGCTCTAACCACAAAAATGGGTTCTCTTTTATCAAGTGACTGATGCTATTGTTGTTTTTTTGTTGTTTTTTTTTGGTAGACCTCCATCGTGCTTTGTTTTGTTGGTAAACAAATTAGACTCGAGCGAGATTCTGTACTGTTGATAGATGATGACGCTGTAAGACGTGACATGTTGGTTTACAGCAGTGATTCTCAAACCTTTACCCGTGATCTCCCCCCCCCCTCCCCCGGACGTAAAGATTACTTCCACACTTAGCCATCTGTGTCTAAGGAGCATTGAAAGCTCCCCGAGCGAGGTCAGCGGTGCATTCAGACGACAGGAGCTTCCTGCACTCATTCGTCCGCTGTCTAAAAGGCAATAATTCAATCTAGTTAAAAAAAAAAAAAACGCAGGTAAAGTTAAGTCAAACCACAAGAAAAATGAATAAAAATACTTTAAAAGAAAGACAATGCCTCTTTTATGCATCTTATAGAACAATTATTTTGCATAAATAGCTAATGAATGATAAGTTTGAAAAATATTTTTTAAAAATTTACCCGTCCATTCACCACCACCCCGAATAAAAATTCTGGTTAAGCGAATGTAAAATCTACTAGAAATTATAATATTCTAATGATTGGCCTTAAACGCTGGTGCGCAAAAATGTTATTGAACCTCTGTTAATTTATTCAACTCTTTAATTAATAAGGCGAACATACGTAAATTCCCGAAAACATAATAGTCTGTTCAAGATAAAGATTTTCTAGTCATCTATTTAATTTTTTTTTATACTTTGAAAAATTATAACGGTTAAACTAGAGTTTTCCCAGTGTGACCAAATAGCTAGTAATCCTTTTCCCAAAAGAAATACATAAGTTGTCAAATTTCTAGGAAAATCATTAGAGCCGTTTTAAAGAATTGTGTCCAGGTTCCATTTAGGTTTTTGATGTTTTGTGAACGTACAAGCTGAATATAGGAATTGTAAATACTAAATAGCTTGTGAGAGACATATTGATATTCATATCTAATTTTACATAGTAAACAGTCATTTACCACTGCCATGATCATCGTAAGAGTAACTTCAAGTTAAGCAAGACGATTTGTAGCCTTTCTTCGTCACGCCTTTGTATCCTCTTATCAGAACTTATCAGAACAGTTTGAGAAACGCTGTCCTACTGAGTGGAAGAGAGGTCGGCTTATCAAGTTTTGTAGACTCTTCCATGCATTCTTCTCATCGCTTTATTTGTTGTGTTTGCACTGTTTGTCTGTTTGTTTGTTTTGGACCATCCAGTCATTCTAAAACCAAGTCTTGCTGAAAGGTAATTACCTCGTTAAGGGAAACAACTGTGTTCTGAAACCTTTCCTGAAGTCTAGATTCTAATCCATCGACCAATATATTATACCTAGACTGGAAAAGGAACCAAATTCGTATCCAATAATGATCAGATCACAGACCTATATATATACTTATATACATTGTTATGTACGTAACTCTATTTCAAGCTGTAAGGAAAATCGATCTATACTGTATTAGAAAAGTTATGATCTTTATTTTTCAAAGTTTAGAGATAATGCAATACCATTTTGCGGATTTTTAAAAAGAATTCACGCAAATATACGAAATGAAGCCATTTCCATTGAGATAATGTTTCGAAAATTCTAGATCGAAATAATTCACACCTGTTGATTTAAATCATCTTATGTACATTCTAGATTATGTATCTATTGTTTAATTGTTGCAGTAAGATAATTATGAGACGAGATTGCTCGTATTTTCGATATTCAATTACCAGACCTAGATCTGAGCATTAAATTATGTTACATATCTAAGGCTGAAAAAAAATTTACTTCTTGTAACTACTTTACAAAACAACGCCTTGTTTCAGCTTTTTTTTTTTTTTTTTTTTTTTAACGACATTTTTTGTAGTGTTAAAAGAGCTCCATGTCCAGTCTAGATATAAATTATATAGGTCTGTGTTCAAACCATAAGAGCTATGTCTCCTTAAGAAGCTCTTTCGTTTTCGATGTAGCATAATCAAAAAGATTATTAATGATTTTATATTTTGAATCACACAACAAATTCAATGATACACAAATACAGGTATGAATTAATGTAGGAATCAGTTTCAAGTGTGAATCCCTATATAAATTGAATTAAAAATCAAAATTGAGAAATCAAAGCATTAGGGAAATTAAGAAATTTTTAAATATCAAAAGGGAACATAAAACTAAAATTCTAATCAACCTTAGGCTAATCTTATCTTATCTAATATACAATAATAGATTATAGATATATCTACTCTCTGTTTCGGACCCCTCAACTCAAGCAAACAAAGAAACTAGAACTGGCGCATAATAGAGCAGCGAGGTAGATAAATAACTATTCACATTCGATTAGAGTAACACCACAAGTTAAATCGCCATGTCACGGATAAATGTCTGTAGGTGTGTATAATCTATTTTTACAAATGCACAAATGACCGGAAATGTGTTAGTTGTCAGATAGAAGAGAAGAGAGACCAGCGTGTGATATGTGCCATGAAGTTTAATCAAGGTTCTGTATTTTCATCCAGTTGTTTAAGTGTTTTATGTAACTACAGCTGAACCCAGAAACACCTAGACGTAGAGAGAAACTAAGGTAGTTTCTAGAGAACTATATAGATAAAGTAGAAAGCTGTAACACACCAAATTTAGAGACACTTCAAGACAGAAGAATAAAAAGTAAAGTAGCAATAATTTATTAAACACTAAACAATAATTTACATACAGAAAAACAAAACCTAATAAAATACCCAGAAAGACACAAAGATTAAGACACATTTCGTATTCCATATGCTAGGTCATATACATACAAGTGCTCCTTCTTCCCTAGTGCAATTTGAGAAGGGAATGGGTTGCCTTAATCAGCCAGGAAAACCAACGACTAAGAAGATATTAAATAACTGATCACATGCATGACTAGATAGACACAAGAAATGCATAGGACGTAATTAGCGCCTATCTAGCAGATAAAATTAAAGAATTTCTTTTAAAAAATTACTATATAAGTTGATTTCTCATAGACCATTGGATTGATTCAATAGATTGATTTAAGTTTTGCACCAAATGCCCCGCTGAACTTAGTGCATTGATGTTACGGACTCACGTGATAACCCTAAGGCAATACACTTTTTTTTTTTTTAAATTCCAGTTCTAAATGGATTTGAAAAGTTTTCACTGAGGCTTCTTCAGAGTTGAACTCTAATGAGAATGCCATTAGCTATGTAACACACGCGCATGCGCACACACACTCGCTGAAGTATTTTACTCTCACACACACAATTAATTACTTTACACACGCACAGAAGTACTTTCCTCAAACACGCAGAAAAAGGTACTTTACACACACACATACAAACACACAGAAGTACTTTACTCGAATACGCACAAAAAGTACTTTACAAACACATACAAACACACAGAAGTACTTTACTCGAATACGCACAAAAAGTACTTTACACACACAGTAGTACTTTACTCCCATACACACTAAAGGGCACTTTACACACACTGGATCACTTAACACATACACACACACGCACTATAGTATTGAAAGCACATAATTGGATATTTTACACACGACAATGGAGCATTTTATTAAAACAAATAAAATCTGATGTCCATGCTATTTTTACCAAGCTTATATGAACTCTCTCGTCTGTCTGTCTGTCTGTCTGGTAAAACTATTGTACACGTTATGTCTCCCACTTTCTAATGCCGTATGCAGTTTAAACTTGACACGATTATTCATTCTCGCTAACAAAGACGAATCAATTTTTTTAAAAAAAGTAACCACTTAATTGAATAATTAGTGGTAATTAATACATTTTGTTTTATTATAGAAAAGGGAAATAAATCTTACAGTATGGAGAGAAATGACTACAAGTGCAGTTCTTTCCCTTATATGATATATGTTTGCTTGTTGTTGTTTTTTTTCGGACAGAAACTTCTCAACTGCATCAATACTGAAGAGTCCAATAAGAAAATATTTATAAATTAACAGAGACAATGGACCCCATTCACCAATCGTAAACAAACAACATTTAGCCACATGATTCTCTATCTCTTCTATACAAATTACGCAATCCGTAAAGGCTGTCACGTGATAGGTTTTTAAAATTGTTTTATCAATATTATCACGTGGCTAAATGTTGTTTGTTTACGATTGGTGAATGAGGTCCATTCTAGGCAACAAAACTGTTTTTTTCTCTGTGTGGAATGACATGAGTATTGTTCTGCTTGTTGGCAGTCTTCAGTGTCTGTATTTCCTGGAACGTGAGAGAGACCCATCATCCGTAAGCATTTTATGAATTTGACATACATGCTTTGCTGGCGCTGATGGGAAACGTAATGACTAGTGTTGAAAGACAAGTGACAGGCCTGGGTCATGTTGCCCTTCGTTGAAAAGTTTGTATTCCTACATGCGATAGATTCCTGACTCATTCCTAAAATTATCTCAGTTTCATATAGATTCTCTAGATAGATTCTCTTGCTGGATTATATCTGATCCTGCAACAAATTCCATTTCTGTTTTAGATCTATTCTGGTCCTGCATTATAAAAGAATTTATTTCGAAATTATTTAGATTTTATTCCTGCTTTAAATTTTAAATATTTCTACATGGATAAACTCTATTTCTGCATTAGATAGAATTTATTCATCTCTGCACTAAATAGATTCTATCAATTCAATCGTTAGATAGATTATATCTCCTAAATAGACATTCTATAAATTCAATCGTTAGATAGATTATATCTCCTAAATTAGACATTCTATCAATTCAATCGTCAGATAAATTACATCTACTAAATTAGACATTCTATCAATTCATTCGTTAGATAGATTATATCTCCTAAATTAGACAGATTCTATCAATTCATTAGTCAGATAGATATCTCCTAAATTAGACATTCTATCAATTCATTCGTTAGATAGATCATATCTCCTTAGATTATACATATTGTATCATGTCATTTGTCATATAGATTATATCTCCTAAGTTTTAGACAGATTCTATCATGTCAATTGTCAGATAGATTATATCTCCTAAATTAGACATATTCTATCTATTTAATCGTTAGATTCGATTCTATTCCTATATTCCTAGATATATCTATTCCTGCACTTGATAACTTCTTTCTAATCCTGCATTACACTAATTCTATCTTTTCTTGCAAGAAAGGGGATAGGGGGATTCTTTCTATCTCTTGTATTAGATTCTATGTTGAATTACATAGGCTTAACTACACCTGACATTGATACATTCAATCTTTTCTGAATTGGATTGCTTCTTGATATGTATTCTTTAGATTCATTTCATGCTCTTCAGAGATTCTTCCACGAATTACTTTTGAATCTCTGTCCTTATCTTTCTGAACATTTAGAGTGAAAGTTGTTTGGTTAGCGCTTTAAACTGTCGTCACAATGGTCCCTAGTTTGAACCCTGCTCGCTTCCACGGTTCCACCCCTTCCCCTGACCACCTGGATGAGGTTTGAACTAGGACGATAGACTCTTTATTTATGAAAGGACGTTGAAACGAATTAAAGAAATATTGAAACAAGCGGACAATATAAAACGTAATAACTATTCATCAAGTTCTAGAAACATTAGGACTTGACATTTACTGCTCGCATGTACACATTGGAACGGATGGAAAGATGTCATGTACACATGTACACATTAGAATAGATGGGAGGATGACATATACACATTAGAAAGGATGAATAGATGCAACGTACACATTAAAATTGATGCCACGGTGACATGTACACATTAGGATAAATGTCACGCTGATGTTTTCCTCTCTTTTAATCAGTCGCAAGATTATGTTTCTTTTATTAGATCAAATTGTTGACTACACCTCGAGCATAACACAAAATTGTTAACTGCTGTCTAGGGATATGTCTCTATATATTCTTATTCTTCATTAGTCTGCATTCTAAAAATTATTGTATGAACTTAAATTGATTTCGTTGTTGTTATATTTTTTTGGGGATGCCACACTAAAAGTTAATCTACACTATGATTTTCAAGAAATCTTCTTTACATGTTTTTTTTTTATATAATGAAATTTATTGTGAAAGAAAAAGAAGAGAAAACGATGTGAAGAAATGTGGAGCCGACATAAAGGAATTCAAAGAAAAACAAAATAAAATGAAAAGAGGAAGTTGTGGAGAGATTTTAAAATAAATCGAAAAAATAATCAAAGCCTATGACGCCATATTTAAAGATCACTGTTACCAGCTAAATAAAAAAAAAAAAAAAAACTTTGTGCTGCAGGCAAATGGATTGAGAAATTTGATTGTATTGTGCTGAAAATTGAAAAACAAAGTTGTAATGGTTGATAAAATACTTCGCTTATGAATATTTCCTTATTCTGAATACCGGATACACCTAAAAAAGCTTGCAATTTATGAAAGTGCCTCCACGTATGATAATCTTCAACTGCAGAAGAAAGTTGTTGTTGAATTAAGAAACAAGCGAATGCAGTGAGGAAAAAAAAAAGATGCGCGTTGATAAAATGGTTAAACGCGCGGCTGGCGATCCTAAAAGAAGGATCAGACTGAAGATGCTGAAGTCGAGATATGAATCATCCAATTAAAAACAGGACTTGGAGATCAAACTTGCGCTCATTTCTGTCAGGCCCGTACAGCAACAACGCCTATCACGAGAGAACTTTCAACAAAAACTGTCGGAGAAGAAAATATCTCGTCTTTAAAAGTCTAACAATTTCAGCTTAAAGGGAAACTCCGATGGTTTTGACAATTTTTGATATAATATGTGTTTTGATTTACAGATAATGAATATATGATTCTTTTTTTTTTATTTGCAATAATAACTTGATGTTTTTCCGACGTAATTTTCCTGCGCATCCAAAACAGTCAGACTTTCACCGGGTTTCTATGTGACGTCACACTAGCCTACTAATTTAATATATTGACTTATTGTATAACAGGAGACCATACAGCAAAGTTAACATTCTCGTAAAAGAAATATATCTTCGTCTATGCAGATCTAGATCTTGTAAGCAAAGAAACAAAATGCGTGTTAAAGGAGATTTACATGCTTGACTAACCACGGCAGTGTGTATCTTCTCGCTTGACCACTCAACACACAACAAACACTATCGCTTGGTTGTCTTGTCATGACGTAGTCTCGACTAGCCTTACACTGACCAGCTTGTTCGAATCATTTAGACACACGATCTATTTACTTCTTGGGATAGGGAAAGGCTTAGATGAAAATGTTACTTTTTTTTCTCGAGTTCGTTATCCTAATGCTTTTAGATCTACCTATACATGTATTTATAACTGTACCATAGCTATGAAATAGGCCGTCATTAAGCCCAAGAGCCTGTAAGAATGAAGCGATACGATTGTTTAAATCTAGTTTCCTTATCAGTATTGTTGATGGAAGTGACGTATGCCTAACCTAAAAACAAAATCTCAAAGCACCCCGTTTTTTTTTGGAGATGTCAATAATTTACTGTCTAATTTATTAAATATAAATGTTTCTAAGCATTTAAATAAAAAAATGGTAAAATGTTTACTATTACAACTTTTTACGCAGAATTCAAATATGTCAATTACTCACATTTGAAAAACCATCGGAGTTTCCCTTTAAGGTTTATTTTATTTAAACAAAGCTAAGACAACTCTTTCACTTCACAGAAGACAACTCTGCGCTCATGCGAAACATTTTGCGATACGTATCTGAACTAAGCAATGCCATGGGCGCTACACTGAAAGATCTCTACTGCCAACTAAATATAATCCCGAGTAGTTTATCTTTATGGCTTTATTACCACTAGTTATTATCCATGGTGCTATTAGAGCATGGAATTGGTTGCTTGAGCCAGCCAGGAAAACCAGTAACTTGGAAGAATTTAAGTCATTGGTTAACATGCGTGACTACATGCATGACGCGTAGGACGTAATCATCTTCTTTTTTGAAGTAACGTCTGTATTGTATAAGTTAAGATCATTAGTGCCCAATTGAATTTACGTGTATTAGTTATCAAAGAGCGAAGCTTAGATACTGTAACATAATTATATCATTTTGCGCTACAAACCAAAGGGTTTTGAACCTTCACTTCATTCTGTAGTGATAATAAGTGTACAATAAATATCACATTCCTTTTATACATTGTCAACGATTCCTGTTTCCAACAGGAACAGATACACCAAGAAGCTTTCTCTTTATATTTCACTAGCGAATCCAGAACTTTGGATTTGGGGGGGGGGGGCGATTTTTTTCCAAACCCTAACCCTAACGCCCACTAAACCCTAACCCTATGCATAAGCGTGCGTACAGCAGCCCTTTGAGATTTAAATGTGAAGAGGACGCATTGAGCATAATAAAACTATGATAGCAAAGGGAGATCAACACTGCATACCCATCAATCAATGAGACAAAACATATTTAGGAACCAATGTAGGAGCTTGGTGTTAGCACAAAGAATGCAGCCAGTTTGATTTCATCCCAGTAGCTATTTTATTAGTGGTATTTATCAAAACATTGAACAGATTTGTATGGGAATTGTTTTGGTATCTTTTGGATGGTTTGAATTAAGATGTGAAAACTAAAGTTTCATAACTTTTAATGTAATGTAAGGTGATATATTGATGTGATTTAAGTATTGATGCAATGCACTGATGTAATGTGATATAATGATGTGATGTACTGACGTAGTGTAGTGATGTGATGTAGTGATGTGTACTGATGTGATGTATTGTTGCGATGACAATACGAGGAAAGCGCAAACAGGGACATCCTCGTATAACTTGGCGCTGCACCTTCATGGAGGACCTCAGAGCAGTGGACACCAGGTGGGAGGAGGCTTCAGACATTGCCAGTGACGGATCTTTGTGGAAACAGCTTGCCACCCAATGCGCCGAACGGCGCGGGAGGACCTAAGTCTAAGTAAACACTAAAACAGTGATGCCCAAACTAAGGCCCGTGGACCTTATCCGTTCCATAGTGTTGTGCTATCCAGCCCCTAGAAACTCCTGCCATTAAAGCCACAGACAAATTCCATTGGACGGAACGATTTTTCACCCGTGATGCTGCCAGTCACACGTATCTGAAATTTAAATGTCCTCCACTCCACTCAGGTGTAAAGGGTTTGAGCACCACTGAACTGTAATAATAATAATAATAATTTTATTTATAAAGCGCTGTTAACAAACAAAATGTAGGCCTAAGGCGCTGTGATACTATTACAAATATAAACACGAGAGCTAAAATGACAAACTAATCTAAATAAAGTTTTAAACAGATCGGTCTTAATGTTCTTCTTGAATGTAATGTAGCATGTTGTCTGTCTGAGACCAATGGGGAGTGAGTTTCAAACCTTTGGTCGGTGCACAGAAAAAGGCCGCAGACCGTATCTTTTGAGGGAGAAACGTGGCACCACTAACAGCGTTAAGTCCATTGAGCGCAGGGCTCTCTGAGGGGCATATAAAGGGATCAGCTCGCTAAAGTACAAGGGCATTTCTTTATTAATATTTATTATAGATACACTGATGACAAAGTGTGGCCACCTTGTAGTCGATTCTCGCTTTACTATAAAGTGTAAAGTTTCAGCGCTACTACTGGTGAGACTCGTAATCCTGAATTTTTTCTGTATAGCGACGCCCCTGTAATGCTGAGTAAGCCAGCTTAAAAAAAATTATTTCCTGCAGCTACGCCACTAGATTTGATCGTCTGCAACTTTTCTATTTCTAAAGCTTATGCCATGACTTCATTTACATCTATTTATTCAGGGCTGGGTTTTACATAACTTAGCGTGCATACGAACTCTAGATCCTTTGTAACGATAAACTGATGCATGTGTGAAAGTGTGAGACCCTCAGCCCCTGCGACAGATTTGACAGACTTGCGACAGACTTGACAGATTGGCGTCTACGACCAATCTTCTCATGCCTTTATGTTAAAAGTGTTAGTTTCAATTACATTTATTTATTAGCACTTTAGGCTAATTGATCTAATCCATAAAACAATGTCATACTGTTTCTTTCTTTACAAAAAGAACGATAACTACACACACATATATATATATATATATATATATAGAGAGAGAGAGAGAGAGAGACGTATCACTCTTTGAATGCTGAGTCTGTACAGTTGTTACAAAGAAAAAACAATTTTACAAAGAAAGTTTGTGTGGAAACACAATCTCAGAATCGGTCCCCGAAGTGGTCCACCCAGGCAGTGTCAATCTCTTATTCAAAGCCTCAAGATTAAATAAAAAACATTTCCGCAAAAAAAAAAAATGCTTTAGTTAAGTGTTCTATGTCCACAATTCCATCCTGCAGTTCACGCGATAATATGAATAACTACTTATTAACTGTTGTTTTAAATTATGTTCCACTTATATGCATGTTAAATAGAATTTTTTGTACATGAAGTAATGAGTATGAGAGAACGTACTTAACTGAGCAATACATTACATTTTTTTTTTACAAAAAATCTAAAACCGTTTGCATGATTGTGTTGAAAATATGGTAAATCGTTTACTCCCTTACTAAATAGCCTCCCGTGTTTGTTACTATTGTGACAACATGTAGATGGTATGATGTGTTGTCATGCCGGGGATTTTACTTGAATTCAATAGTTAACAAACTTGACGATCTAGACTCACAAATTAACGATTCTTTGATAAAACAAAACTCTGGAACTTTATTTAAACATAACGTAAGTACAGTTTATGTACAAATTACAAATCAATGAGCATATTACAAAGGCTTTTCAAACAGAGCTCTTAGAAACGTGACTGACTACCAGGACATTATTTATTCGACTGACTTTACCTTCTTACTACCGCCAATTCTCTGGCGCTAACTCTTTTCAAAAATGTCTTTGTTTAAATTCAAATCAACCAATAGATTTCAAACATACTAATTACGTCCCTTGGGTAAATCCTGACTTGAATGTCAAGTGTCTAAATTTGAGGATTAAATCCCGAGACTCATGTCGAGGGCTTATATTACTTTCAAAAGTGAAATGTACAAACAATTCTATAATGTAATCTGTGACAACTATTAATAGTGAAAAGCTGTAAAAATGGTGTATTTTTATGAAAAAACTGCTTGCATAGTTAATTTCAAAAATTAAATTTTTTCGCTTTCAGGAAAGAAAAGAATAGCCATTGCATTAGAACTTTAAAAGTTGTAAAATATCATGATGTCGGATTTTCAATATCTTTTTTAGTTTACGAGATCTAAATGGGACGGACGGACAGACGGACGGACGAACGGACGGACAGACAGACCACACAAAACCAATAAACCAATAGCCTCTATTCCCCTTTCTAGGGCCGCTAAAAAACAACTTCAAGTACCAGGAACTTAAGTCAGTATTTATAAAACTGCTTGTCCTCAACATTAAAACAAAGAAAAAGAACAGTACTTTTTTCTTTAGAGCAGTCCTTGGGGTCGGCAGCTCGGGATTTAAGGGTTGCAGTCGTTGTGATATTCCCTTATACCCTTACCCCCTCTTCCTTTCACGTCGCTTCCCCAAAGGAATTACTAAACACAAAATTAAGAAAAATATTTTTTTTTTTACAATTTGTTAGTTTCGAAATTTGTCTTCATTTATTTTTTTAAAACTTTTGCTGCTGCATTGACACGTTTCCTCCCCTTCCCCTTGAGACTTCCGCTCTATGCACGTTGCTTTTGTGTCTGGCAGATAATCTGGCCCTTAAAGTATCGACCTATCGATCAGTAAACAGCAAACCCTCTTTTTTTGTCTCTTGCTTTCTCTCTCTCTCTCTCTCTCTCTTTGTCTTTGTCTCTCCACCTCTCTTTCTATGGCTTTTCTCTATTTCTCTGCCTCTCTCTAACTTTCTGCTTTTCTCTGTCTTTCTGCTTCGGAAGAGGGGGGGGGGGGGTCGGTGGCTGAGTGGTTAAGCGCTTGGCTTCTGAACCTGGGTTCCAGGGTTCGAATCTTGGTAAAGACTGGGATTTTGAATATCGAGATTTTTAGGGTGCCTATGATGGGTACCTTACATTAGTTGGATAAAGTAAAGGCGGTTGGTGGTTGCTTATTAACCGTTAGCCATAGAAACGGATGACCTTAACATCATCTGCCCTATAGATCGCAAGGTCTGAAAGTGGAACTTTTACTTTCTGCCTCGCTGTCTTGGTTTCTTTTTCTGTATATTCTCAGACTCTCTATATGTTCTCTGTCTGTCCTTCTGTCTGTCTGTCTCTTTCTTTATGATTCTTCTCTCTGCCTCTTACACCAACACTCTGTCTCTGACGCTTTCTCTCTGTGTGTTGTCTCTCTGTCTTTGATTCTTTCTCTGACTCTCTCTCTCTCTCTTTCTCTCTCTCTCTCTCTCTTTCTTTCTATGAATATATCTCTTTGACTTTCTCTTTTCAATCAAGACAGAGTCAAAAGTACTGCGCAGACTCATATTTAGTGCACACAGTCTTTAATATAAATTTCTACTAGCTGGATATGACCCGTCGCTTGCGGGCCTTAGTTTGAATATTAATGACCTAGTGGATTGGATTTAGATCTATAGCAAATTTCAAATTTTACCATAAAAATAAAAGTAGAGTGTAAAAACGGGTTTATCCGTTCATCCAACTTATTCATAAATATAAAATACTGTGAAAACGGGTTTACCCGATTTGTTTATAAGTTTCGTTCTTTGATAGAGATAAATGAAAGTATTTTTTTATTTTTAAGGGCCCCCTGGGTTGTGAGAGGGGCTTTAAACATACACCACGACTACGGTCTCCGACATGATCTAGGGAACATTTAGGCCAAATTTCATCAAGATTAGTCAAACGGTTTCGATTTCTGTGCGAGACATACATACATCATGGGCGTAGCCAGGATTTTTTTCGGGGGGGGGGGGTGAATTCCCCCCCCCCCCGCCCCCCCCTCCCTCGCGAAAAAAAAATTATATGTGTTTATGTGTGTGTGTGTGTGTGTGTGTGTACATAATCTTTATTACATTCTGACCCTTCATTCTTTCGGAAGACGTTTATTGTGCCCTAGAATAGGTTCTTCCATGAATTAGTGGAAAAATTGTAGATTTCCCGACATTACTACCAAAGGGGTCTGGGGGAGCGCTAGGAGCTCCCCCAGCGCGGGGCGAAGCCCCGCCGCCAAGCACTATTTCTGATATTAAAAACCAACAAAATGCATATTCTGAGGTATCTACAGTGCATTTTCCTGCTATTAAAAAAAACCTAATGTGCTATTCTTACTGACTTAGACCCTCCTTCGTCGTTCGGCGCATTTGCCATCAAGCTGTTTCCATAAAATTGTAGACTCCCCGACATCACTAGCAAGGGGGTCTGGGGGAGCGCTAGGAGCTCCCCAACGCGGGGCGAAGCCCCGCCGCCAAGCACTATTTCTGGTATTGAAAGCCAACAAAATGCATATTCTGAGGTATCTACACTGCATTTTCCTGCTATTAAAAAGTTTTTTTCAAAAACCTAATGTGCTATTCCTACTGACTTAGACCCTCCCACGCCGTTCGGAGCATTTGACGTCAAGCTGTTTCCATAAAAATCTGTCACTGGTAGTGTCTGAAGCCTCTTCCCACCTACCACGAGAACCTCCATAAATGAGTGGCGTCAAGTTGTACTAGGATATCATTGCAACTCTTCTTATGCGTAATTCATTTTGTCGGAGAACATGTCCCGCAAACCTCATGCGTCGTTCTCTCAGAATCTTACTAAGGGGTCGACTCCCAGTTCGGCATAGGATTTCCTTGATTTAGACCCGATCTTAGCCATCTTTGTTGAGCCACATTTAGTGTTTTTCGATTTCGGTAGATGACTATTCACTGCAGTTTATTAATGGAGCCCTGCCACTGGTAAAAATGTGTAACCTCTCTTGAATACGCTCTTGGAATTAAGTGACTGTAGTTTGCTTTAGATTTTATATCGAAAAGAGAAGTTTTATCGTCAATATCTTCTGTTGGGGGTTTTCCACCTCAAAATGCTCTGTAGGGGGATCTTAGACTCAAAACCATCTGGAGGGGTTTTAAACTTAAAAAAAAAGCCATCTGTAGAAGAAGGGTTTAAACTCAAACCCCCCGATTGGCTTGGCTACGCTCAAATAATTTTAGTGTGTAATTTGCTTTTTTTTTATACTGAAGATGTATTTTTAGCACCAAACACCTCTGAATGGGGGTTTAAACTCAAAACCCCTTTCGGCAACGCTCTTAGCATTTTGAGTGCGTAATTTGCTTTTTTCTTACACTGAAGATGAATTTTTTATCCTCAAACCCCCCTGGCGGGGGGTTTAAACTCAAAACCCCTTTGACTACGCTCATAGATTTTAGAGTGAGTAATTTTTTTTTATTTATATTTAAGAGGTACTTTTTAGCTCAAACTCCACTGGAGGGGAGTTTAAACTCAAAACCCCTTAGACTACACTGATAACATTTTTAATGTATAATTTGCTTTGTTTTTATTATTAAAGAGGTATTTTTTACCTTCAAACCCCGCTGAAGTGGGGTTTAAACTCAAAACTGAGTCAAAACCCATTTAGCTACGCTCATAACATTTTGAGTGCGTAATTAGCTTTTTTTTATATTAAAGAGGGGGTTTATAGTAAATTTTAGACGGGGTTTTAAAATGAAAATCTTCCTTAACTGTGCTCTTGGAATTGCATTTTTTTTTGTTTTGTTTTATAGAAGAGGGGGAGTTAACTGCAAAAAACCCAGGTAGGGGGTTTAAAACTCAAAACCCCTGGTAGGGGGTTTTAAACTCAAAACCCCTAGAAGGGGTTTTTAAACTCGAACCCCTCTGGTAGGGGTTTTAAACTCGAACCCCCCTGGTAGGGGTTTTTAAACTCGAACCCCCCCTGGTAGGGGTTTTTAAACTCGAACCCCCTGGTAGGGGTTTTTTAACTCAAAACCCCTTTGGTTGTGCTGGGGCAAGTGATGGTTTAGTATTAAAATCTCACCTAAAATAAACAAAATCAAAGCAAAAAATCAGTCACTAAATTCCGACTCCCCCCCTTAGGGGGGGGGGATTTCATTTCGGGGGGGGGGGGGTTGAACCCCAAACGCCCCCCCCCCCTGGCTACGCCCATGACATACATACATATATCTTTACATTCAATCATATACATTAGATATGCACATTTCCAATTTTCTGTAAGTATATGTATTAACTGTATAATAAAACAAGTATATTTTGGCCATCGACTTCATGTTTTGAACATTTCATCATTGTATATTAGATTCATTGAATAGAATAGAATATAACTGTAGTTAGGAAAGGGCACGGGGTCACGTGTTTGGTCATACATCTTGATATTATACAAATTACAAATAAACAACTATCACTCAACACTCGGCAGCGCCTAGCAACATTTAATCAAACTGTATTTTTCCGTTTAATATGTTTCTCGCAACGAATTCATGTTTTTTAGATGTCCTAAAATAAATCATTCTGTAGGAAAAAAAAAAAGAGGAAAAAAAAAAAGAAAAGAAATACAAAACAAATCCAGTTTAATTTCTTTTCGGTACTTGAATGTTGCGAACGGATTGCAATAGAGCCGGTGGATAAAATCAATGTGTATAGACATCTTCCCAGGCTTGTAGATGTTGAGAGGACGTAAACAAGAGATAGAAAGAGAGAAAAAGAGAGAAAGAAGAGATGCGAAGAGTGATAAGCGAATTTTTTTCTATTACCTAACCTCCTGGGAAAGTCGTTGGACCTCCAATGTTGATTCTTATACAATTTCTGTTTTGTTCTTCTGCTGTCAACAAAGAATCGGCTCGTCCTTTTCTCTATGCCATCCACGCAGCGACTTGTCTTTCTCAATTTTCCCGACTCATGTTTTCCCGCATCACGTTTTCCCGCCTCACGTATTCCCGCTTCGCATTGGGTCGAGACCAATCGTCATACTAAGTCTGAACACCCGGGCATGCTACCCTGCCTCATAAAGGCGCCTGGGTGGAAACCATTGTAGGAGGAAACGATTAGGCCAAAGGGTATCAAAACAAGACTCCCGTGGGGGTGCGAGAGCATCCTCATTACTCTGTGCGGAGTTGTAAAAAAAAAAGCTACCACAACCTTGTCACAATCCAGGCGCCGTTCCTCAAGGGGCCGTTACATAAATGGCTTGTCCTGCATGGTTAGTCTGGTATAAAAAAAAAGGAAAATGGCGAGAGGTCCGGGTGTACGCGGCCTCTGGCCGCGAGTCTGACCCCCGCCAGACAGAACAGTGTACAGTGTTCTCTTTCAGGCCGGTGAGAGGGAGCTCTTGTTCACTTTTGCTGGCTTAGAGTTCCATGAGCCGAAAGCTCAACTCTACCTAACAGTTTCAAGAAGCAGCCTCTATTTCCTCTAGCTTTGTTTCGTCTCTCTCCCTATCTCTCTCTCTCTCTCTCTCTCTCTCTATTTGAGTCTGTAAAAAACAAAAAACGCCAGCACACCTAAAATGGTTATCAGACTCGGGTGGAAACGGATATATATATATATATATATATATATATATATATATATATATATATATATATATATATATATATATATATATATATATATATATATATATATATATATATATATTGTAAACGATTACATTAAGAAACTAGCTATTTATGTCATGGATTAAAAAATCAACATACAGGGTAGAGAGTCGTTAGAAACTGTTTTCGAGATCCCTATCCAACCAGTGTCCACACATCTTTTTGAACCCATGAATGATGAAGAGTTTGCCAGGTAATAAGAAGATTTGTAAACAGAGGCATAACTCTAGACAAAGTTCCTTTCTGATTCGTCATTCACTTTTTCTTGACCTGGTAATCCCCTACACTTAGGTGTGGTCTCTTACCTGGCAACTCAGTTTAAAGTGTCGTGATTGTTAGAACATAGAATGTGTTGTGATGGTAAAAACATGAAATGTGTCGTGATGGTAAAAACATGAAATGTGTCGCGATGGTAAAAACATGAAATCGTGATAGTAAGAACATGAAATTTGTCGTGATTGTAAGAACATGAAATGTGTCGTGATTGTATGATCATGAAATGTGTCTTGATGGTAAGAACACGAAAATGTGTCGTGATGTTAAGATCATGAAATGTGTCGTGATGGTAAGATCATGAAATGTGTCGTGATGGTAAGAACATGAAATGTGTCGTGATGTTAAGATCATGAAATGTGTCGTGATGGTAAGAACATGAAAATGTGTCGTGATGTTAAGATCATGAAACGTGTCGTGATGGTAAAAATATGAAATGTCTGATCTTTAACAAAACATCATCTTGTTTACATTTAAGCTCTTGTTACAGTCTTTAGAAATCATTTTACCAGTCCCAAAATATATACAAGGGCAAACCACTCATCTCTCCAATCTGACAAACAGGACTGTCATGAATAAAAAACCCAATACGAATGAGTTTGTTACTCTTTAGCTTCACCTACATATTGGTCATCCAGCTTTCCAGCCAGGCCACGCCACTGGCGTAAAGGCTCGCAAAAGGACAAAACAACTACCGTCAGCAGCAACACCAACAGGCGTAAAAAATACGGACATAAAAAGAGTATCAAGTCTGTTTTCTCTGTAGACGAAAAAAAAAACAATGGACAGAAAATGTTTCCAATTGATTACTGACCGACTGCAGAATCCTCCCCAGAGAAGATGTCACCAGAGAATGTCCTACGTGACATGAAGGACAAAACATTTTCAGACAAACTAGTGGTAAAGACTGGTCTAAAATATCTCTTGGTCATCAAAACGCTTGAACAGTTGGCTCTTCTAATCCAGGGTCTCAATTGTTTGATTCGTTGTTGTTTTTGTTGAAAGACGAAGTCATTTAAACTCTGTAACACAAAACCCAGCGATCTCACGTTGCATTGAAAACAAGTCACGCCGAACAAAACATAGAATAGCAACAAAGTAATACACGGCACACAACAACTGTCACGTGGTACAATAGTAACAAACATGAAAAACATTAACGTTGCATCAGAACTTTGAATGGTCTAAAATATCATAATGTTCGATTTTCATTTTCTCTTCTAGTTTCTGAGATCTAAACGGGACGGACGGACAGACCACACAAAACTATTAGTGTCTATTCCTCTTTCGGGGGCCGCTAAAAAAACCTAGGCTTTTATTAAGTGTAACTATTAGTTTGGATCAGTCATATAATGAAATTTGAAATAAGTTGCAGACAACAATCTATAAAGCATGGGCGGATCCAGAACATTGGAGTGGGGGGGGGGGGCGATTATTTTCCCTAACCCTATCGCCCAGTAAACCCTAACCCTATTCATAAACGTATGTACAGAATATATATGCTAAAAGCATTTTTTTCACTGAAGAAACGCATTTTCCTTACCTAAAGCTCATTAGTCATCCTATTAAAAAAGGAAATTTTGAATAATGTACTTGAATTTATAGGCCCTTGATACATTGCAAATAAAACCGATTTGTTCCTTGAAAAGATCAGATACCCTACATATTTAGACTAAGGCTTTGAGGATCGCCGCCGAAAAAAAAATCGATAAATAATATTCAATAAAATTCAAGCATAAATTGTGAGTTATAGTCCCAAATTTAACTAGAAAAATATCAGATTGAGTAAAGGTTGGAAAAAGGCGACTAGGAAAACATTATTGGTGTTTAAAACTCATCTCAATCGTGACTCTTATACTGAAAATTTTCGTTTCGCCCGTACCGCCCCCCCCCCCCAGATCCTCCAGTGCTATAGTTCAGCTTTTACCACCACCACTACCACCACCACCACTACTACTATTACTACTACCTCAGTCAAGTACTATTTATTTCCCTTGTTTGATATACCAAACAAAGTAGTTTATTACCAATAGTTAATTAACTAATTTGTAATTTTTTTAAAATTGATCCTTGTGTATTCCTGTAAAATTGTTCAAAATTTCAGCTTGACCCTAGGTCGGGTGTCTAAGAGATAATGTGTCCAAACTCTTGGCCAGACAAAGTGAGTTGATTTAAGCTTTGTAAAAAGCTGTTAGCCTACTAAAGGTCTAAAGCTGCTCTATCAACCTAATGTATTTATGTTGCCCTCCTGTGTCTGCCATGTGGTTTGAAAACACTGTGGAGGCGTAGAAACTGTAGGCGAGTCATCCAATCACGTGACATATGAGTAGTGAATGTTAAGGCAATGACCTCCAGGGATCAAACGTTTTGTTTTTTTTCAATCTGATGGTTTGAGAAGTTAGCCTGGTCACTGATTAGTAATGTCACCAAATCAGAGATCCGCTATCAGTTTCATTCGTTGGAGCTTGATTAAAGACAACATAAAATTCCCCTTTCAGACCTTTCGATCTATAGGATAGATGATGTTAAAGTCGTCTGTTTCTTTGGCCAACTGATAACAAGAAGGGTGCCATGTAACCAACATAGAAAACCAACTTCCTTTACTTTCCTGAACTAAAGTCAGCTACTCATTAGAGTTAGGTGGGCTCAGGGGCGCCGTAACAATCCCAAAATTCAAAATCCCAGTGTTCACTGATATTCGAATCCAGGACCCCAGGTTCGGAAGCGAAGCGCTTTACCACTAAGCCACCAAGCCTCCAAAGACACCATATACTCTTCATTATTTCTTGAGTATCCGAGTATCACTGTTGGTACTGTTATGGTACGATTAGGAATTTGGCGGGAAAAGTTATTTGTTTCATAAAAAGGGAAAACTTTTGACTTAGAGACAATGACGGGCGACTAGTACAAGACTAGCGAAATGTAAACAGATTACTTTTGACGGCTTTATAGAGAGGCATTTTTAATGGGTGTAGAGACTTAGCTTAACGACATACATATAACCGTAACAAGACAGTATGCGGTAGCAAGTCAGTATGTGGTAACAAGACAGTATGTGGTAACAAGACAGTATGTGGTAACAAGTCAGTATGTGGTAACAAGACAGTATGTGGTAACAAGACAGTATGTGGTAACAAGACAGTATGCGGTAGCAAGACAGTATGCGGTAGCAAGACAGTATGTGGTAACAAGACAGTATGCGGTAGCAAGACAGTATGTGGTAACAAGACAGTATGCGGTAGCAAGACAGTATGTGGTTCAAGACAGTATTTGGTAACAAGACAGTATGTGGTAGCAAGACAGTATTTGGTAACAAGACAGTATGTGGTAACAAGACAGTATGTGGTAACAAGACTGTATGTGGTAATAAGACAGTATGTGGTAACAAGCCAGTATGTGGTAACAAAACAGTATGTAGTAACAAGACACTATGTGGTAGCAAGTCAGTATGTGGTAACAAGTCAGTATGTGGTAACAAGACAGTATGTGGTAACAAGACAGTATGTGGTAGCAAGTCAGTATGTGGTAACAAGACAGTATGTGGTAACAAGACAGTATGTAGTAACAAGACAGTATGTGGTAACAAGACAGTATGTAGTAACAAGACTGTATGTGGTAACAAGACAGTACGTGGTAATAGCAAGACAGTATGTGGTAGCAAGACAGTGTCCAACTTTAGCATCATGCATCATCCAGACTTAGAATGTATTTATCTGAGAATATATATTTTAAGTTGAACCTAACAACAATTATTCAAAAGGATTTTATTTTGATTTCTAGTCCATAGTTTCTGGCCTAATCTAAATAATATTTTTTAAACAAGCTCTCTCTCTCTATTTCTCTTTCTCTCTCTCTCTCTCTCTCTGGCATTTTACATTTCGGGAAATATCATTTTCCCTATGCAACTTCTCATGGGACTAAAGAATTCAATCATTGATACACAACTATCTATGTAAAACACAATGCACTTACATTTTCGGCTTATGTCCTATAATTTTGCGACATATAAATTCGGAGCAAACAATGTCGGGACATATACATTTCCGACACATGGGCTGCAGCCGGATGTCCACCGGAAATTGTCGAAACCAAGGGAGGCAATCCTTTACGCTTCGTTTTAAACTGCTGGATAAAATTTCAAGTACGGCCGGAAAGCATCACGTCGCGGTTGGTTCCGAAGGCCGTAGTTAGCGATTTAGTGATTTAAAGTATTAAATAGCCATACGCATGAGTAGGTGAATAACTCGTCTTGTCATTCAAAATTATTCATTCATTTTTTTTTTTTGAAAATAATATTTCTCCGTCCTTCCATGTATATCATCTCCAGCAATGCCTCGGTGCAACCTTAGAAATGCTTCACTGAAATGCTGGTATTCATTGATCAATTTTTTGTTTCTGCATTCGCTCATTCTAAATAATCTCTTGAGTGATTCTCTTGAGTGATTCTCTTGAGTGATTCTCCTCATTTCTCAAAGATTTATTATCTCTGGCAATTTTTTTCCCCTAGCTTCACATCTATCTAAAACAATGAGAACCGACATTTATAATGTATAAGGCCATTAGATCTTCATGTCAGCAGCTGTCAGCATCGCTGGCATCGTCTGGCATACACTGGACGACGAAAGTCCACGCATTCCCCCAGAGTCCACACACAATAGCGCGCGCACAGACCAGACTGATCCCCTCCCTCCCCTTAATCTTGCTAAGCCCTCACTCCCCCCACACCCATTCTTTTCCCCTTTAGATTGAATGTAGAGACTTGTGGTAATTAGATGACTTTATCTTTTATGTTCAGAAACCTTCCATCTTTTTTTGTTTGTTTTTTCTTCTTAGTCCTCCGCAGATTTCTGACTTTCTTTGTCGTCACTCCCGTCAAAGGGTTTGTTGTCTTTCTCGTTAGTTAACCGCCCTTGACCTTTCAAGATTTCGTCAGATATCCGGTTCTGATGACGCCAACGAAAAAAGAAAATACACCATATAAACGAGATGTTTCCTTTAATCCAGTCATAAATACACCGTCTGCCTTGATTGGCTCTTGTTTCTAGACACGCGAAGGTCAGCGCAGGGCAATTAGTGACCAATTAATCTATAGAGGCGTGTCACCCAGTGCTATCAAGTTGTCCAGTTTGTCTGAAATAGATCTATAGTTATGCATCGGGATGTGTGTCTGTCTGTGTGTTTGTGTGTTAATATGTGTTTGTGTCTGGGTTTTGCAGATATGTGTCTGTGTGAATGTATCCCATTGTAAAAAAAATAGAAATACTTAACTTCCCCACCAGTTGGTTTTGTGTCACGCAACTAATGGCGTCACCCCAATTCAACATTAACAACAAAAACTGACATTTGTTTTTGATTTTATGTTTTTGTTAAAAGATAAGACAGTGATCCAATTACCTACATTCTTTGATCGAGACCAACCGTTACACTAGGCCTGAACACTGACCTGCGACGTCACAACCTGTGGGCAGTTTACACCAATGGCTCGTTGCTAAGTCGTACAGACCTGTGACGTGGCAAACAGCAATTGGTCTCAACTGCCCACAAGTTGCGACGTTGCAGGTCAGGATGGCTGCCTGGTCGTGCGGTTTGAGCGCTGGACTGTCGTTTGGATTTATCGATGGTCCCGGGTTCAAACCCTGCCCGCTCCCATCCCCCGTCGTAATGCTGGAGGTTTTGGACTAGGAAGTAATTATCTTCAACTCTGAAGGAACATCCGAAACATTTAAAACAAACAAAACAGTGTTCAGGCATTCTATGACGGCTGGTGTCGTTTTTATTGGTACACAACTATAACATTTGAACGATTCTTTTTTTTTTAATTATTATTTCTGAAAATGTTTTCCTTAGGTGGGTTCACCTGATCGGTGTCACCCGGTACGGTCCACACCGCCAAACGTAGCTAGCGACGCCGCTGGCCTCTCCTCATTTCCACAAACACATACACATAATGTTTTGTTTGTTCAACAGGGGAAAGAACGAGAACTCTTTTTAAAAAAATGGTTTGAAAAAAATGGGGGAAGAATGCAGTAAGGCAAACAAACATATTCAATGGTTTCCATGGAAACAGCGTTATTATAGGCTAGTCTAAGAAATCTACATATATTGAGAACGTAAATAAAAATGATTTCTATTGGCATGCTGTAGAGAGAACAGGCATTCAAACAAGCCTGAACTGTTGCTTGGGAAACACAGCGTTAACAAACTGACAGCAAGCTATATTAAACAAGGGATTGCATAACCTAAATGAAATGTGCCTTTTTTCATTCACACACGCACAAGTGAACTGCACATTTCGCCCATCCGTCAGTCTGGTACAAATGTTGAATATGTTATTTTACCATTTCCCATTCTCGGATCAAGTTAAAACTATGCACAATTATTCGTTGTCTAAAACAATACATGAATCAATTAAAAAAAACACCAATTAGTTAATTTAATTAATTATCGTAATTTATTATGTTTTCTTTTTGTAGGGAAGGCAGAAAAATCTTGCAATATTGAAAGATATTTCCGCGATTCCACTATATAAGCTTTTTATAAAAAAATATTTTTTCATATTTGACTTTTTGTATGTGTACTGCCCAATGCTAAGATACAGAAAGATAATAACATAAGTTATGTTCTCGGCGAGCCGAACGAGAATTACAGTAGTTGAACCTTAAGTTTATAGTTTAGATATAAGATTCAACCATAGATTTATAGTTTAGATACAAGATTCAACCATAGATTTATAGTTTAGATGTAAGATTCAACCATAGATTTATAGTTTAGATGTAAGATTGAACCACAGATTTATAGTTTAGATCTAAGCTTCAACCACAGATTTATAGTTTAGATGTAAGATTCAACCATAGATTTTTGTTTAGATCTAAGATTCAACCATAGATTTTTGTTTAGATCTAAGATTCAACCATGTCTAGAAATGTGTCTGTGAATTTATTTCACTGTGGAGTAGTTTTGTACTGTTTGTTGCTCTGAAATCATTTGTTCTTTACTAATTAGCCTCGGCCTGGAAACAAGGCGTGGGCTCGGCTAATGATTCTTCTCTTCTCGTTACAGGACTTTGTTCTTGAACGCGCTGCTGGGAGACTATGACAGTACAGTGACACCCACGTTTGACATGTGTAAGTGGTTCATTGATTTCTTGTTTGTAATGTTAGGTTCTCCCAAGACGTCAACTTGTTTCACGTATGGCCCCACTCAGCCACTGCTGGTGTAGTGACCCAATATCCAAGCGTATGCCTGAGATTGTCAACTGTATCCACATAGTAAACTGGTAATATATGAATATGTATCCACATGGTAAACTGGTAATATATGAACATGTATCCACATGGTAAACTGGTAATATATGAACATGTATCCACATGGTAAACTGGTAATATATGAACATGTATCCACATGGTAAACTGGTAATATATGAATATGTATGCATATGGTAAACTGGTAATATATGAACATGTATCCATATAGTTAACTGGTAATATATGAACATGTATCCACATGGTAAACTGGTAATATATGAATATGTATGCATATGGTAAACTGGTAATATATGAACATGTATCCACATGGTAAACTGGTAATATATTGTTGTAACTGAACTGTGATGCTGGTCAGTGTAGCCTCTGTGTAATCAACCGACTCATGCGACACAGGCCTGTGTACTTAAAAAGGGACGGATGTAAACATTCTCCGTGTAGGTCAACGGTGTTTTGGTTATCTGGCTATGAACTATGTGTTGTATCATAAAAACAAAGTTGGGTCAAGTCTGGCGGACTGAGAGAGGAACAAGGTTGTGTATAACTGTTGTGTTCAGACATTGACTTCTGCCCATTTGTAAAGTATTGGATTGTTTTCTCTTCATTATTTATTACACTCATTATAGTGACTAGAGTAACACCTTTAGTTAAATCACTAAGTTTAGAAAGCCTTCAGGATAGAAGACTTAAAGTAGCGAATATACATAAAACACTGAACCATAATTTTCAAATACAAAACAGAATTTAATAAAATACTCAGAAAGACACAAAATTAAATGCACATTCCTCATCCCATATGCTAGGACAAATTTGTACAAGTACTCTTTCTTCCCTAAGTGCTATTTTTTTCCCCATCAATAGCCAAATTAGTGAGTCGCTTATTTTTCATCGTTGCTCGCCATTAATTGTTGATAAACTTTAAAACTGAAAAAACTTCACTTACATATATGCAGCACTTACCGCAAGTGTCAGAAATATTCAAATAAAGACGATATTTATAAATCAATAATCTAGCCGATATCTGAGATGATGCAAATGAAAGACCAAAGAATCATTAGCCCGTTATTTTACGTGACAAAGTAATCTTAACATTTGGAAAAATTTGATCCAGTTTTTAGATTTTAGATGTACTGTCAAAATTGTCGAGAGATATGTTGGCTCGTAATCCCCCACTATTGCAATAAGTTCGTTTTGTATTTGTAGTGACATATACACATTCTGTCAGATTCTGCTTTGAGAGAAAAGGAATGATGTTCAAGATTCTTTTCAGGTAGCATTATCAGATTTTTGCCATTTGGACCCTTTGATCCCTATCGTCAGCCATTTCAACCTGACATAATAATTTCTCCATCTGAGCAGAGGCGTATCTAAGATTTTGCCATCATTTGGGGGCTTTTTTGGGGGCCCCTGCATTTTTAGTAATATTTAAAGTAAAAAACACTAATTTGGGGGCCCCCTCAAGTTGGGGCCCGGGAGGATTTTCAGATTCTCCCCCCTCCTACCCCACCCTAGCTATGCCACTGCATCTGAGCTAGAACTATGCGTGCCGAGTATAGTCTCTAGTCTTCAGCAATGACCATAATGTTGTTTATATGACAGTATGCCAATTAAATAGTTGGTGATTAAAAAATACATACGAGAATATAATTTGAATGAAAAATATTGGTATCACTGTCATCGCTCAATGGGCATAAACATTTTCTAGTATCAGTGAATTCTTTTCAAAATAGCTGAAGCTAAAAAGAATCATAGTGAAATGAAATTAAATTACAATTATCTTAACGACAGTCTCGTCATTTGCCTTCACTGCACGTGCATTAGGAATCAGTGAATGGTCAATGTCGCTGCTGCCCTGATCCTCGAAGGACACTCTTCAGAATGACTTCTAGTTCTGTTCATTCTTTCTCCAGGGAAGCAACTGTGCTGACATTTTAATTAAGATCGCTAACGTGGTTATTCTTATTGGCAAGTTTTTGTCAGCCACTTTGTCAATTAGCTTTGTCCTATAACATTGAGGGTTCTAATCCATTCATTTTTTTTGTTTCTTTTACGAACAAGGGTTAATAGCTAAATATAGTAAAAAAAAGGTAAAGTTACCCTTTCAGCGAAATATAGAAACAACTAAACTAAAAAAAATATTTTCCTTTTAATGGTAATCACGAATGGGTTCTATTTGTTCAAGAATTTTTTCAAATCTATTAATTAGGTCTAAATGAATTTTACTCAGTCTTCTATTTCTATGGCGAAAGACGGTCAACGGATCTTGTGTGGTGCCCCAACGGTTCAACAGACTAAGGGATAGTTGAAGGTGAAGGTGAAAACGTTTACGGTGGTGAACTACCACATTACTACAAACGAACTAAGAAGTACTTAGAATTTCGGTCCTAAACAAACTTTTACAATTGGACAAGAAAAAGCCTATTTCAGCTATGTGCTAGTGCAGTGATGCCCAAAATACGGCCCGCGGGTCAGATACGGCCAGCCTATATGTCGGCAAAAAGGGTAGGCACAACCCTCCAAAAAAAAAGAGGTCAAATTATGTTGGGCCTCACTTGTAAAGAAAGTGTGGCTGTTTAAAAAAAGAACAATATATAAACCTCATTATCAAACAAATAGGACGGCATTTTTGGTTTGAGCCGCGAATAAAAAGATTGTTAAACTACGCCTACAGATTGGAGATCGATGGAAGTATTTAGCAAAATAAGCGACAAGAAAATGAGTTGGTTTTATTGTAAGTACAGAAATTAAGCCATTTTCTGATGCGTGAAAGAAATCACTTCAGATATCCAATTTCTTAAGGTAACTACTAGATCCACGGGTTTCTAATCAAATAGTCTCAATATCAAGTATATTTCATTTCGTTTTTTTTTTTTTTTTGTTTTTTGTGCATTTTCGTTCATGTGGCCCGCGACACGGGAGTAAGAAATTTAAATGGCCCGCAGGTCGAATTTGATTGGACATCACTGTGCTAGTTTATTGTTTTTGTTATTGAGATAATGTATATGTCCCTAGAGACTGCTCATAATGTTATAATCTTCTCTTTTTTTTTTCCTCACATCAAATCTGAGTAGCGCTGCCAACTCTGGTGAATGTCTCACTTCAAATAAACGCTCTCAACTCGGTCAACGAGCAGACTATGGTAAAATATATCACTTTGTTTTAAAGCTATCGATAGGGTTACCAGACACCTGCACACTCTAGGAAAGGACAAAAAGGAGGACACAACCTTAATAGGAGGACAAAAAGGAGGACACAACCTTAATAGGAGGACAAAAAGGAGGACACAACCTTAATAGGAGGACAAAAAGGAGGACACAACCTTAATAGGAGGACAAAAAGGAGGACACAACCTTAATAGGAGGACAAAAAGTAAACTTTGAAAACTAGGCTTACAATGATAAATAATTGACATAAAATCAAAGGCTGTTAAAACAGTGACATCTAGAGTCTATAGTAAGCATCATATTACAAAGTCAAGGCGACTTTCATTATAAGAAAGATCTTCATTTAGGTTTTTTTTCCTTCTGATTTTACTTTGTGAGAATAAAGGTCTGTAACTAACACAATGGAGAGTCTATGTTTCTATGTTAACCGATGCTTGTCAAAAAGCCTGATATCTTTCTGATACATAGGCCTCGATTGATGCATACTCTGCTATGATAGTAAACAAAACAAGAAAGTCGGACATATTCTCCTTTTTTAGCGGACGTTTGGTAACCCTAATTTTACATACGTCTCGTAGATTAATACATTTGTTTCTTTAATTACTGAAGGCCTTATTATAATTTTGAATAACTTGTCAATCAGGACTTTTCCATTAATGTCCTGGTCACCCAGTCTTGGTACGACTTCCGGCTTCAGTTTTACGAGCTCATCAACGCTGACCATTTGGAGCTGGACTCTAAGCTCATCGCCAAGTTCTGGGTCCCTGACCTCTACTTCGTCAACGAGAAGTCGTCCGAGTTTCACGACATAACAGTCCCTAACAGGCTGTTGCATTTGTACAGAGATGGAAGAGTCGTCTACAAAATGAGGTAAGTACATTGATTTGACTTGATTCGGAAAGAACCCGCTTCATAATGCACCCCGATCAGGGCTGGCCCTAACAATCGCGGGGCCCCTATGCGAAACGGATTGCGCGGGGCCCTGCCTGGGTAGGGTTTAAGGATAATAAGTGGAAATAAAGATTTTGTTTTAGAAAATAAATTCGTTATTGTATTACATTTTTATCAAATGAAAGCTGACAATGCCGATTTTTTGTTATTGCGCGTAGAATTGGCGTTTTACATATTGAATGACACCCCAATTTGAGATTTGTATGAGTTTTTGGGAAATTGTAATAATTTCAGGAAATTTTCAGGACTTTTTCGTATATTTTGCAATTTCAGGAGATTTCCTGGAGCTCCTGGAAAATCAGGAGGCCGTGAGAACCCTGTTATAAGTTACAATGGTTTAATTTTATAATTTACACCTAGAATTAGCGCAGGACCCATTAAAGTGCGGGACCTACATGTATATTTGCGTATATATAGTAGATTACAAGAGTTATACTCTTTCGCTATGTTAGTAATGCCTCTTGCAGTAGATTCAATATCTTAACATAGTGGTTAATCAAAATGCGGACATTTGAACGCCGTTCGTGTAGATTATAGCCCAAACCTAGTATTTGTTCTTGATCTATTGATTTTATTCGATGTAGTTAAAACCGTCTTCCTGCTCTGTTACACGAGACTTTCCAAGTAGTATTGGAACTTTTCTAGTTTGATATCAAGTTTCTACACAATTCTATACAAGTTCCACCCCTTAGACTGTGCATTGGTAACAGAAAGCTTCAATTATGGATGAGAATGTTTATATGAATACGTAAATACACTAAAGAAACCAAAGCGTCTAGATAGATAATCGATGGAAAAGTATAAAACTATAATAATAGAGACACACTCAGGGAAAGCTTATTGAGACGTCCAATAATCCACGCAGCGCGGAGGAGTACACTTATCTAGTGGGTGGTGTGGCAACTTAATGGCTATTCCCGCACCATTATCTAGGACCATCATCACTAACGAAAATACTCTCCTGGTAATTTTCTGTTGTTTTTTTTTCTTTATAGTAATTTATATGGAGCACTACCATTGGCGGGGTTACTGTGAGAGTAAGAGTGGGTATGTAAGAAGTTACAGTTTACTTTGCAAGTACTTTCTACACCTCTGAGCCCACCCACCCCGCAAGCATTTTTAAATTCTATCCCCCTCCCCAATTTCTTTTCCTCATCCTTTCCAACGCTTGTCTCTAGCACTGAACAGTGTTGCTTTGAAAAAGAAACATAGCCTAATGGAGATAGAACAACTCAAGATACTAGCCAATGTTTACCAAAGTCCCGATCTTTTTTTTTCTATGTTTAAGCCCTATTAAATAAGGTTAACATCAAGTGAAAATGTTGCAATTGTTGAACTTAGAAACCACACAAAAAAAACTTAGCCTGAGAAAGACTGGCTGTATACCTTCTGAAACGTTTATACATGACCATCAATGTATCGGATAGTCACATAGATTATTTATGAGACTTGTATCCTAGGCTCGCCATCAAGTGTCTTACAATCATCTACACATTTAAGGGTTGTGACGAAAATGTTAAAAAGAATAGAGGCCATTCTGACAGCCGCTGAAAGAGGGAGATAAAGGGATGGAGAGCAGGGGAGGGATGGGAAACTTGGGAGAGAGAATGAGGAAAATGGAAAAGAGGGAAAGAGAGAAGAATAAGAGAGAGGGAGAGAGAGAGAGAGAGAGGGGAGAATAGAAAGAAAAGAGATGGAAAGAAAGAGTGAAAGAGAGAGAGGGACAGGGGAGAATAGAAAGACAATAGATGGAAAGAAAGAGTGAAAGAGAGATAAAGAGAGAATGGGGAGAATAGAAAGAAAAGAGATGGAAAGAAAGAGTGAAAGAGAGAGAGAGAATGGAGAGAATAGAAAGAAAAGAGATGGAAAGAAAGAGTGAAAGAGAGAGAGGGACAGGGGCGAATAGAAAAACAATAGATGGAAAGAAAGAGTGAAAGAGAGAGAAAGAGAGAATGGGGAGAATAGAAAGAAAAGAGATGGAAAGAAAGAGTGAAAGAGAGAGAATGGAGAGAATAGAAAGACAAGAGATGGAATGAAATAGTGAAAGAGAGAGAAAGAGAGAGACAGGAAGAGTGAGTTAGAAGAAAAGAAAAAGAAAGAGAGAATGTGTGTGTGTGTGAGAGAGAGAGAGAAAGAGAAAGAGAGAATGAAAGAAAGAGGCCTTTAAATTTTTACATTACAAAGCTCTCCTGCGTAGTCTCATCTTCTGTGTACACACTGATGACTGTAAGAGTCCAATCTCTCGCTTTGAAAAGGCGATTATATACGAGGCTTGAGTAGGTCGGGTCTAGTTCAGCTCGATATAGATTAGATGTATACATGATCCCTAGCAGAAAGTTCCCCCACCAAAGATTATAGTAATAACCTAAATCGACTGATCAATATTTGTGTGTAACTTGTTACAGTATACCAAACAAAAATTGAGATCACCCCGAAGTAAGGGCTTATAATAAATGTTTGCTTTCTCTAAGAAGTGTCGTTATGAGATCGTTATGAGATTTGAAAAGATTAGCTGGCTGGGATGAAGGTGCGGTGGCTGAGTGGTAAAGCGTTTGGCTACTCGAAACAAAGAGTCCCAGGTTCAAATTCTGGAATTTTTAATTCCGGGATCTTTAGGGCGTCTTGGAGTCCACCCAGCTCTAATGCGCGCCTGACTTTAGTTGGGAAAAAATTAAAGGCGGTTAGTCATTGTGCTGGCCACATGATTTCTTTGTTAACAGAGTTTGATGATGACTAGGATAACGATGATGACAATGATTGGTTGAAAAAATGAATGAAAGATTCGTGAAAAACAACAACAACAACATCACGACTAGTATTCACAGACAATAATGAATGACGTTTACATGAATAATGCAAAATATCTGACTTTAAAATTTAAACAAAATAGTTCTTTATTTTCTCTTTAAAATGTCATCATTACATTTTTCTATTTTAAATCCAAGCATTAAAAAATATGTAGTTCCACCAGATTTTACTACATACTATTTAGAGTTAATTATTTAGCACAAAACAAAGTAATTAAACATAATTGTAAACGCTAAAAGAACAAATATTCTTTTTTGTCTTACACTAATCAAGAAAAATAATTATGGCATATATATATATGCACCCGATGACCTTGACCTTAAGGTACAGGGTTTTTTTTTGTTCATCCCTCGTCCATTCAATCTCAAATCTCTTCATTTCAGAATCTCCCTGACAGCGACTTGCTTGATGCAACTCCACAGGTTCCCAATGGATCAACAAACGTGTTCTCTCTTAATGAAGAGCTGTAAGTAGGTTCCTCACATTAAAGTTAGGCTGGGTATTTTAATGACCTAGGTATTTTTAACATAGATCCGGAGTTAGATAGAAATCGAATTCGTTAGTTCATTTTAAAAGCGATATTATATGGTTGTGGAAGTTGGACACTGAACGCTGAGGCCGAAAGAATTCAAACCTTTGACGGTAAATGCTACAAAAAACAAATGCTGGGTGTCAGATACCAAGAAAAGAAGACAAATGAGTTTGTACAATTCAACACTTGCTTGCAAGTTCTACACTTACGCAGTACTTGACTATTATCAAGGGCTTTTTGTAGACGCCAGTACATAATTTTTCCCTGCATCATCTAGCTATTTGTATAAACTTGTCGAGATCTCGTGAGAGTTTGTTGAACTTAGGGACGTCCTTAGAAATTCCCAAATACCAGCCGAGTTTCCAGCTCTTTGACTCTTTCAAAGTTTCGCCAGCTAGTTGATAAGCTTCATAATGAAAAGAATGCAGTGCCGATACAGATAATGATTTTTAACAAAGTTCCTATTTAACAATAAATATAAGTACAAGATTACATTGCCATAAGAGCTCAATGCAAATCATAATATCTAGAATCAACAGTGACTAGCTCCCATTACAAAAACAAAAGTTCAAATTACATATGTTAAACTTTTGTGAGTTAAATTTGGTTATCAAATGCACTTTTAATACAACGCAAAAACTATATGCATGTTAAAGTATTGATATTTAAATAATGTAACAGTTTTTTTTAATTTTAACAAAGAAATGAATTTTAATTTGTAAAATAAACATTCAAAGGAGGCTGTCCACTGGCGTGATTACAATAAATTAGAGTTATAAATGAAGACCATAAGAATTGTCTTTCTTCTCGATCTCCCACTGTCTAAACAACAAATTAAATCAAAGACTGGAAAGAAGCACACAATGGTTTTAAAAGTACCTAGATCTATGTGATCACATGTTGAACACTTTCAAAGGATCCTGTGATATCAGAGAAAGATTTTAAAGCTTCTTCGTTCTCAATGTCGGAGGATTCAGATCAGGAATCCTATATCTGAGATTTACAGCGCAGTGGCTTCCAGATCAGGCAGTTCTCCGAATAGTTTTTGTTCTATAGGAAGGTTTGGGGGCCAGAGTTCGGGCCCCTTGATATAGTAGATTTTAAAGCACATCAACACATCTACAAATGTCTGAAAATGAGATATTTTGATTGAGAAGTGAAATAAAAAAAAAGAAGTTTGTTTCTCATCAATCTCTTCATCTTTGAATCCATTCTTTTCTCTTTCTGAATTATGCATTGATTAAACAACATCAGGAATTGAAACAAACAAATAAACAAACAAAACTTAAACACAAACTCCAGCATGAGTATTGATTCTTTCATTTATTCACACTTTGGCATAAAATTATATATGTGTGTGTGTGTGTGTTCGTGCTTGAAACCAATGTAGTTGGTGAATCAAATCATAACACTAACAAGGGAATGTTACTATAGACGGACGCTGGTCATATCGTATCAGTGCTCACATTGCTATCATGTGCACTGCATGAGGAACAAGACAAACATAAAATACTAGTCGACGGGCGGCGTAGCATACGCCGCTATTTTGCTGGGCCGGCCTTAGGTGACCGCAGTGGGCTCCGCACTTATGCGACCGCAGTGGGCCCCGCACTTTCATAGGACCCGCGCTAATTCCCGTGGCCTCCTGTCAATTTACCAGGAGCTCCTGAAATTGCAAAATATACGAAAAAGTACTGGAAATATACGGAAATTATTACAATCTTTAGAAAACTGATACGAATCTCCTGAAATATAAAGACAAAAATTGTCATTTTGGGGTGTCATTCAATAAGGAAAATGCCTATCCTACGCGCAATAAAAAAAACGGCATTATCCCATAATTTTGGAATCTGGTGAAAGAAGCTTCTCGCGCCTCAAACTAATAAAGAATTACTTTAGTTCAACATTTCTCGTGTATAGATTGAAACATTTGTTTATTCTTGCTATTGAGCGTTATCTATGTAGGAAATAGAATTTTTATGATATACTGTATGACTTCGCTACATGCAAGGCTCGTAAAGTTCGTGGGATAACTCTATCCGCAGAAATAAAAGAGTGATCTTTCCTTTACTTCTTCTTGTTGTCCAAACTGTTGAGCGAAGAAGAGAATTATATATATATAGATATTAAAAAAACAACAACCAAAGTTTATAAGAAGTGTACTTGTATCGATTAGTTTGGATCAGTCATGTAATTAAATTTGTAATAGATCTAGACTAACAATAATACATCTGTGCTATTATTAATATTTTTAGAAATCATTTTTGTTTAGCGCAAATTTCATGCTTTAAGCTTTCTCAACGCGCTGTAATCCTATCACCCGTTTTGGTCAAATTGGGAAAGGGGCGGGGTAAAAGATGGGGTATCTTTATGAATGTTACCGTGATCGCTGTAAAAAAAAGTTGTACAACTTGAATTCGAAATCATGGCTCAAGCCGCCTCAATTCAACTTATACCACCACATCTGTCAAGTACAATTTCTTTCCCTTGTTCAAAAAAATAATTAATACCAATAGTAAATTATTATTTCAAAAATTAATTCTTGTTTGTCAGGTAAAAGAAATAACTGTACAAAATTTCAGCTTGATCCAGCAGAAAGGATGTGGGAGAAATAATGTGTACAAACTTTTTACCACACGGACAAAGTGAAATGATATAAGCTTTGTAGAAAGGATTAGAAAACAGAATCTAAAAATAATGTGATCTATATGTTTAGACAGGGAGCACCGAAAAGAATTAGGCATTGTATGTAGACTCCTCAGTGTAATAAGCATTCCAATTTTCAATCCTTGCATTTAGTTTGAATTTGTAAAAAATGAGAGAAAAAACAATTATTCATGATACCATCATCCTTATTGACTCTCATCTTGCGTCGAATTGAAATACAATATCATAGCTAACATCTAATTCCAACACAATAATTCGAAACATTACAGTTCTGTTTAAATAATAGAATCATTAGATCTATATCTGTTATTATCGTTTTGTACTAGGTGTCTTGTATTCTCCTAGCTTGCACAGTGCGGTCTTTTTGTGAATATTTGTGTGTGTGTGTGTTGGGTGCCCGGGGGGTAGTGGAAGAAAGTTTTTGTGCTGACTTTCGGTTCTCGGCTAATAAGTCAGCCCGAGTGAATCATTAAAATCACATCGGAATTTAAACTCTAGCCTCTGAGTTGGGTAGCTAAGCTTCTTTGTACGAGACATACAAAATTATGATCTATTGGTATGTGTGTGATATTCTCATTCATGAAACTATAATCTACTTTATAGATAGAACTACACTTTCTAGATCTTGGTGGCCAAAGTAACTCGACTTTTATGTTATAGAGTTTGTGTGCGATTGTCTGATGTAGCCATGAGTAATATTATGGCAGATGATATGCTTAAATAGGCAGTTTAAATTCTAACATAACCCCATCGCAAGTGAGGGAGTGAAAGTTGAAGTGGGGGGGGGGGAACGAGCAAAAGACGAATGACTTGATGACTTGTATTTAATTTAAAATATTTATTATTTCCCTTGTATTTCTACACTCAAGTTGAAAGCTATGTATAGCCAGCCAATAAAAGCTTCGTTTACTTTGAAGTTCAACAAGAAATTTTATTCAAAACTAGCCGAATATGATCCGCGGCCTGCGGGCCGGGTTTACCCGATTCGTTTTTGAACGTTTTCGCTCTTAAGAGAGATAAATTTAGGTATTTTCTTTTTATTATTAGGGCTCCCGTTTGTGGGAAGATATTAAAGATACACTACAGTCTCTGCCATGACCTAAGGAACATTTATGTCAAGTTTTATCAACATTGGTCAAACGGTTTTGATTTCTATGCGGGATATTTCAATCTGTATACAACAAAATGTCTAATGATATAAAATTGTTATTATTAACAATATGATTATTTGTACTTGTGTTAACAGTCAATGGTAGAACGCTATATTTAGCCCCGGTATTGATGTCAAAGGGAAGTAAGTAATGGACCCAGATTCTTCAGGGTTAACGCGTAATTGCGTTTTTTACCCAGGGGACTTCACCGCCACCGCTCCCCTGACTCTTCTGGTGACTGTCATAGTCTTTAATCAGAATCCGGCGGAAATAATATGGCGCCACGTCACATGACCTCTCTCTGTTGGTGCTCCACGATGATCTAAAAACTTCTTAGATTGAAGAAGTGTGTACACAAGATGAGCGATTGATAGGATATACTTGTTGACAATATATTGACCCATTTCATTTCCCATTATACATCTGCAATCTATTTGAAGTTCGGAGGATTCTTTCCGAGTCGGCGTTAAAGGAAAAACAAAAGATGAAAAGATAGAGATCTAGCTTAGTTGAACACAAAAAAAAACATTCTCAAACAGTGTAATCAGTGCTGTCTGGCAGCTTTCAATATCTTTGTTACAAGTTTGTAATCGTTCTTTCGGCAATTAGCTTCGTATATGAATTTACATAAGTATTATTAATTGTTTCGACAATTAGTTTCACATTAGTATATACGTATACATTTGAAGAGAAAGATGAATGAAATATGTTGTAGTAAATCTAAGGCAAGCACTCAACGAAAGGTAGAAGGTAATAATAGTCGATACATTTATTTACAGCTATAAACAAATAGTTAGATATGGACTTCAGCTATCAAGTCACAGGGAGTAATGTCTTAAGTTCTACCAAGACCTACTTAACACTAGAACAGACTACCGACAAACTTCCCAGTGTCGCTTCAGGTCCTCCAAACAGTTCACTGGTATCACGCAGGACAGCACTTAGCCCAAGACAGTTCAGACCCCATAACCTGCAGATCCCTTCAGCCGGATCTACAACAGTCCTTCCTGTAGAATCAACTTGTGTTCTCCTACTCGTGGTGAACGGTGCTCTGATCCGCACCATCAGTGTCGGCACGGGAGCGGAGTTACAACAATATTATTTATTTCGCTATGTTTGATTCTACATTTCTTCTTATTAAGAGACCAGTGCATCTAGTGCTGCCATTTAACATATAACATTTACGCTTTAAGCTCTCAAGAGATGTGCAAACAGGAAGTTATATTGCTTAAGACATTCAAGTCTCTATACAAAAGAGGGGAGAATGAGAGGAAATTAATTAGAAATCAAAAGTAATTATTGCATTTCCCGTTCTAGATAATGTTATTTATAGACCTGTATAAAAAAAGGCGGGGTGGGGGGGTGGGGGGGGGGGAGTCCTTCAGTAAATAAGTTTTAACATTCATGTTGAATACTTTTGTGAATCTTATTGAAATGAGGTTCCATATTGTTAGTTAAAAGTGTGTGCTCAAACGTGTCGTGATTTCTCATTGGAGTATTGAAGTGTTTTATTTCGTTAAGAGGACAGGGGCGTAGCTAGTGATTTGGGGGCCCGAGAGGCTTGGTCTCTTTAGGGGGGCCTTTGCATTTTGATATCCGTCATCATGACATTAGATGATGGCGTAATATTTAATGTTAAAAAAAATTCGAAAAACACATTTGGGAGCCCCCCTCAATTGGGGGCCTGGGGGGATTCAGACGACGGACGCAGGAACTGAACTACTGACTACAGGGCCGCCGCTACCTATTGTGCAATGTGTGCATTGCACGCAGGCGGACGACTTTAAGGGGCGGCCAAATCATTATTGCAAGGTTTTTTAAAAAAAAATTAGTTAAATAAAAAATGTTCTTAAATATTTTATATAAATTCTAATTATTCCATTATCCTTTGAAAATATAAACGATATTCGTGCATAAGAAATTATTTTGGAAACTAGAATCAAAAAAATAGAGCAGTGTACGAGGGAATCCCACGGGTTTTTCAATAGGCACCTACTCATTTCTGGCCATGAATTTTCGCGGTTGTTGTAATATTTGTTTAAGTCAAATAGCCCGCACTATAAGTAGATCTATTACCGGTAATTAAAAAGTCAAAAAAGGGGTGTTATGGAGTGTGTGTGTTTCCTAGGCGACGGTAAGAAGAGGTTAAGCGATTGATTGGTGGTTATGCAGTGACCGTGATAAAATTAGCGTGCCTAGTGCAAATGTGAGACGATCTTAAGACATGAAAGAGTAAAGACTTTTTTTTTGTGAGCTAGATTTTGTTTAAATATCAGTTTATTTCATTACTATTAGATCTATATCTCAAGTTAAATCTGTGAATACTAAAACAGTTCTATTGAGTTTTTGTTCACAAAGAAGTTAGTTCAAGTTATTTAAAGTTTAGTTATTAACAAATATAAAACGCTTACATCGGTTTAGTTGTACTAGCTGTCTTGAGCTACAAGCCAACAATCGACCAACAACCTTAAAAGGGGGAGGGGGCGGCGAAAACAATGTTCAGACCCCTCGCCGGCTTGAGTGGAAACCTGCCATATCTTCAATTCTACCTTCATGAGGAACTTTTTACAAGGCTTACACATTATGTAAACAAGACGTTAATTTGGTTTCTATCATTTCTATACACAGTGTTCAATTAAAGAAGGCTAAATGAAAAATAAAACCTAAAAGTTGTGACTAAGTTTCTTTTTTTTTTACTACATTCTAAAAAAAAACTCACGGACCTCACTATTGGAGCCTACATCGCTCCCCTGGGCTACAGCTTCTTAAAGGGGCTCGAACGAAAATGTTGTTATCTAGGGAGTCGCCACTCGGGAATGTGAGAAACAAGCTGCCTTACTATGTTTTATTTCAAGCCATTGTATAAGTGACTTGTACTTTGGAGTATTTACTTTGTATTAAACTCATGAAAAATATTCAGCGCTGAGTTGCTTCATTTGTTGGATAAATTTGTAGACAACTCTGAATCCATGTATGTCAGATGATTGTGGATGCAATGCACATCTCTCCAAAATACAATCGTGATAATTATTATGAAAGTTTACGAACGTTGAAAAAGTTTTGATGGCTTTTGTATTTCCAGCTTTTATTTATTCTTATGCTTTAACTTGCAATAACAAACACGTGAACATATCCACGTCCAGACCATATAACTCTATAATGTTTATTACAAAGAAACAATAATTCAGATTTCTGTAGGCACGTATATCCATAATTGTTCCTAGTGCATGGCTCATAGTTGTACTTGAGGGATACAACAGCGGTGCAAATATGCAAGGAAAAAATTGAACGGTCTACAAAAAATGGATTTAAATCAAAAGCCACTTTTGGAACAGCGTCCAGCTCAGTCTTAATGGAATTGTTTTTTAGAGAAAAAAAAAAGGGGGGGGGGGCATTTTTAATTTCGCACGCAGGCGGCCACAACCCTCGCGGCGGCCCTGACTGACTAGAACTGATAAGTCCACAGCAGCGCTTACGAAACTTAAAACATCCTGGAAAGAAATTAAAGTCAGACGCACTCTTTGGTCATGGCGACATTCTTGCGAATCTTGGACCCTGACTGTGGAATTAGAAAGGAGAATTGAACAGAGTCTCTATAGAAGGATCCTTCTGTCACCCACAAAGACCGCATCACAAATGAGGAAATTCGAAAACAGAATTTCAAACCATCAGGCAGAGAAAGTGATGGTAAAAGAACATCAAAGAATCGACGGGCCTGCCATTGACAGAGATTCTATTCAAGGCAGAGGATAGTGAGGAATAGAAAAAGACGGTCGACAGATATGTGAAGGTGGAGGATACGTTTAAAAAAAAGCAAATTATAATATTTTATGATAAAATTATACACCTACTTTAAAACCATAACATTTAAAATATATAATATTCTGTCTCGCACTTTTTTAAATTGGCAATGGGGTATACTTTCATATTAATCTGTTCAAGAAAATGGATACCATCCATACAACACTTCTGTAACTTAAAGCACTACTCAATTAAAAGCAGACCGTGCCTATTATTAACACCAGTATTATTCTTTTAAAGATCAGCATGTGCAAATCCTGTTTTAAACATCCACACAGATTCGTGCTGATGTATTCCTTTACCTAGCTTTCCCACAATGCCTTGATGCTTTTCTAAAAATAAAAGATCGGAAGAGCGTCAGCTGTTCGGAAACATCTTCCCACTGCCCTAGTGACATGAAAAATGCTGCACTGACGGCATCGCTTTAGTCACTTTGGGAAACTAGCACAATAAATAAACAAAATAAAACTCCGAAAAAAAAAAAGAAAACAAAGGAGCGAAATGTTCCAATGTGTTGTTAATGAGCTGTTTGTTCTTATACTAAAATGTTTTTATAGAAGAACGAAAACGGCAAACATTAGCTCTCTATTTCCACTTTGGTCTACTCTCCTAAGTCCCAATGTATTCAGCTTCATTACTTCCTGATTCCTGACATACAGACACTTACTTTCAGGGCCGGTCCTACGGGTTGCGGGGCCCAAAGCGAGACGGATTGCGCGGGGCCTAATTTGGGTTGTGATAAGGATAATAAGTGAAAATTAAGATTTTTGCCTACAAAATCACTATCAAATTAACTTAACGAGCCAACTACAGTAGTAGTTTTCCACAAAAAAAAGCAAATAAACATTCAAATCTGCCTTTTAGATTTACTATAGACTAGCAAAATATCGCTTTTGTTGTTGTTTTTTTTCCTTAAGAGGTCGAGATAGATTTAGATTTATATTTCTATGCCAGTGACTATGAACGTAAATTAAGTACTGTATTTGAACTTCTTGTTTTGGTTACACTTCGGCTTACTATTACATTTTTATGAAATGAAAGCTGACTAGGTCGTTTTTTTTAAATCGCTTGTAGGATTGGCGTTGTCCATATTGATATAGTTCGTCCATCGTGGTTCGATGATGACCACTTTGTCATATTGAATGACAACTCGAAATGACAATTTTGTCTGTTTTAAGGAGATTTGCATCAGTTTTCAGATTTTAATAATTTCAGGAGATTTCAAGGAACCCTTGAATAATAAGTTAAAATGGTTTAATTTAATAATTTACACCTAGAATTTGCATCGCGCGGGGCCCACTGCGGCCGCATAGGTTGCAGTGGCCTAAGACCGGCCCTGCTTACTTTGTTGTCTGGCATTTTACGTCTCGACAGAATTCCTTTTCCCTTTGCAACTTCTTGTGTGACTAAAGAGGCAAATCCTTGATGTTCTGCTGCGGTCACAGGTTGTCAGAGATGGAGTGACCTCTCCTATGCTGGGGGAAAGTCTGGGTGGTAAATTGCCCACAAGTCAGCACTCGCCTCTTTTCCATACTGACGGGTCCAAAGGGATGGAAGGCCATCGCAATTTGGGGTCAGGTAGCCGCAGGAGCACTGCTACTGTCCCCCCCCCCCCGCCTACGGGGCTCCAAAACCAGATTTTCTGTTATGGTTTACTCCCTTAGCCTTAGACCCTACAGTGACACACACAAAGCATTGCGGCTATTAATCTCTAGCTAGGGGCCTGGTTTGTGGGTAGCAGGGCAGGTACGCACGCCGATGGGGCTATGACTAACTAACATCTTGGGTCAAAGCCTCCTCAGAGACCCTTGATGATTTGCCTGAGGCTTCCCAGCCCCAGTTTCCGTCACCACGAGGAGGTAATGTGTAGGAATGGCTGTGGAGAGTCTATGTACTGGCAAGAGAGACTTACAAAATTGATCCTCTTTCACATATGCTAGCCAGTGGTGGCAACAAGTTAAGGCTACCACACTAGACGCTTGTGTTGTTAAGACAGATTTTTTCTGTTACAAATTATTTAGAGTTTAGAGTGATGTAAATTGTCACAACATACATGATGCAAGATGTCACGATGTGTTGTGATGCCGGGGATTTTACTTGAATTCAATAGTTAACAAAAAATGAAGATCTAGAATCACAATTGACGATTCTTTGATAAAACAAAACTCTGGAACTTTATTCAAATATAACGTAAGTACAGCTTATGTATAAATTATAAATCAATGAGCATGAAACATATTACAAAGGCTTTTCAAACAGAGCTCTTAGAAACGTGACTGTCTACAAGGACATTATTTATTCGACTCCTTACTCCCCGCCAATTCTCTGGCGCTAACTCTTTTCAAAAAATGTCTTTGTTTAATTTCAAATCAACCAATAGATTTCAAACATACTAGTCACGTCCCTTGGGTAAATCCTGAGGCTCATGTCGAGGGCTTATATTTTCTTTTAAAAGTGAAATGTACAAACAATTCTATAATGTAATATGTGACATATTACCCCCCCCCTCCATTTAGCATTTGTATGGTAATAGAAATGCTCATATGTATTAAAAATATTTAAATATACACAAAATACCATACATGAAATTATAGAAAAATGGTTGAGGTAACATATGACAAAATAAAGTCAACTTGGAGATAACAACAATAATAAAAAATGTAAATGCAGTGAATAAAATTATTGATGACTTTGAACACCTGTCTCACTATGCAAGTGGTTATGAAAATGAGACAATGCTTGTCATGAACAATATCAAAAGTTGTACAAAGCATAATACTTGGATAAATTAAATCTTGAATTGAATAGGTTATTTCTCTTCGTGGTGCCTTATGATGAAATTAAAATATGACAATACAAAACTGATATACTACACCTGTGGAAGAAAAATATATATACAATTATGTTAAGAATTAAATACATCTGGAAAGTGTGTCAGCGAAGACGTTCTCACGTCCAGGAATTGTCTTGACCTCAAATTGGTAGTCTGTGAGTTGTAGACTCCAACGAGTTAAACGACTGTTCGCTAACTTTTTTGAGTTCAGAAATGCTAGTGGTGCATGATCAGTTAGGAGTGTGAAATGAGCACCTAGTAGGTATCTGGAGAACTTGGCTATGGCCCATACAATGGCTAGACATTCACGTTCGATGGTTGAGTATCTGGTTTCAGCTGGTGACAACTTCCTGCTGATGAAAAATACTGGGTGCAAAGTCTCTTGGCTTTTCTGTGAAGTGTCTTGGTAATTCTGCATTAGGCATGCTCCTATGGCTGAAGATGAAGCATCTGTGGCGAGGTAAAATTGCTTCTCTGGATTTGGAAGTTTGAGAATAGTGTCTCTTGAAAATTCAGCTTTAATGTTCTCAACCGTGGTATGTAGCTCTGTCGACCATGGAATCTTCGTTGGTTGTCCTTTCTTAGTGAGTTCAGTCAATGGAGCTATGAGTGCTGTGTAACCTGGTATGAAATGTCTGTAGAAGTTACACAGACCCAAAATACTTCTCACTTGCTTTTTACTGGTGGGGACTTTGATGTCTAGTATGCGTTGAATAATGTTCTCTTGAGGTCTCAGCGAATTGTAGCTGACTTTATAACCCAGGAAGGATATTTCTGACATGGCTAGTTCTACCTTACTAGGCTTTATGGTAAAACCATGTTGTTTCAGTATGCTGAAAACTTCTTGTAGTCCTTTGATATGTTCGTTCCATGTCTTATGGAATATGCAAATGTCATCTATATATGACACTGTGTCAGAGCGATTGCCTAGTATGCTGTGAATTGCTCTATTAAAGGTGCTGCTGGCGTTGACTAGACCAAATGGCATGAAGTTGAAATGGAATAGTCCATAAGCTGTGGTGAATGCCGTAAACTGTTTGCATTCTTGTCTGACTGGTATTTGGTAATAACCTCTGGATAGGTCTATTTTGGTGAAGAACTTTGCCTCTGAAAATTTGGTCATAAGATCTTCAGGATTTGGCATAGGATATGAGTCGAGTTGGGTTATTTTGTTCAACTGTCTGAAGTCGACACACATTCTTGGAGTTGTCGTTTGCTTTCGTTTGACAAGAACTATTGGTGCAGCATATGGAGAGTTGGAATGTTCAATGATTCCTTGCTCTAATAGTTGGTTAATTTCTTGTTTAAGAAAGTCTCTGTAGTGTACTGGTAATGGGTAAGGTCTTGTTTTTGTAGGCTTGGAATCAGTAAGTATTATATTGTGTTCCGCAATTGACGTTTTGCCTGGAACATCTGTAAATATGTCTGAATTTTCTTTGAGAATGGTAGTCAGTTCTTTCTGTTTTTGCGGTGTCATTGAATTGAGTTTGATGTCTTGCCAAAATTCAGTTTGTTTGGTAGTTGTTTGTGGCATATTGATGTCGTCAAATTCAGACGTGTCATTTTCATCTTCTTCTGGTATGACTGCAAGACATGATATGGCTCTTTCATTTTGTTCTGGGCTTGTGGTACCTTCTGTTATATTTTTGTAACATGTTGACGTGATAGATTTTCTTTTTGTTGCGTATGTCTATCTCATAATCAACATCTGTTATCTTTCTGAGTATGGGGAATGGACCTTGCCATTTGATGAATAGTCTGTTGCTTTTGTCTGGTAGTAGCAGACATACTTGATCTCCTGGTTCAAATTGTTTCAGTGTTCTGTTTCTATTGACTCTCATTCTGGTATTGGAGTTTGCTATGGCTGTGGCTTCATTTGCTTTTTCACATGCAGATATGACTATGTTTCTGGTATCTTGCACATGTTGAAACGCTGTCTTGGTTTCTGATGAAATTGAGTTTTGGCGAATAATAGCTTCTTTGAGGATTGCCATCGGTCCTCGTGGGTTGGCGCCATAAACCATCTCGAAAGGTGAGAATCCTGTGGTTTCTTGAGGACTTTCTCTGTATGCAAACAGAGCTGCTGGTAGCAATAAGTCCCAATTCTGCGGATTGTCGTGTGCTATTTTCGAAATGCACCTCTTCAAAGTACCGTTGAATCGTTCGCAAAGCCCGTTGCTTTGGGGATGATAGGGCGTTGTGAACTTCATCTTGATGTGGTACATGTTCATGAAGTCTTTGGTAATGTCAGCTGTGAACTGTGTGCCTCTGTCAGAGAGGATAACTTCTGGGAAACCAATTCTGGAAAATATCTCTGACAAAGCTCTGGTGATGTCAAGCGCTGTAATGTTGACTAGAGGTACTGCTTCTGTCCATCTTGTACATGTGTCAATCAATGTCAGGACATATCGATGGTTTCTTGTTGAAGCTACTGGCATAGGACCAATCAAATCAACTGAGACTTTTTGGAATGGCTTGTCTGTCAATTCCATATCTTGAATAGGTGCCTGTGATTTGTTGTTCTTAGGTCCTTTGACTTGGCAAATATGACATGACTTCACGTATTTCTTGACGTCTTTAATGATACTTGGCCAATAAAATTCTTTGAGGATTCTGGCTTTAGTTTTGACTACGCCCATATGGCTGGCGTGTGGAATGTTATGTCCTGTTTCCAGTATTTCTTTCCTGTATTTCTGTGGCACTATTATTTGCTGAATGGAATTGTCTTTATGCATGGCATTTTTCACCAGGAGGCCATCTTGAAAATATGGTTTATTTGGTAGATTCAGCTGTTTGTTTGAGCTTTCTGATAAAGTATTCGCAATGTTGGATCTCGTTTCTGTTCTTCTTTGAAGTCATCATATGTGAAATATGACTTGTCTTGATGGACTTCAGTTTGGCCAGTTAGAGTTCTTGTATCATTGTTAGAGACTCTGGGCATGTCGTCTTGTTCTTCAAAGTTCAATAATGGACATTCTGGAATTGGAGGTGGACTTATGACCGGTAGGTATGGGCTTGATGTAACTGGGGGTGTCCATGTTGAGTGTTCTTGATTGTTGCTGGCTACTGGACTAGTAACTGGTTCTGTTGCATTCTGCATAACGTGAGTAACTGAGGTAGCCATGTGATTATTTTGGCTAACTTGTTCAGGTGCCAAATGTTCTTGTTGTCTGGACATGGATCTTGTCATTACTGCCAAACATTTTTGACCTTGCTGTATGGCATTTGTCCATTCAGTAAGTTCTTGAGGAGTGCATTCTTTAACTCCTTCTATGTTTCCAATGATTAGGTCCACTGGTAGATTGGGTGTTACTAATGCTTTTGTTTGACCACTGAAGAATGGTGTAGTAACATAAATGATGGCTTCAGGTAACTTGCTGACAGTTCCGTTGAATGCAGTGGCTTGGACGTGGTTGCCTGTGAAACGGTTTGCGTGTACGAAGCGTTCATGTACTAATGTGGACGTGCTTCCGGTGTCACGAAGAACTTCCACCTTCTTGTCTCCTACAAAGCCTGGATAAAATTTGAGACCATTGGACTTTGCAATGACTGTCATAGTTGAGTGCTCATTGTAATAGCTTCTGTTATATGAGCTTCTGTTTGGCATATATTGTGGTCTGGAGTCCTGTGAATGACTTCTGTAGCGAGGTTTGTTGTTATCTGGTTTATTGTTTCCAGGTGCTTTGTTGAGATTGTATTGCTCTCTATTGCTGTATCTTTGAGTTGGTGATGTGGGTCTATCAAAATTTTGATTTTTGGAGACTGCCTGTTTTTTCCAACATTCATGAGTTTGGTGACCCTTTTTATGGCAATATGAACATTCTGTGGTTCTGCTGCGGCATTGAGACGTGAAATGCCCTAGTTTATGACATTTGTTGCATTTGACTTTGTCATCTGACTTATATCTTGCATTTTTGTCTTGAGCAAAGCAGACAAAATTTTCTTCAACAGATGGTTTGACTGACTTGTTTGGATAGGCTGCTTTATATTGTCTGATGATCTTGGTTAATGTCTGTATATCAGTAGGATTTCTCTCTATAATGTAGGATTGAATATCTTCTGAGTGAGCATGGGTGATGTTGTCGATAATAATATGTTGACGAAGAGCTTGGTAACTTTCTTCTATTTTTGCCATGGATACCCATCTATCAAACCACATTGACATATTAGCTACAAAAATTTGAGGATCATCATTTTGCTGTGGCCTTTCATTATAGAATTTCTTTCTATAGTTGGCTGAAGTTGCTCCGTATTGGCGCAGTAGAGCTACCTTGATATCAGAGTAAGTGCTGCGTTCATTGATGGACAGTTGTGAGCAAATGTTGACAGCTTTGCCAGTCAAAAGGGTGAGGAGTGAGCTCGACCAATGTGCTTCAGGTAGACCGGATGTTGTAGCTATTTCTTCAAATCTTAGGAGATACGAGTCCATATTGTCAATGTTTTCGTTGAAAGCCGATATTTTGTTCATTAATCTGTATTTGTCAAACATACTTGAGTGACCTTGAATTGGAATGCTTTCTTTATTTTGCCTTTCGAATTCCATTTTTTCTTTTTCATGTTGTCTTTGTTTTTCGGCGTCTTGTAATTTTTTTTCTTCTAATTGCATGCGTTTTTCAGATTCTTGCCTTTGTTTTTCAGATTCTTGCTCTTGATATTCCTTTTCTTCTTGTTTCTCTGCCCACTGCCACTGGTCTGACTTTGGGATTTGCTTTTCTTTGGCTAATTCTACCAATTCGAAGAATCGTTGTGTTCTATAACTGGAAGCCATATTTAATTTTTTTGTTAGTTTCTTGTATTGGAGCAAAATGTTCGATATCTGGATTTTGGCTTTATCTCAGATATAATAATAATATAGATCTAGTGACAAAGTTCTTGAAGCCTCAATTTGCTAATAAATTCTTGACAGTAGACTTGTAGTTACTGGAGTCGTATGATTGATATATAGATCTATTGAGCCGATGTACTTTTTACTGGTTTAACAGTTGGTTAAATCTGGTCTTCTGTTTACTTTGTGCTAGACAAATGATTATTTACTGGTCTTCTTTATATTGCCAGTTATTTGCTTTACTGGTCTTTTATATTGCCAGTTATTATGTATATTGGTCTTATTCCTTTTGCCAATTACATATAATAATAGATTTCGTGAGTTAGACGTAAGAATTATCGATAACCAACTGACCTGTTAAACACAGAAATTCTGACCTCCGTTAAATAAGAATGAAGTTCCTTTGAAGAGTTTTAGAAATTGGTCCTAGATCTTGAATAAATTTCGTTAAAAGTTGTCCATGAACTTTTGTTCGTCGGAGAGTGCCAGATATGTCACAACATACATGATGCAAGTTGTCACGATGTGTTGTGATGCCGGGGATTTTACTTGAATTCAATAGTTAACAAAAAATGAAGATCTAGAATCACAATTGACGATTCTTTGATAAAACAAAACTCTGGAACTTTATTCAAATATAACGTAAGTACAGCTTATGTATAAATTATAAATCAATGAGCATGAAACATATTACAAAGGCTTTTCAAACAGAGCTCTTAGAAACGTGACTGTCTACAAGGACATTATTTATTCGACTCCTTACTCCCCGCCAATTCTCTGGCGCTAACTCTTTTCAAAAAATGTCTTTGTTTAATTTCAAATCAACCAATAGATTTCAAACATACTAGTCACGTCCCTTGGGTAAATCCTGACGTGCTATCAAGTGTCTAAATTTGATGGGTAAATCCCGAGGCTCATGTCGAGGGCTTATATTTTCTTTTAAAAGTGAAATGTACAAACAATTCTATAATGTAATCTGTGACATAAATGTTTGGGAAAAAAAATTAAATGTTTTGTCTACAAATTTGTGTATATTTGTGGAGAAATATTTTTTACATGTAATTTGAGGCAAAAACAAGACAACAGTATGTTCATTTTTCTACACAGTATTTCAAAAAACTAACAAAGATATTCAAATACAAAATTTGAATTTATATAGTTTATTATATCTAAATCATTGGGGACCAACTACAAGTTTGCACTATGGTCTATTCTAGAAAATATGGAATTAGGGAAAAGAAAAAAATATTTGGGAAAAAAAGTATTTTAGATACAGAAATAACTCTAGTACACAGAAACTACAAGATATTCCTGCAACTGTGTACCAAATTTCAAACATATATATAAATAACGTGTTACTATTCCCTTGTTGTTTAATTGAATATATCGAATATGCCGTGACGTTTTTCTCCAGTTGGTTTCACTAATCAGAGCTTACAGTTTCGATGGAGTCTGGACAGTCCACTTACCTGCCTGAAACAATTGGAGATGTCGCAATTTATTTTGGCCAGAATGGACTACAAGGAATGCCAACGAATGTCGGATATTAATGGTCAGTATATTAATATAAATAATGTTTTTTTTTTTATCTTTTTGTTTTCTGAACTAAACTGAGCTGTGAGATTTATAACAAATATTCACATTTAATTAGAGTAACACTTTTAGTAAAATCACTAAATTTAGAACTCCTACAGGATAGATACAGTGATGCCATTCCTAATTCAATCTGCGTGCCATTTTAATTTCCAACACTAGTGTCGCGGGCCACATGATGGAAAACATACAACTAAATGAAATTGACCTGAAACTATTTTATTTCAAACCCGAGGATCTAGTACTTACATTGAAGTATTGGGATATTTGAATTTTCTCTTTACACTACAAAAAAAAAAATGGCGTAAGTTCTGTTTATATTTTGGTATTCTTGTTTTTTTATTTTTTTATTTTTTTTTTTAAACAGTCAGACTTTCTTTATAAAAACAAACATGTTGGCTAGCATTGGTATCATGTTCTATAAAAAGTAAAGATCCGTCCATTCTATAGTCATATTTCATGAATGTAATAATGTTAAATGCCTTGGTAGTAATCCATTAGAAAATATTGAGGGCCCTAAAGATACATTTTGTACATTTTTTTGGGGGGGGGGGGATTTTCTATATTTTATGCCGACGTTTAGGCTGGCCGTATGGAAGCACGTCGCATGCCGGATCTGGCCCGCGGGCCTTATTTTGGGGTAGAAGATTAAAAAGAAAAGTAGCAATAATTGATTAAGACTGAATCATAATCTACAAATGCAAAAAAAAAGCTAATAAAATAGAAAGACACAAAGATAGAGGCACATTCCTTCCTTGTTCCATATGCTAGGACAAATTTGTACAAAGGATCCGTCTTTCCTTGTGCTACAAGAGCATGAAACGGGTTGCCTGAATCAGCCAGGAGAACCAATGACTTGGCAGGAATATAATGACGAAGGGGCACGCGTTAGACGTAATCATCTTCTCTTTCGAAGTAACGTCTGTAAATGATAAGATAAGATAATAGAAACAAATTATTCGCCATAGTTTTATTGATTTTTACATCAGAATCTATTCAGCTAACAGAAACACACATACACACAATCACTCTATAATATATGGGAGAAGATAAAAGAAAGATTCAAGGCTAAAATGGCGCGTAGAAAACATTTTCTGCCTTAAAATGTAGAAATGTTCTCCCATGTTGGGATGGAAATATTTACAGACAACAAACAGCAGCTGTCAATGCTAATATGTTTTGGTCTTTTTGTTGTGGCCTTTAAAATCTGGCCACTTCGCAAACATCGAAAACTGAACAAGCGCGCACGCACAGAAACACACACACACACAATTATCGGGGAATATTTGACGTTTTTCGGAGAAATAATAAAATTACAACCCAATAACCCTTGTCAAAGTCAGGGTGAACTCAGGTGACCTCTTTCCCAAGTCGTTGATGTCTAATAATCGACTCGCCCTGAAATCCGATCATGACAAATGATATTTGCCATTTTCCTTACTCTTTCGCTCTTTTTTTTCCTCTCTCTCTCTCTCTTTCTCTCTCCTGCCCACCCCCAATCAGCATGTCTTAAGACATAACCATCTGTCACTCCACAGAGACAGTCTGTCTTAAGTCTGTGTCTTTCTTCTACTTCTATTGGACGAGATTGACTTGCCTGTTTCCCTTGTGTTTGTAGTCGTTAGTCCGATGTTTGTTTTTTGACGTCATGGACTCTACTTGCCGAAAATCAATACATTTGGTCTCGGTGACGTGTATGTGCTCATCATCAATAGATATAACCATCTTCATTTGATATTTCGTTATTAGCTGCCTTGTTAGTACTCACATTGTATCGATGAGATGAAAAGAACAAACAACAAACCAGGACTGCGTGAACGATTGCAGTGGTCCAGTGCTTCTCTTGAGATCCAGTCACTGATCTCATAATTATTCAACTTTTAACATTAGTTAGCTAGGAAAAGCAGTGGTGCAGTGATGGGCAAACTTTTCAAGTAGCAGGCCAAAAACTTAAAGGAATAATTTTGGCGGGCCAAAATATTTTTTATCTCAATAATACAGAAATTTAGTATTAGATTTAATTATATCGAAATTTCAATAAATCGATGCTAGAAGGTGTAAAAGTTTCGATAAACAGTGGTCATAATTGAGTTCCAATTAGGACGTGGTTATTCTCAAGAAAGAACTGAGATGTTCAGCCGTTAAGCTGACACAGCTTTTACTATGTGTTATTACTGAAAAAGCTACTTCTAAACAAACTTGCAAACATTGCAATGAGTATAAGAAAACGCCAGCAAATTGCCTAAAATTATCTTCAGAATTTCTTTGTCTGTCTCCCTTCATTCAGTGAATTGATCCTCGTGAAATGTGACAGGACATTTTTTAGCTGATTGGCAAATTGAAGTTGTAGCTTGAAACTTGAAATGTGATATTGTCAACACATTTTTTATTTTTCCTTGTATTTTAACATTTCATTTGTTCATGTGACGTCAGGTCTGCGAAGAATGCAAAATTCAAGACCATGACGAATATTTAAATTTTAAGTTTTTCTCATGGAAGAAAATCTTAGTCGTATTTCAGTGCCCAAATTCTATCTCGAAGACACGACCTGATCTAAGTCATTTTTTCTTTCGTGTCGTAAAGTACTTCAGAGTATTCAGATTGCATTGAATTAAGACACTTTTAAAATCGTCTATCTGCAAGTCAACGAGAATGTTAAGTATTTACACGCATTACTATTACATTGATGACTATTTTATATGTAACACTAGTAACAGTCTTACAGAGAAATTAAAATCTATTTCATAAGCATTGGTAAAATCATCAAAATGTTTATTTTTGTCACATTTTTTAAAAAATCTATGCCTCTTATAAATACAACGAACTGTGCAGCCACATTGAAGTTCATATTTTCGTTCATAGTCCTCTAGCGGGACCTAAGGTTACCCATTTTTGAGGTAACAGTGTTGTTAATTGTATTTTTATCTTCTGATTCTCCTATTCAAATCTAGATGTTTTTCAAGATAAAATTGCAGTTTCAAATTATTATTTTTTTCCCAACTTCGCAATTCTTTAAATTATTTACCAATTCTCCATAAAAAAGTTGTTATTTTTTTTTTGAGCATTACTGTGCGCTACAATATAACTTCCTTATGTACGAGCTTTCTGAGAAATATAATCTTCTCGAATAAGATTTTTCCGGCTTAATACTTTTCGGCTTTTTGTTTTCTCTTGCCATCAGTCAAGGATGTATCAATGAGACACAATGGTTTACCTTTAATAGTTATGAAAAGCTACTTCTGCGTGCACTAGTCTTTAAAAAAACACACATCGATTTTCAGAATCAACTTGACTTTTATATTCGAGATTTTGGAATCGCACAGTGAAATAAAGAGACGATAGACACCAGATCCACAGCCACTTTTTTTTTAAGGATCAATCAACGTTCACTGAAATTTGTTTACTACACTTTTGCGGATTTCAAATCAGCAGACGCATCAAGTCTGGAATCACGAAATAAAATTAATATTGTTCTTAAGTTTCAAATTGTATTAAAAGCTTAAATTTTTACATTATGAAGGAAATTTTTATTTTTAATCATTTTTGCAAAATACGTGGCGGGCTAGATTAAACTTTTCCGAGGGCCGGACTAGGCCCGCGGGCCGTAGTTCGCCTATCATTGACCTAAAGTATGTGATGCCATTTTGGCAGCTCCTATTGATGCACACCAAAAAAAAGCTATATTCTCGCACTTGGTTTTGTCATGCAAATTCGTTTTCCCCTCTTTCGTGATTCATCGAGGTGCCAGATTTTTGTTTACCAAGGGCTGTAAAATGTAAAATACTCGAGACTGATCAATCGGACTGACTTAACTTAACATGGTCTTTTTACACGCAGAACAATACGTTAGGAGCTGGTTTTGATTGTGTGGTAAAATTTTGATGCCCTTCCGCACCAGCCGCTTATTGCTAGTTAAGCCTCTGAGAAATGTATCTCTGAAGGTATGTAAAACTAAAGTAACCCTTTGAGACCTTGCTATGTATAGGGCAGATGATGTAAAGGTCATTTGTTTCTATGGACGACGTTTAATCTGGGGTGACCAACTGCCTTTACTTTCCCCAACTAATGACAGGTACCCTTTAGAGTTGGCTGGACTCAGAGTCGTCCTAAAAATCCCAAAGTTAAAACTTACAGTCTTCACCGAGATCCGAACTTGTGAGCCCTCAGCCACTAACCATATGTATTTCTGAAGATATATAGGTCGGCTGAATTTAGGTTGACAATCGGGACTATCGCTAGACACATCATTATGTGAGTTAAAATCGAAGTGCTTTGACCAGGACTCGAGCCAAAAACCACAAGATATAAGGTGATTGATCTTTTGTCAACCGTGTAAGTACTTCGGCTCTTGTTCTGACATCACTTGCCCTCATGAGTTCGAGCAGGGCTCTGTAATGGGGCTATCCGGCCGCTCTGAAAAGAGGTCTTACTTTTATAGAGTCTTTATAGAGGACGTCATCAATCTCTTGGGGTAGTTTATGTGTCATGCTACATAAGCAAATCTAATCTTACCATCTAATTATGTCATTACAATTTGTATAATTTGTATCCGCCTAAACAATCTAAACTTTTCTATTGAATAAAGTTTTGCTCTGCTTAAATCAATAGCTTTATTAGTGAGGTGGGAAAGAGGTGGAGTCAGAGCACCTCCCTCCCCCCTGTAGATATTGACATTGGGAATTATTTGTTTGCTGATCTTTATAACAAAAAACACAAAACCGCAAGTTGATATTTCGCCCTGGGAGATGGACACGTTGAATTAGTGTCTCTTGTTACTGTTGGGTTTTGGGTTCGATCCTCATCCTGCTTTTTTTTATAAATTTTCTACTCGGTTAATGTTAATGTTCAAATGTCCTTCGAAATAGGCCCAGTCCTCTAGTTGGCAACAAAATCTTTTCCCTTTCATTTTTATATCATGCAATGGAGCTAGATATAATAAAGCTTTATCAAGGGAGCTAAATTGAACTTCAATGAAAACAAAACAAAAAAAACATCTACAAAGGCAATAGCTACGAAAAAGATTTTGCACAAATATATATATATATATATATTACCAACCTTCAATTTATTCTTAACACCGAATACACTAACTGTATGTTGGTACCGTGTATTGCCATTGATGAAAATCTCTTTTTAGGATATCTACAAAATTTCTTATGATAGGTTTACATTGTTTTCATTTTTGATAATTTCTTTAAACAATTTTGAAGAAAAGCTTAAATTTCAATTCGAGTCCTAAATAGGTTCCACAGGTACAAGAATTATAATTGCCTGTGTGTGTGTGTGCAGTGGCGTAGCAAGGTACCAGTGAGCCCGGGTTCAAGAAAATGTTGATGCCCTCCCCCCCCCCCCCCCAATATGACAAATTTTGAAATTTTGTGAGACAAAAAAATCGAGTAGTTTGTATGTATCGATACATTTACTAAAAGACATTTTAATTCTATTACAACTTCATGAACACAACCGACAGAATCATTGAAGACCATGTTTAAGTACAATGAACATAACGCGCAAGTGGCTGCTTTTGTTTGAACAATGCCAGAAGGCTTTTGTACTGTCCGCTCATATTGCCTTGGCCTCGCAAGTAATTTATAGAAAGATGGTGATTTTGTATTTCTTTTAGTTTTTGTTCAGCCAATGTTGCAGACTTCTGGTTCTCACAAATATAAAAAAACCTACAAATGATCCTTGATTGCAATTTCTTTGGATATTTTGTCATCGGAGCTCACAAAACAATTTCAGAAAATAATGCTAATTTAATCAACTTTTAATATTTCTTGAGTGTTCTCAACCGTGATGGAGAACAATGGCGAAGATTGGATCTCTTTCAGTATTTTTTGGTAAAACTACATTGTCCAACAGGCTCTTTTATATCGCTTTGAATCTGTGGGGGATGAGGTAAGAGGTTGTGTTTGTTGCCGTTCTTGTTTTCTTAAGAATGTATGTACTGCTAAGAAATTGTCGTTGTTACTTGGGTCACCTAAACGATTCTCTTCACGATGACCTCTAAATAAAAGGTTGTTGCGTGCTTAAGTAAAAAAATTAGCAATCACTTTGCGATGAAATTTCCGTCAGTAGGCCTAATTGTCAACTTCTTCAATGTGCTCTTTGTTTGCATCTTCCACCGTTCCAAGCTTGGTGATGAAGCTAAGTCATTATTAGGCCTATCATGTTTTCTTTTTTTTTTTTTGTTTGAAACAATTCGGTAGGAAAATTAGCAACATTGATGCTGTCTCGGGGTATAAATCCGAGACCATCCGAACGACAGTCCAGTGCACATACCATACGACAAAGCAGTCGTTAAACTAAAAGACACTATTTCATGATAAATGTATTTATCGCTTTATCTTTAGATATTTTTTTTATAAACCTCCTCCCCAATTCAGTCTACGAAGTCAAGATAAGTAGCACAAATAGTCAACATCCTTAAGACTTTAACGATTTCATAAGTAACTTTTCCTAACCTTTTTAATATCTTATATACATTTCTGGTGATAGAAAAAAAAACACACTTTTTATAAAAAAAAAACAAAAAAAGAACAATGGTTTAATTATAAACAAATAAAGCTTGTCTTCGAGTCCGAATATTAGTGAGGAATGCAGTATTTCCCGTGGCTGCGCAGCCCCATCTGTGACCTACATATTTTGCCACATCCAGGGCATAGCCATTGTCCGCAGGTGGCCGATTACGATTTTCTTTTCGCCGTCTGCGTCTGTCCTCGGCAGCGGATTTTCTTTTGGTTTCAAATGTAATTAGCATGGAGGGGAAATAACCCAAAGAAAGAATGGGACCCAAACGTCCTCACCAACACACCGTCACACCATTACAATAAACCTGATGAAAGCAGCTCTTTTCATCAAAACCGTCCGAGTGGCTTGTATACTGACACTAGCCATGCTCTAACTAAAAACAGGGCTAATGTTTTGAAGTTAATAAAGTTAGATATGCCGTTAAGGATATTTTAAGGAAACTTTTAATTTTTTTAAATTTGTTAATTAATTATTATTATTTTTTTTTTTACAAACTTGCAGTTATTTTTACCCCACTTTTTTGTCCCCCCCCCCCCCAATGGCAGGTCACAATTGGTCATTAATCACGCGCCATGCAGTGCTGTATTTAGACTTAAAAGGCCCTAAGCTATTTAAGATAAGGAACCTCAAATTAGTTCAGATATAATATTTGACTACTAAATATTTCTTGGGGGCCCTAACCTATAGCTTATATTGCATATAGATAAATCTGGCCCTGGTCCATGTTTGTTACGCCATCGGGTGTGGGTCCTTAAATGGTCGTGGGCCCGGGTTCATTGAACCCCTTCGCGTCATGGATGCTACGCCACTGTTTTTTGTGTATGTGTATTGTTATTTATAACATCTGGCCTCGGTGTAAATAGGATTCAGAATAGAACTCTCTATTTATGCTCAACTATAATTAAAAGTCTACTCTTCACGTCTGAAGATCAATGATTGGGAAACATATTTTTCGTGGCTGAGACCCCGACTTTGCACTACATTATACAGATTAGTCTATTTTAGTCATGCACAAGTCAATGTCAACTATGTTTGTGAACACCTCCCATTGCATAGACTTCTTATCTATAATATTTGGGTTTTCACACTAAAAGGTTATCAGAGTTATCTGCTCTTTGTTTACATTTTGAGGTTTTGTTGACGTTCTTTAAGCAAGAAAATTTAGTAAGAAGGGAAAAAACAGAAGAGAAAGGTATATGAAGAAATCTGGTGGCGATAGAATGGAACCTAATTAAAAAAAAGAAAGGGCTCCATATAGAAATACAACTGTTGAGAAACAGCATAGGAGTTTGATTTTACAGGGCTACAAAGGGGACAAAATGATTAGCTTTATTAAAATGCTTCGCTCATCAATACTTCAGTATTCTGTTCACCGGATACACCGAACAGCTTGTTATTTATGGCTTTGCTTCCATGTAGGAAAATGCCCAATATGTCCCAAACACGTCAAAAGTGATATTTTCATAAGCTGATAATTTTTTATAAGATAATATTTTTATAAGCTGATATTTTCATAAGCTGATATTTTCATTAGCTGATATTTTCATAAGCTAATATTTTCATGAGCTGATGTTTTCATAAGCTGATATTTTTATAAGCTGATATTTTCATAAGCTAATATTTTCATTAGCTGATATTTTCATAAGCTGATATTTTCATGAGCTGATATTTTCATAAGCTGATATTTTCATAAGCTGATATTTTCATGAGCTGATATTTTCATAAGCTGATATTTTTATAAGCTGATATTTTTATAAGCTGATATTTTCATAAGCTGATATTTTTATAAGCTGATATTTTCATTAGCTGATATTTTCATGAGCTGATATTTTCATAAGCTGATATTTTTATAAGCTGATATTTTTATAAGCTGATATTTTCATAAGCTGATATTTTCAGCCAATCACTTTGTTTTACTCTTTCAGACACGTTCTCCTGTCTTCAGATGGATCTCAAACTGCACCGTCGAGTCGGTTTCTACATGATACAGCTGTACATCCCCAGCGCGCTGGTGGTTGTCCTCTCCTGGGTGTCTTTCTACCTGGATGTTGGTTCAGTCCCGGGCAGGGTATCCCTGGGGATACTGACAGTACTCACTATCACTAATATGAAGACAATGGCTGTATCTTCGCTACCCAAGGTAAATCTGGAATACATATTTGTAACTAAATGGCGAATATCTTGGAATCAGATATTTAGCAAGGAATGCAGTGTTTCGCCTAGCTGTATATGATTAGAAAAATAATTATGTCTAGTCTGTATAGTCATAATTATAATTCTTTACATTTCCTTCCTCTTCTTGCTTTTAATACTATTATTATTATTCTTATAAAAGTGTTTCAAATTATCTAGCGCTGTCAGGATAGAGATTCATTAAAGGGAAACAAAATTAATTGGAGTCTCCCTTTAAGTTTGTCCACTGAGAAATATTCTTACAATATGTCAAGCCTGAAGCTGTACCGCAATGAAAATCTTCCTAGGAAATATTCAGAGTAATGAGAATGTATGAGTTATTATCCCATGGACTGATATTTCTATTGAGAATACTGTAATTTTAGGAAACTTACAGAATCGCTTGATGTCCGAGCTTAGGTTTACACAGTTTACTCTTTGGCCATCTTCGTATTTTGTTAAAGTAATGTGTCACAGCAATAGCCATGATCACGTTCAGAGATAAAAAGTAGGTCTGGTCTATTAAAATCTACTACTATTACTATATCACCCTATCAATGACCAACTATACCAGTATTGTAGTTGTTGACTCGAGAACCTCTTGTAGTGAGTATTTATATTGCAAAATAGTATTTTTCTCAGTTTGCCAAGGCCAGGTGCTGGTGAATTCGTTTCGTCACCTGACTATAAACAACTTAAGTAGAAAGATTCGGACAAAACTTTATTGTCATTATGGGCTTACACGTTTCCATCATTCCATTTTATTTCTGCACTTTGGGCATTTGTTCACACCAATGACATTACGGGTTAAGGTTTTTCTAAGTTTGTAGTCCTGATAACTCTATCCTGTATTGATGTGACAAAACCGTCTGTTTCGGGGTACAAGTGTCCACCTTTCAACCATGTTAAGGAGGCAATCTTGTCGATCTTTTCTCCATGTAACAACTCCTGAAATTTTGAATGAAGTACTTTTCCTTCCCATTGGCTATTATTCATACCACGTGACTTCTAAATCTATATTAACACCGGTGTACCTTAGGTTCAGAGTAGTCGTTTCAGTGTCATATTTACTAGAGGAAGTATTATTTTTAAGATTCAAGTCTATGAATATTCATAATGTAATATTCATAACCTATTAAATGTACTTAATGAATGAGACAAATGAATGTACTAAATGAATGTACCTACGTAACCTAGTAGGCAGTCGTACCTAACGAATGACATAATTCTTCTTCTTCTTCTTCGTACGTAATGAATGACCTAATGAATTCTACTTATGAATGTACATAATAAATGTAACTGACCTATCACTGCTAGTCCAGTCTTTCCTCGTGTTCCAGGTGTCTTACATTAAAGCCATCGACGTCTGGATGGTCACTTGCTTGTCCTTTGCCTTCGCTTCTTTGCTTGAGTTCGCCGTGGTCAACTCATTCGCTCGCCGAGTGTCCAGCCTGGACAACACCTGGTCAGTCATCATGGAGTCGGAGCCACTACAGGCCTACCGAGACACGTTCACTAATGTAAGTAATGTAAGCGCCACTTGAGGCACGCGCCACTTGAGTTGGCACCAGATAGAAACTCTAGTTAATAAGATAATAAAATACGAAGAAGGAGCGGATATAATTTAAGAAAAACAAAGCAAAATTTAATATAAAAAAAAAACCCAGCATATTTTATAAATTAGAGATACTTTAATGAAATGTGTGTACTCGTTTGTTATAAGCCACTTGGCTCTATTTTACGAATGTCCTAGTTTCTTCATGTTTTCTTGTGTTGAACGGTCCCAAACAGTCAAATAAAATCTTTAATTGAGAACTTAAGGTCAATAATATTAGAAAGGGATCACATAATGTCAGTGGAAGTGTGTGTTCCGTGGCCATGTCAACCACCAACCATTCTTACCTTTACCAGACTGAAAGTGAGCAGCAAATGTGGCTGGACTTGAAAATGTTCTAAGTTATAAAAAAATCTTTAAAAAAAAAAGATTTGAGCAACTTAACTCGTGGACGTAAAACTAGCAGAGTTTGACTTAAAGAGTGTGACTTTATTTTGTTTTAATGGGTAAACATATGCTTGTTTGTGAAACATATCAGATAATGTCCAGTTACGGCTACCTGGTCACCTGGTGTCATGTTGCAGGCGTTAGGAACGGTCGTCTAGTTCCCCCCCCCCCCCCCAGTTTCGAATCCTGCCCGCTGCCATCCCTCACCGTCCTGCGGGAGATTTGAACTTGGATGTAATAATCTTCAATTCTGAAGAAATATCTGAAACATGTCAAACAAACAAGTATCGATCCATATGTTTGTACTGTGTGTCTTATTACATCATCAGGTTGTCATCAATCTGTCAAGTCTGTCTGTCATTCGTCTGTCGATATGCCTCGTCAGTTCCTTCTGTCTTGACCTTGGTTAAATATTGTTTTTTCTTTATAGTTTAAAGAAAAAAGAAAAAAAAAAGATTGATGCAAATGAGTTTGTTTAATTTTGTTTAAAACATTTTTTTTTTGGAATGCCTTGCAGAAACATTTTCTTATAACTAGATGCAGCATGTGGAGTAAAGGGTTATCTTCCTTAGAATGCATAAATTTGGGCAAAAGATAACAAACCCAATGCGGGATATTCGCCGTTAGATTAAATTTAGTGATAATTATGAGTTATTATCGGATAGGCACTAATTGAATAATTGTTTTTAATGTTTTCATTTGCATATTTGATTATCGAATTTTTATACTTTCAATCTGCTTTCATTTCAGACTAAAAATGCCAGAAGTTCAAATTATGCTGCTCCTCCAGCAAGAAGACCGGACCCAAGGTCGATAAATCTTGCAAAACTGATTGACAAAATATCCATGGTTGTCTTCCCTATTAGTTTCATGGCTTTTATATTTGTATACATTACAGTCTACGCCTATGCTTGAGCTTTAAACATCACCTTCAGTAAAAATCAAGTTTTCACGTTTGCCTTTGGGTAAAACTAATGATATGGAAAATAATTTGAGATCCAGTGATGCCGATGTGACTGTGACCTGAATGCCGTGTCACCGTGGGCTACATTGATATACTCATGGCCTTGAATTATTATCTTCATGTATTCATACTGGTAGGAGAAAACTAAATCATGAACAGTAACAAGGATCAAACTTAAACCCTTGAATCCCAATAATCTGAGAATTCTATTTCATCATATATAAAATCAGATGACCTTTACATCATCTGCCCCATAAATCACAAGGTCTTAAAGGGAAACTACTTTTCTTTTTACATAGGAAATGAAACCAAGAGTTGCAACCCTTGTCTTCTATTTATTCTATTTGTTTGATATTGACGCTGAAGCTGGGCAGTGAATACTATTCAGTATAACTAAACACCAGGTTTAGCGACACAACATCCAAGTATAGCTGTGGAAAGGCAGCTCCAGCGTCACATTAGCACATCTAACCGAACACGAAACCACCATCTCTGGCTTAGGAGAATGCCAATGTGACACTAGAAGCACTTCAGAAGTTGTCGCTAAAGGTTTCGTTAACCTAAAACAGGTAACGTAGCTGAAGTTACAGCTTTCAACGGGACTGTCAGCTTCTTGAAGCATTGATCAGCATTACAACGCCATTCTACTGTGGAAACACATCAGCCTTAGTAACACATAGTCTACCTGTTGATATCATGATTAGCAACATAGAACGAGTACGTGATTGCTCTTTTTACAAGACCTTTTCCAATGTGGAGCTGGACTTGGGTGATGCTAATCTGTATGACTAAAAACTAGGATTAGCGACTACATCCCAGCGTAGCCGGGTATATACAACTCCAGCTGTACAGACACTATTATATAGATGGGCGTTATGGTCTACACACATAATGTGTTATTACTTTTGGATGAGGTCATGAGAAAATCGTCAAACTGAACCATCAATCTGATGAGACGACTAAACGATGACACCTTTGTAAAAGTAAATGAGGAGGGGGGGGGGTGTGGAATGAGGATGTTCTGTTCATTTCTGCAGTGCCTGAGGTGACTGTTAAGTCATATCTGTCACAGTTTGACCCCCAACCTCTCCCCTCCAGCTACGCCCATGATATATATATATATATATATATATCATAAAGTTTAGCACCCTCCTTTTTTTTTTTTCAATGAAAAGTCTTCCCGTCTTTCAGGTTTAGTACTGTTAGTACCAGTAGTGTGCAGAAAAATTGTATCTCCAAGAACTAGTCTCCAGGCCTAATTAGACAAAACAATCCTACATGATGTCAAAACCTGGACTCTCGTTAAACAGAGGCGGGCTTAGGGAGTGGTTAGTGTGACTATCAACTCAGCCCCATTGCATGACCCGGGGGGGGGGCGTGATAGGTGATTCCCTTGACACGTCAGCTGCGAATAGCAAACCAGTTTTCATAAACAAGGACCAGTTACTCAATATTTTGTAAGCCTTTCTCGGCATCTACCAATTACCATGAAAGCTATTAACATAGTATTGTTTATTTCGAAATATCGTATTGCCAGTACCTACCTATGTTTTCACATTTTGTAACCATGTGGCCTACAGCATTAAGAGGTGGACGAGTGTCTTAGCATGTTGTTGTACGATTGGTCTGTGTATGACACTCGCCCGGGGCCTGTCCGCCTCTAAGTGGAAAAAGAAAATAAAGCAAACCTAGGCAAGGGCGGTAACAAATAGTTCTATATGAAAATCTTTACTAACCATAATCACATTTTTTTTTTCATTGCTACTTTAAAGTGAACATTAAACAATGATGTGATATCTCTTGGAGTTGACGTTAATGGCAATATCGATAGGACCGGTACACTAACAGGTGCTATATATTTCTATAGCATCTTTTCCTATGGTATATTAAATAACAGTTGCAAAGGGCTTGGCTGATATCAGTTTGAATAATTTCATATCCTTTGCCTTTAAAAATCCTACTACAGAAAACTAAATGACTGACTATAATGCGATTGTTGTTTGCTGTTATATTTGCACGAATAAGACTATTAGTATGCTTTACTTAGGTGGATACGTTTGTATGTGTTTTTGTGAAGTGTGAATACGTTAGTATGTGTTTTTGTGAAGTGTGAATACGTTTGTATGTGTTTTTGTGAAGTGTGAATACGTTTGTATGTGCTTGTGTAAAAATGTTTGTATGTGCTTGTGTTAATTTGTTTGTATGTGTTTGTGTAAGTATGTTTGTATGTGCATGTTAGAATATGTTTGTATGTGCTTGTGTGAATATGTTTGTATGTGCTTGTGTGAGTTTGTTTGTATGTGTTTGTGTGAATATGTTTGTATGTGCTTGTGTGAATATGTTTGTATGTGTTTGTGTGAATATGTTTGTATGTGCTTGAGTATACATCTTCCAAACCCCACCAAAAAACAAAACAGTTTGTGTACGATAGAACTATTGTCTTTAAGTTTACTTTGACATTTATTATGTTTCATTGAAATTCTTATTGATGTCATTTCATTGTTTTACAGTTTACTTGAATTATTATCATAATTGATACAAACAATAAAATGTATATAAACAAATTTGAGTTCATATTTAGTATAGTAGTTGATATATTGTGTAACATTATTCGGAGTTTAGGGGGGGGGGGTGTTCATATTTTCTAAATGCTTTCAATATGTCACATATTTCTAGTCGCGTAATATTAGATTGGAAATAAAAAATTACTCTCTTTGAGATAAAAGATGGCATTTTTACAAATCAGCTTATACCACCACTCCTGTAAATTACAATCTCTTTCCATTGATACCTAACAAACTAATTTATTACCAATAATTAATTTACTAATTGGTATTTTGTTGTCAGGTAAAAAAATAATTCTGCAAAATTTCAGCTTGATCCGAGATTGGGTGTGAGAAAAATAACGTGTACAAACTTTTTACCAGACAGACAGACAGACAAACAGAGTGAGTTAATAGAAGCTTTGTCAAAAGTACACCGTCAATTGCTTTTGTATTCTGGGTCGCTTTATTTTGCGGTCCATATAGTTCGTTCGAGGAAAATGAAAAAGGCATTACAGATAAATGGTTGGACTAATATTTCATTAGCTCTGAAAAGACGAATAGAATGCAGATCATATAGAGAACATTTCAAATGTCAGAACTAGTTCTTGCTCTTGAAAAGAGAACATCAAAAGATTCAACACGGCAAATAGTGTCTGATATTGAAAAGCAACGCTGGCAATCCGTTATAGAACGAAATATTCTGTTAATCAGGTCTGGGCAATGTCTCACGTTTTAGAGGAGCTTGAAAGCAATTGACACAGACATTTTTTTGTACACAACAGACGATTTGGGAAATCATAATATTAGATTTCTCATTAAGAATACAAAGTGGAAGAGGAAACACTATAAACGCATTAGTAATATGTCATAAAATGTAAAAAAGAAAGCATTCTACATAATCATACTTATATATAAAATATTTAATTGGGGATGAAATGACCGAGGGATGAAGTGACCGGGGGATGAAGTGACCAGGGGATGAAATGACCAGGGGATGAAATGACCGGGGATGAAGTGACCGGGGATGAAATGACCGGGGATGAAGTGACCGGTCACCACGAAAACGTGGAGATTGTGACAGGAAAAAGGAATGGTTTGAAAATGAATTGAAATCCTAGGGCGTCATTTGTATACCGTATTGAGCTCAGTCTAAATTTAAGAGAAAAAAAAAGGGGGGCGGTATATTTAGTTTTGCATGCAGGCAGCCATAACGTTCGCTGTGGCCTTGGCTTTCAATATATATTGTTCTAAAGGCATTGAAATTAACATATTTAAAAAAATAGTATTAAAGTTAAAATGTGCATAATTTTATGATATGATTCTTTCACCTACCTGAAAACTTAAATTATTGAAATATATTATCTATCTCACAAATTTCTTTTAATGTTGACTTATTTGTTAGCTTTGATTAAAAAAAAGTTCACCTATGTAAGATTATTGTCATGTTTGGACAGATCATGAACAATGTCAACGTAAATTGTTGTGTATACCTTGAACTTACGTTAGTGTCTTATGTGTTGTTGGCAATGTCATCTCTTCAATACTGAATTTAAAAAAATGATTATTGTAAATTCTTCATCATGTCTGATACTTTTAGCAATTATTTATTATACCTTTACAATTAAATTATTGTGTATTAAATAAAAAAAGTGTATGGATTACATGGAGGCAATGCACGGTCAGAAATTATACTTTTTAAACTGCTAATAACTAATTTAAGGGAGATTTATAAACAATGCTAGAGATACACGTAGATCTCTGTTTTTTGGGGGGGTTTAGAAAATTAAAATGATTCCTCACAGATACTATTTTCTGTCTTTTCAGTCTGTGATGATTCTAACAGAACTCCGGGACCTCTAGATGTCAACTGGTGGAGATTGGTTTTCCCGGAGTTTCATTGGGAAAAAAAAATTGTCGCCAAACCAGACATTCTGGTAATCCGAATCTGCTTAAATCAAGTCCAACTATTCACAAATATTGCTACTTAATTCCGCATGAACTCTCACCAACTCACAGCTTCGTTGGTTAACCTCAGTTATAATGTGATGATAAGATGACAGACATGGACGTCTGGAAAACGGAACAATTTCTGTCAACTTGTCGACGTTGCTGACGTTGTAGTAATGAAGTTCCATTGGACCTTTCGGCCTTTAGACAATATTAAACAGAAACATGAAAAAAAACAAAACAAGTAGGTCTACGTGTAATGTAAAACTAAACCTCGAGAAAGCTGTTCATGGAGCAATAATGCGTTTTTTTTGGCAACGTCCGCCGACGTCCGGCAAAAGACAATTTAACATATTAAACAGTTATTTGGCGTTCATTTAGTTTACTTTAAAATTTGTAACAACCTACAATCCATACGGAAACTTTAGCTTCGTTTTGGTAACTAAATGAAATGTAATATAAATCAAAGTAGCAATTTAGAAATATTTGGAGTTAATTTGCTTTTAATTTCTAAAAATTCCAGATCAATCTATTATCGATAAATAGACTTTTGTGATGGCAAGAAAATAAAATGTTGTATAAGCTAATAGAGAAATCAATCATTTCGTGTCAATTAGTTTTTTAAAAAAACTGAACAACCTATTATCGATATTGAGGTTTTTGAATGTATTTGCAAGAAAATTAAATGCTGTTTAAGTCAGAAGAGAGACTTCAAACAGTCATAAAGCGTTAATATGTATTTAATAAATATCCGGAACAATCTGTTATATAAAAAAATGAGATGAATCCATGTTTTGACTACACAAATTTAATATTAGTTAGGAGAGCGATTTCAAGACATTTCTCTACTTCAATGTTTTTCACTTTAAAATCTGGATCTGCCTAATATAGATATTTTTATAGATATAAGATTTTATATCATATTACATTCAATTGTATGCCAAAAATGAAATGCAATATAAAAAATAATATATTTTTTTTTTACTTTTTAACTTACGTGGTGGCTAAAAAAAGAAATAACTAGATCTGATTTGATTTTTTAAGACTATCTGGAGTCCAGTATGCACGCCGGCCACAGCGGATAGTACGCCAATGCACTCTACTCGCTGCATAAAAATGTCGACTGTATAATAGGTGTATAATATTAACATATAACGTAAATATTTTACTTTTATAAACAGAAATAAACATTTTCTGTTCACTTTTAGTAGCTTGTGTATCATAAAAACACAACTTATTTAATGTTTTATTTTCAATTTTAGTAATATATTTGAATAAATGTTACCAAAAATATATTTTAAAAAATAATTCTTTGTTGACATAGTCTCCCTTAGATTTATATTATTGTTTTAAAAGTGGTGTTTTTTTTTTTTATAACAAAAAATGATTTGCATAATTAATTTTTAACACAAAAAGTTTTCATTTTTAGAAAAAAAACGTTGCACCAGCACTTTGCAAGCTGCGAACTATTATGAGATCTCATTTTCAATAACGTTTTTTAGTTTTAGAGATTAATGGGAGAAACGGACAGACATACGGACTGACGGACCGATTAAAAAAAACAACTAACATCGTCAGTTTCCCTTTCGGGGGCCCCTAAAAAGTCATAGTTATACGAGATGTCTCTAAAAGAATAAAAGTCCTTACTCTTGATGAATTATTGAACCTGTGTGCCAGTATCACTAGCAGAGCATGGAAATCTAACAAACTTCAATGTTGCATTCTTAGGAAATACGTCAGTGTTACTAAACATCCAGAACAGCCACACACAATTCAATCATACTATTGAAAACGATAAAAAGTGTTGGTAATGTATTTGCACAAAAATGTAATGGCAGGGTTGGCGAGAAATTATGCAAGAGATTTATCTCAAAACAATATTACTTTCAAATATCAAAAAACATATATATTTTTTATGAATATTTAATGACCTCTTTAAACTATATGTGAACAGAAATGTAAAAAAAAATGTTGAGGCTATCCATGTGATACACAAAGCAACAAGGGGCACCTTAGTTATTCAGTACGTTTGATCCTACAACCCATTCACAAATGTTGATACCAAAAGGTTTCCATTTATCATCATATACATTACAGAAGAACAATGGGGGATTTTAGGTATGACAATTATTCGAAAGTCAATATTGAAATTAGAATATCAATAATACTTTTGTTTTATGAAATCTTGATTCAACATGCTGACGGACGGACGGACGGACAGAACAAAAAAACAATTGTTTTTTTTTAACCGCTCTCAATATTTTAGTGACACGAAGGCGTCTGTTTATTTCAAGCTTGATCGGCTGAGTTGGGTTTAAACTTGATGTTGCGTTTCAAAACGTTGAGGTGGTGACCCAATCTTAGCCCCTGTGAAAGAGATACACGAATTATTACAATATTCGTACCTTTCGTGATAACTTTGTTACAACAATTAAAACATTCATAGAAATGTAACAGTTGGTGTACATTGTTGGCCGCACTGGGCAAACTCTAGTTACACAGCATTATCAAACATTCATTATTTATTCAGAGCCAATTTATCTCTCAGTAAAGGACTAGGGTAGTTCTTATTATAGACAACTGGCTCGATGTACTAAGGGTATGATTCTCTATTCTAGATCCTTAAAAGCGTATAAGTATTACAAAAGTACATTCAACAACAGAGTAGTAATTAATATTTATTTACTGCATAACAATTGGTTACACATATAATATAGAGTACATAATCATCATTACTAGAGTATCTAAATGTGCCCAAATTAAATATTCCAGGGCGCCTAGACTAGATTCAATAATAAATTACTTAATTAAGGGTATCATGACACAACATAACATTACCCTAACTATCTAGTATATGCACATAGCAGAAATAATATCTACTTAATTAATCTAGGCAATACAACTGACAACAATCACCATCACGCTACTCGGACCAGCAGGGCCGGTCCTAACAGTTACGCACGATTATTACATTTTATTACATGAAAGCTGACAATGATTTTTTTCTTTCCTCGCGTGTTGGATTGGTGTTTTCCGCAATGAATGAAACCCACAAATGACAATTTAGTATATTTTTCAGTAAATTTTTATGAGTTTTCAGGAGATTTTAATAAATTCAGCAGATTTCCAGGAATTTTTCGCATATATTTTGCAACATAATGATTACACCTAGAATTAGCGCGGGGCCTATGAAAGCGCAGGGCCCACTGCGACCGCATAGGTTGCAGTGGGCTAAGACCGGCCCTGCGGACCAGGACACCTCTCCAACTGATAGACTGACCACAGGAAACCTTATTGTCCTCCTTTGAAAACCCCGTGCTAAAACAGTTCACCACTCACAACTAATACAATAAACAAACACACACACAATCACACATCTTACGCACCCCCTGCACTTCACACTCTATAAAAATAAGTTGTATATAAGAGGTATTGTCTTTTAAAAAAAAAGATTTAAAAGAATGTTGTTTTTTTTGTTTTTAGTAACGTCTGTAATTTATAAGATGGTATTGTCTACAGGTATTTTTTTCTACCTGGATGTAATTTCTAGAAGGCAATTTTTACAGCATTCTCAACAGCTATTGACAACAAGCATTTCGATCATCGCTTTGTTTAAATTGCTTTCTATTTTATTTTACCATCTTCCCTTCTTTACAATGTGGAGGGACATGTTCTACGTCAAAATGAATTACGCACACCAAGAGTTGCGATAACATGGAAGCCAAAACGAGGAAAGCGCAAACAGGGACGTCCTCGTATTACCTGGCGACACACCTTCATGGAGGACCTCAGAACAGTGGACACCAGATGGGAAGAGGCTTCAGACATTGCCAGTGACAGATCATTATGGAGACAGCTTGCCGCCCAATGCGCCGAACGGCGCGGGAGGACCTAAGTCTAAGTAAGTAAGTAAGTCTTCTTTACAATGCCAATCTTATCCACAAAGTCATCAATATATATGTCAGTGGTGTTTGTGTTAATGGATCTATCATAAACAAGTGCATCGACGCATCAGCCTTTAATCTGATTAATCTAAAGCTTTTAGAGTTTTGCCAATATTTGAAGAACTTTACAGAGATCCTGGCACCGAGAGCAAAAAGCGTTGCTGAACACGAGAAACATGGAAGGCATCTGTAAAGATCGCAGGAGGCTGAATGTGGCTCTGCAGCGTTGATTGAGACATCAGTTGGGAAGATGCTGTAAACAACGCTGGTGACAGATCTCAGTGGACTGCCGCCCTATGTGCCAAACAACGCTGGTGACAGATCTCAATGGACTGCCGCTCTGTGTGCCAAACAACGCTGGTGACAGATCTCAATGGACTGCCGCCTTGTGTGCCAAACAACGCTGGTGACAGATCTCAATGGACTGCCGCTCTATGTGCCAAACAACGCTGGTGACAGATCTCAATGGACTGCCGCTCTATGTGCCAAACAACGCTGTTAACAGATCTCAGTAGCTTGCCGCCCAATGTGCCAAACAACGCTGGTGACAAATCTCAGTGGACTGCCACCCTATGTGTCAAATAACGCGTGTCTGCGACTTTCTAGTAAAAGATAGGATTCATAACTTTTTTTGTGTTTAGGAGATTACATGATCACAATGGCTTTTGTGCCCCACGATGACTTGCTGACTAATGTACAAAAAACACAAAAAAAAAAACAAATGCAAATTACATTATTTTGGTCATATAAAATGGGCCATACCTTTTGCCAATAATACAATGAAATGAAGAATAGGCAGACAGAGAAAACGTTAGGAAAACAACATTAAAGATTGAACGTGCCTGTCGTTCAAATAAATTCTATTCGAGGCAAAAACAAAACAAAACAAAGGGGAATGGAGAAAGACGGTCGACAGATCATATGTGGTGTCACACGAAGCAGGACGTTTTGGCGCCGCCGTTTTGGCGACGCCGTTTTGGCCCCGCCGTTTTGGCGCGAAGGTTGTTTTGGCGCCAGCCGTTTTGGCGACGGGACGTTTTGGCGCGAAATACATTATGTACGTTTATTGTATTAATTCTTTTAAAAGAATTATTCATATCTATGTTTTGCATGAGTGTTTGTGTTACGTGTTTTCACGTACTAAATGTAAATGTGTGTTTGTTTTTCACATCATTTTCTTTAATAAACATTTTGGCTTGTGTATGTGTGTTTGTTAAGAGGCACACTTTTATTTTCAAAAAGTTTTTTAAGATATTAGAGGTTTTTAGTTAGAAATATAATAGAATAAAATGGCGAAAGTTTTTCTAGTCTGTCTGCGTACTGGATAAAATGATGAGTGAATGGTCCAAACTACGCGAGCTTATAAAGACGTAAGGGCGAAGAGATTGAAAGAGAGGGGTAGACTTTGGGCCGCTCTCGGAATTAAAGATTAAGGATTATAAATTCGCACCTAGGGATGTCAAGTGGACTGCTAGAAACAGATTATCGTCTTACGCGTGAGAGAGGGGAGGGGTGGAGGAAAGAGTATAGACAAGGAGTGAAATTTGAGCAAAAGAGAGAGGGCGGGATAGGTGTCACATGTAATGACCATTCCCAAGGAGATGATCGACAGACGCATGACGCCAACGACCAGTGTTCGGTGCTGGTCTTGTCTTCATTTGTTTAACTCTACCTGCGTCAATGCGAGATGTGTCACCCAAATCACCCCTTCCCAATTTCTCAAAATATATTTTTTCAAAGTATCTTAGTGTCGTGAATTTGTTTCTATCTATTGTCACCCCTAGTGTTTGTTTACATTTGTGGATTCACTTTAGAGTTTGTACTGACCACATTCCTTGTCTTGAACTTTACTATGTGTGGAGTGATTGTCGTCATTCAGCGTAATAAAGCTTTCGATGTTAACATGGTTTTTGTTATATTAAAGTGTGACACTTAGCTAATTCGTATATTACACTAATGTCAAATAAAAAAAAAATCTTTTGGAAAGAAATCCAAAAATGTCATCCAGTGCGATTAGCAGAACTCACAGATAGCTTGTCATTACCATTCAGGAATCTGACTTACTATAGGCCTATATTCATGAAATAAGCAAAACCTTTATAATTAAAAAAAAATAAAATTCGCTGAACGGTGTGAGAATTTATACTATACATACAATATTATGGTAGAGTGAAATAAACATTATTATAAAAGTTACGTGCTTATTAAATTATCGTCAAATGATATCTCGCGCCAAAACGTCCCGTCGCCAAAACGGCGGGGCCAAAACGGCGTCGCCAAAACGGCGGCGCCAAAACGGTTCAACAGACTAAGAGATAAGTGAAAATGATGAAGAAGGCGGTCTCGTTTTTTACCACTATTGTCAAGGCGCTGTGGCTGAGTGGTAAGGAGCTTGGTTTCTGAACCACAGGGTCCGTCCCGGGTTTGAAACGTGATAAGACTGGAAATTTTTATTTCGGGATCCTTTAGGTGCTAGCCAGCTCTTGTGGGTACATTTGTTGGGGAAAAGTAAAGGCGCTTCGAAGGTTGGTCGTTGTGCTGGCCGCATGACACTCGGTAATCCGTGGGCCACAGAAATAAATGACCTTAACATCATCTGCCCCATACACCGCATGGTTTTAAAGAGGCAGTTGACTTGTTTTCAAATATATGCAAATAATTAATTAATTAAGACTTACCGACATGTATGGCCAGCACTGGATCGTCACAGGTGGAGCACACCTGGATATGGGCCGTACCGTTGTTATGCACCTCCACCGTCTTGCCCGTGCACCTGTCATTCTCAATGTCCCCACTGATGACGTCACAGTACTTACCAGCCGGGAGACCAGTCTGAGGAATATCAAAGTATTTCTTGACATATAATTCAGGGCGAAAAATAACAAAGGGACTAATGCATTAGCAGCCCGTACGGTTGAGTGTTATAAATATTTTAGCACGCCAACAAATCATAATATCATACCAAAGTAGCAGTATAGCATGTATCATGATAGTAATTTAGATTACATAGCGCTGTTAAAGACATGTTAAAGACGGTTGAGTGTTATAAATATTTTAGCACGCCAACAAATCATAATATCATACCAAAGTAGCAGTATAGCATGTATCATGATAGTAATTTAGATTACATAGCGCTGTTAAAGACATAATGTAGGCTACAGACGTTATGAAGACACATTAGTCATGAAAACAAGAGTTAAAATGACACACATATCTACCGTATATCTACGTATTCATGCAGCAGATAAAGCCTTAAATGTTATTCTTGAACATAGTGAAACATGGGGCTTAACTCTGATCAGACGAGCTCCAAAATTTTGGTCCATTTGCTGGAAAAGCCCACAAATCGAAACTTAGTTGTAAAGGCGCGGACTTCATGGAGCGAACAGATCTCTGAGGTCGAATAGTTACACTGATGACAAAGAACATCATAAAATATGCCAATTTAATTATTATAAAAACGGGTACTCTTTGTAGAGGCCACAAATTGCTGTAGCACTTACTATACTGTACTTGTGGTGTAGTTACTTTGTACTGCTAGTGGTATCTGTATTTTATCTCTCCCAATCGATATAAAAAAAAGGCAGCACAAACTCAGAATTGGTTTATGTACAAATGTTACAATTTTCTATTTAAAGAAAAGTCGCGAATCACAGCCTTTTTTTTTCATCAGCCCTTTTAAACTCTGCACTGACCTGTAAGTTTTGGTTGATGTCAAAACCTTCCAGATTCAGTGCAATAAAGCCCTTGTCGCCCCTGGAGAAAGCAATTTGGTAATCTGCCCCTGACCACCAGTTTTCTAATGCAGTACCAGAGACCATGTTTCGGAAGCCGACCATATTGTAGATTTGTCTCCATCTGTAGGAAGATGAAAACGTCACATCATATAACAAATTTTCATTGGTCAAAGGCGAGGAATCAATTTAATGAATGATTTTACAATTCACATTTTTTTAAATAATTAAAGAGAGTAAATAATCAAAGAAACTCAGTAATCGCTTCCCTTGCCAGTCATTAGGATAAACATAGGAAGGTAAAACAACCAGAAAGTAACCCTATCGTTAGTATTTCTGATTCTAACCCAACTATTGTATCACAAACTAATAGATGACATTTATCATTTATTTGCGAGAGAAGGGATGATCAACTTGTCATCTTTCAAAACATTTATTCTGGATAGTTCTGCTTCAAAAAATGAATGTCTTATCAACATTTTGAGATGAGGACATTTGTTTGATTGTTAAGAAAGGATCAAAGCCTGTAAGAGTAAAGAGATAGGACGAGCACTAGAAACTGAAACATTCGATTCTTTTTCTTAGAAACATTCAATTCGTCTTCTTATAAACATTCGATTCTTTATCTTATAAACATTCGATTCTTTTTCTTATAAACATTCGGAAATAATCATATCGCAAAAAAAAAAAATTAATTATAATTTACCTTTGTTGAAATAACAACTTACAACGAGCGCTTAGATTTCTGAGCTCTGAAGTAAGCTCCGAAAACAATGCCATACAATTATTTGATTTTGTAGTGACCACCTACCTGTGCTCACAGCTCCAACCATTGGTACAGATCATACCAGTAATCTGGACACTGGCCGTGGTCATGTCACTGTTGTGTGGTGGCCCCTCGTAATTGTTGGCCCTGTTGTACTCGTAGCTGCTCATTATTCTAGGCATGCCATAGGGATGGGCCAACATGAAGGCAGTGGCCATCTAGTTTGGACATGAAAGATTTTATCCTTGTCTTGATAAAAAAAATTAAATACATCTTTCAAGCAGTAAATGCTTATATTGTCATTGTATGCAGGTTTAGTTGAGTTTCGATATTCAGAGACTTGGTGTGATTGTATGTAGTTAAATTGTAGCCACGGCATACACATTTGAGACCAAAAGAAAATCCGCTGCCGAGGACAGACGCAGACGGCGTAAGGAAAATCTTAACCGAGCATCGGCGGACAGCGGTTATGCTTGCATTGGATGCGGCAAAATATGTAGGTCATAGCTGGGGCTGCGTAGTAATGGGCAATACTGCATTCTTCATTTATCTTCGGACTTGAAGACAAGCCTTATTATATATTGTAGTTCTAGACATTTGCTTCTACAAAAACGATGTTGATTGATCCAAAACTTTCAATAACTATAACAAACTATTTGTCGTTTATTGTAAGTCTAGATTTAAATACCTGACTGATGAAAAACTAATTGATACAACTATGCTTAATATAAGTTTTATTTTCGTTTTTTAAGTATTTTAAAAATATTTTCTTGTATCATTCTACAGCGAGAAAATCTAGCGTTTCCTTTTCTCGTCCAAACCATGGAAACACACACATGTCCTCCCATAACTCTTGGTTTACATTGTTAGTCTTATCTTATAAACTTTGAACGCTCATATTGCAATTATATACGGGTTTGGCTGAGTCTCCATGTTCTGAGCCTCTAAAGCGTTACATTAAAAGCGTTTTTGTATAGTAGCCGATTGGATGTCAAAATAAGATCTACCAATAGGCTGCAGTCTGGCCAACAGAGAGACGCAACGAGAAAACAGTAAGAGAGATTCAGAGAGAGAGAGAGAGAGAGAGAGGCAGAGACAGAGAAAATGCGAAAGAGACAGGGAGAAACAGAGAGAGGCAGATAGAGAAAGACAGATCGAGAAACATTGAGACACAGAGAAATACGCGAGAGAAACTAAAGAAACAAAGTAAGAGAGAGCGAGAGAAAGAAGAGAGGCAGAGTTAAAGAGAAAAAGTCTGAGAGATAGTCATAGACAAAGCTAGACATAGAAAGAAGAGAGCTAGAGAGAAAATGGCCAAAAGAGAAGATATATATAGAGTGAGAGTGAGACAAAGAGAGAGAGAGACAGAGAGAGAGAGAGTAAAAGAAAAGAACATGTAAAGAAAGAAAAAAAAGAGAGAAATGAAAAAACACTTCAAGGTCGATCATAATGTATTAAATGTAATAAATGATTATAAAATAGTCACCTTGTAAGGTTTGGGATCCCAGTGTGTGAGAACCCCTCCACCACCACCGTGACCTCGTTGGTTGTCATGGTTATCAATGAAGTTGACCACCGAGTCTGATGCCCACATGCCCCAGCCAGTGCCCCAGTTGCTCAGATACTTCATGGCGTTCTGACGTCTGTGGGGAAAGATGGGTATATTTTAAATATAATGTAAGCATTCTGGACAGCTTACACAACAAAACAACAACAAAAAAAAAACGAAAAATGTTAAACAAAAATACTGAATGTTTAGACCAAACAATAGATGCTGAAAGACCAAACAGCATATTCCGTAAGACCAAACAATATATGCTGAAAGTCCAAACAGCATTTTCCGTAAGACAAAACAATATATGCTGAAAGTCCAAACAGCATATTCCGTAAGACCAAACAATATATGCTGAAAGTCCAAACAGCATATTCGTAAGACAAAACAATATATGCTGAAAGTCCAAACAGCATATTCCGTAAGACAAAACAATATATGCTGAAAGTCCAAACAGCATATTCCGTAAGACAAAACAATATATGCTGAAAGTCCAAACAGCATATTCCGTAAGACCAAACAATATATGCTGAAAGTCCAAACAGCATATTCGTAAGACAAAACAATATATGCTGAAAGTCCAAACAGCATATTCCGTAAGACAAAACAATATATGCTGAAAGTCCAAACAGCATATTCCGTAAGACAAAACAATATATGCTGAAAGTCCAAACAGCATATTCCGTAAGACAAAATAATATATGCTGAAAGTCCAAACAGCATATTACGTAAGACCAAACAATAGATGCTGAAAGACCAAACAGCAGATTCAGAAATACCAAACAACAGATGTTGGAAAAAACAAAAAAACAAAAATATCTTGAAAGACCTAACAACAGATGATTGAAGACTAAACAATATATGATGAAACAGAAACAAGCAGATTTTAAACGACCAAACAGTAGACGACAGACAACACAAAACTTATAGAGTTTAAAAAATCGGTCGTTCTTTTTTAAGTTCGCTTTTTATAAGTTGACATCAGCTCAAACACCTAATAGGCCTACTCGCTTTGAACATTCAATATTGTTAATTTAAACTTATATAGCTTGTAAGAATTAGCACTGACCTGAAAACATTGGCCAACTGCAGTCCAAATCTAAAGTTGGTAACTCTGCCAGTTGCGAAGTATTCCTCAGCTTTGATTGGTTCCCCTCCCTGGTCTATAACTTCCTGATACACAAATGGGCGCCCTCCACTTGGGAGATCCTTTGATATAAGTTACACACTTATTAAACTTTAAAAAGCATACATATATTTAGTACTAGAGCCAACATCAGTTTTTTTTTTCAGGGTCTGACTTGTTGGCACACAAAGAATATTAAATCTCAATTTAAAATTAATTAATTTTTTTTAATCCTTGTTTTATTTTTATCCGAGTTCAGGCAATTATAGTAGCCTTTGGCACTCTCAATCTTTATTTGCGCATGTTTAAGATGATATGTTGTTAGAAGCTCTTTCTATATACAGTGTGGGAAATCCTTTTCGCAATTTCTTATTTTGAAAGAACTTTAAGGGTGCTGGTTGGAAACTGTTTGAACCGGTATTTCTAAAACGGCACTACAATTTTTTTCTAGAAATTTTACAGTCTTATGTAAACGTGATGTTCCAATACACTTGCTCTTGTAAAATCTTTAGATGGACTGTTGAATGAAGAACCTGATTGTGCAAAGCTCGCTGGAAAGACTCCTTGTATTAATTAAACATTATAAGAAATAAATAGAAAGAGATAGTAAAAACTGTCATATCAGCTTAAAAAAAAGGAATTGATTTAAAAAACAACAACACTTTATGTTATTTATTTAAAGACAATAGAAAAAAAAAACATTCCTCTAACCTTGACCTTACTAAAAAGTACTATTAGATCTCCAGGCCACATGTGTTTTGCGGCGTCCACTCTAAATCCCGCAACTCCGAAATCAACCAGGCGATTCAGATAGCCGGACACTTCATCTCTCACGTAGTCTTTGCCCATCTTTAAGTCTAAAAGTCCACCGTGAAGTCCGACTAGACGACAATTCCTTTAATAGAGGCAAAGACACCTTTAAGAACGAGTTGGCAATGCTATGTGAAGATTTGGAGGTTAGTGAAAATAATAAAACTTTTAAGTTAAGAACAAAACATCTCTTTATTTTAGTCACGTTTCATCATTCTTCAACAATCATTGCAAAACTGTAAAAGCAAGTTTGGAAAAACGCCAAATTCTCTGGGGGAGCTTACACCGCCTCATCTTACCCTTTAGTTTGTTGAAAAAATGGATGTTCTTGCGAACGTAATTTGTTTGTGAACTGAGTGTCAGGGGTCAAGGTCTGAGAAACACAGTGCCTATCTTTCACTAAATGGAGTTATTGTACTTGTCGAGCCCTGTTCAAAAGACTAAAGGTCACGTGAATAAAATTTTCCGTAAATGTCTTGTAGAATTGATAAAGAACTGGACCACGCTCACCTGACTTCCTCAGTGTTGCCGTAGTTGTGGATGTTCATGTCGCCAGAATGACACAAGCTGCCGTCGTTAAAGTCCGTCGGGCCGAAGGGAACTCCCGGGAACTGAAGGTTGTCGGCGTCGTAGAAAGTTCCATTTGTTCCAAAACCTTGACCTCCAGACTCCGTCATGTGATTGATGACGATATCAACGTAAATTCTAAATATAAACAAACCCAGAAAAGAGTGACACTGAACAGGTGATGTGGTTTAGTTAATTAGACTCTAGCTTAATAAAAATGATTCGTCAAATCAAATCACTACATTATGTTAGATTTTCTTTTTTTCTCCCTTTCATCAACAAGCAAAACTATATTACATTTTTTCCTATTTTAAAGCAAAAAGAAAAGTAAGGTTCCTTTAAAGAACTTGAGTTCCTTGAGGCATAGTATATAAGTACGTCTGTATCTTTAACTTGAGATTGACGAGGGTGACATGTGGCCAGCACAATGATCAACCACCTTTACTGAAGTCAAATACCCATTAGGGTTGGGTGACGTCAGGGGCTTCTTAACAAATCTAAAATCTCAAACATTTACTTTTCACTGCGATTTCTCAATTTTGAAAGTTGGGTACTTTACCACTTGGCCACCACGTCTCATTAGACTAAGACTAAGACTAAGACTGCTTTAATGATCCTTACGGAAATTTGTTGTGATTACAAGGACTCGTTTCTCATATAAAGACAACACAACAGAAAAATACACATAAATACAACAGACAACATAAAGAGTTCATTCAGCGACTACACACAGGTATCTTGGTGCATTTCATGTTCCCTGATCAATGAGTGGCGGTGATAGAGTCTGACCGAGTGAGGTACGAACGAGTTTTTGTACCGCTCCGTTCTTGTTTTGATTGACAGCAGTCGCCCACTTCGCGACGACCTGGCGTAGTTCTGATGGAGCGGGTGGCCGTTGTCTTCCAAGATTTTTTCGATTTTTCTTAGGCACGTTTGTTCAAAAAGTTCCTTTAAATGTGGTAATGTTGTGAGTGTAATTTTTGATGCTTTTTTAATGATGCTTTCTAGACGTTGCAACAGTTTAGATGAGGCGTTGCCTTGCCAACAACTTATTCCGTATGTTAGCAGATTTTGTACAGTCGCGCCGTAAAATGTCTCAAGGATCTTCTTGTTTAATTTAAAACTGTTGAGTTTGTATAGAAAAAAGAGTCGCTGGGCTGTTTTCTTTGTCAGAGTTCCAAGGTGGTCTTCCCATGAAAGCTTGTTGTTGATGATAACGCCTAGATATTTATATGCCTTTACTTGTTCTATAGATGTAGTGTTTATTTGCAGTTCACGTATAGTTTGTTTTTTCTTTCTAAAATCTATTATAAGTTCTTTAGTTTTTGTTACATTCAGTTCTAGAAAGTTGTCGTTACTATAAAAGTGTCAAGTAACATGAAGCAGCTATTGTATTAAGTTTATTTTTAGATTGTATTTCTCCAGCACAAGGTCATGGTTGCATGTTATTGACCTGTAATGACAAGTTTATTTAAAACGATGACTGTTTTTCCATAAGCTCTGAAAATAGTTACCAGAAAGGGGAGCATGAGGATGTATTTAAGGATTTGAATTTTGAGTTTGGGAAAGATGCGGCGACTAAAGTAAAAAAAAATTTTTATTAAATTGTATTGTACATTTGTATAGAATGTATATTATTAAAGTGATTCTAGTTCAAGAATAAAGGCTTTGTGTTTATTTCAAGCAGATTTCAGTTTTGAGTTTATACTTTGAAGTAGTATCTAGGCATCACGATATTGTTTTAGAAGTCTAAAATCGACTATAAAAGACAGCGTTACAAAATTAGAACATCAGAAACACTTTGTCTAATCAACACAATCTCATCGTAACATCATGACATCGTTGTCATCTAGCACTCAAACATATATCATCACCAAAAAAAAAAAAAAGATCAATAATAAAAATATGTTTGTGTCAAAAAGAAAGGCTCTGCTTGACCCTCTGCTTGACCAAAGAAGTCTCGTCAATTATTTTTTGAAATAACTTATTGACTTTTTTTTTTAAGAAAGTGAAAAAAAAAATTGTCATAACCTACCTAACCCCAGAGTTGTTACATTTCTCAACCATGTTTCGGAACTCATCTTCGGAGCCGCTCCTGGTATTAATCTTGTAGCTGACGGGTTGATAGCGCTCCCACCATGGACGGTAAGGGTTGGTGACTATTCTGTTCTCATTGGCTGGAGAGGTCTGGGGAAAAGAAAGATAACTGCCCAATCCGCCAAGAGCTATCTGCCCTAGAGTTTACTCTAGGAGTCCAAACAAAATTTATTTTTCATGTATTATGATCTAAGCCTTCATTCTGCATAGGGCAAACAACTAATCAACAAGATTTTGATGTCATTTTTAGTGACAGAGTGGGATAGAAAATATAACTCCCAAAGTAGACAATCAGTACACTTTTATTATAATGAAACGCATATAAACAAACAAATAAACACCAAATACAATAAATAAATAAAACGCCCGTTGAAAGCTGACATACGATAATGTGGATACCACAATATATCTATTTAAACTTCTAAATCAACCGCTTTTCATAACAGACAAACTTTATTTCTAAGATGATAATATTCTGACCAAATAGCTCATTCTTTTTTTCTCAAGATATACATTAAAACATCGTTACAGCCATGTCCAGGTTCTAGGTTTGCATGAATTGTGTACAAGCTGATAAGAGAAATTGAAGAATAGAGGAAGCGTGAGAGAGAATTTGGAAATAATTAGACAAACAATTAGACAAACAGTTAGACAAACAGTTAGACAAACAATTAGACAAACAATTAGACAAACAGACAAACAATGAGACAATGATCAAGACGTTACTGGAAAGTCAGCTGTTTTAAATAAATGCTATAAATTACTTAGACTCTAGTTCTATCCCTGGTATTGTCTTTAAAAAAATGTATTTTTAAAATGTTGATCTTGTTTAATTGATTAATAGTAATCCTAAAAATATTCTTCTATCCTAACGAATTTGATTATCAAACTTTTGTATGGTAAAAGGCCATATTTATTTAACTTTGAGATTATCGAAAATGTTGTTTCTAGATGGTTGTTCGGCCGAGTGCTATGCGATTCAGACGTCAACGATTGTCTAGGGTTCAAACCCTGCCCGCTTCCATCCTTACAGCAGTAGGTTAGTTCTAGGACGTAATAATCTACATTTCTGAAGGAACACTCAAAATTTGAGCGTCAAGTCAGGTGACATCTTCATACACCCTGAACATTTCAAAACGAGGCCTTAAAATAATGTTGTTACCTCACTAGAAGAGAACTTACCTGGACAGCACAAAATCCATAGGGTCCGAGAAATCTCTCACACTCAGCGGCTATGTCGTTCCATTTCCATTCAAACAGATGAACAATACCGTCTTTGCCCCCAATACAGTGAGGGTCAGTGTAGGCTGAAAGAGCTGGTATGAATATATATTTATATAGGTTGGTGATTATATATTTTAACATTATATTAAAGTCATAAATAAGTAATCTAAACTGATCTAAAAATTTGACATTATTCTTTTTTTTCCCCGAGAAATTTTTAAGAGGATTCAGAAATACCTTATATATTTTAATATTTTATACACATACTAACCCGGGCATGCTACCCTGCCTCATAGTGGCGCCCGGGTGGAAAAGATCGTAGGATGAAATGATTAGGCTAAATGGTAGCAAAACAAGACTCTCGTTGGGGTGCCTAAGGGGGGTGCGAGAGCATCCTCATTGCACTGTGCGGAGTTGTAAAAAAGCTCCCACAACTTTGTCACAATCCAGGCGCCGTTCCTCAAGGAGCCGTTACATAAATGGCGTGTCCTGCACGGTTAGCCTGGTATAGTAAAGGAAAATGGCAGGGTTCCCGCTGCACGCGGTCTCTGGCCTCGAGTCTGACACCCCGTCATACAGAACAGTGTACACTGTTCTCATTCAGGCCGGTGAAAGGGAGCTCTTGTTCACTTTTGCAGGCCTGGAGTTCCAAGAGCCGAGGGCTCAATTCTACCTGACAGTGTCAAGAAGAAGAAGAATACTAAATATGTTCTCGACTTTGTCATAATAAGACTTCTATTCCTAGTTCGACTTACAGATGACGATGATTATCTTCAACAAACCTCAGCTAAGAAGTACATGTCTCAAGGCTGTTGAGTATGGTAGCAACTGAACAACTTATTATAGCACACGAATGTTAATGGGCTAGTATTATGTACTGATCAGGCCTAACATCATAAGAAGCGAGACGTCGCAACCTGTTGGCAGTTTAGGCCAATGGCTCAGATAAGATAATAATGTTTCCCTGGATGTCTCTAACGACAAAATAACTTCCAACTTTCTTTTTAGATTATATTTGGAACGCTTGAAGTTGAAAGGTATTTTACAGAAGAAGTAAGCTTATTTCTATTGAGACCCAGGTTACAAGAACATATTGTTACGTATTTCAGAATCTTCTGGCTAAATGTATTAGTATGCACACAAATAAAAACACTGCAAAGAACTTGACGACTAAACTTTCAGTTTCATATAACTTTAATGACTATTAACTCTAACATTACTGTAACATGTAGCATAGAAGACTGTACAATATCTGTCAGTTTACTGTTAGCTATACTTCGTTGCACTGCATCTCTTCACTTCGTTGCAATTCATCTCTTCTCAACTTGCATCGAGCCGTATTCTACAGAACAGACCAACGACACACTTCCCAGTGTCGCTCCAGGTCTCCCAAAGCTGAACCAAGTCGTACTCCAGTCTACCACATCCGAGCCGCACACGTCTTACATCGACTGTATCGACTGTAACGGCTCAAGTCCACTGTAGTTCGCTGTATAGACTTTAACGACAGTAGTCCACTCCAGTTAACTCTACCTACCCTAGTTAACTTGCATCGAGTCGCACATTTCTCTTCCACAGAGCCGCACACGTCTTACATCGTCTGTATCGACTGTAACGGCTCACTCACGACTCCATACGACTGACTTTCACATTAACTCTCTGGCTTATATAGAGTCCCTAATCGCTTGTCCAAAGTTGCACAAACACTCCTAGTATCCTCTGGAATAACATGTCAGGAAACGTCACATCCTGTCTTTATTTATACATGTAGATTCCAGAAAACACTCGCTGCAGTGTCATCAAGTCGGGGTCACACGTAGTGACCTTTATCTGTCACTGTTCATTAGTAACTGTCCCTCTACTTAGATCTATTCGTCCCCTGGAACAACACGTGAGGACACTTCACATCCTGTCTTTGTTTGTACATGTAGATTCCAGGGAACACTAGCTGCTGTGTCATCTCGCCGGGGTCATACGTTGACCTCTACCTATCACTGTTCATTTGTAACACTGCCCCCTTCTTAGATCTGTTCGTCCCGAACAGATTCTACTTCATCACGATACTGATGAAATCGATCAACGATCAAGTAGGAAGCTTTGGTGGTTGCCCCCTTCTCAGAGATGTTCTTTCAATCTGGCAATTGTCCATCTTCTTTCCATAGAAGAATGGGAGCCAAATCCTCATTTTTCAGCAGGTCCTCACAAATGTTTTCATCAATCTTGGTATTGAAACATCGACCTTCAGATGACGACATTGGGCACTCTTGTCGAGAAAATTCATCAGCATTCTAACGAGTTCGTGCTTCACTGGCTGAGTTTTACATTTTCCAGCATCTTTTTACAGAGCTTCTTCAGAGATAACCTGGTTCATCACAGTACAGCAATGTTCTTCTTACAACAGCAACTGACTTTGGGTTTGTACGATGCTTGTTGGAATGATCTTCTCGTACAGTTTTATTTGTACAGTTCTATCTCAGATGGTTACTCACTTCACAGTTCTGGCATCTTACACTAGTTCTGTCCTTCTTGCTTCTGACTTGATTATCGTTCCTCTAAAACCTCTGTTATACTTCATCAACCTATTCTCATGAGGAATGTTCTTAGATTATTCTTTAGTGGCTTCACACTTTCAACTGATTCGTAAGGCTTTCTTCTTTGGTCTGATGGTTCCGGACAGAATCTTTCTAAAAACATGGGCTGTGGAGTTTCATCAGTGCAGGTGGGGTTCTATCAGTGAGAGAAGTGGTGGGCTTGTTTTCTAACAACATGGGCTATGGAGTTTCATAAATGGAGGTGGGGGTCTATCAGTGGGAGAAGGGGTGGGTTTGTATCTTGATCTTGTTGGAGCCATCCACGTTGCACTCTGCATGTATCGCTTTCTCCGACTCCTGCATTTGATATTTCTTTGGTTGCGTTGATGTCGTTGTCTTGCTTTCTTGTCGATCAATGCTGATGACAGCCACTTAGCACATAGGAAGGCATTGCATTTCATGGCTGTAGTCATCAAGACTGTTGATCTAACAAGTTGCTTCAGCATTATTCTTCGATGGGTGCTTTGCGAATGAGCTGCAAGTCCACTTGAAGGCAAGGTGTCAAACACGTCATCACCTTCATCCGAGTCTGGAGCACTCGCCTGTGGGGCAGGCTGATAACATTCAACGTGCAAAGGTCCATCAACTTCAGCATCAGATTCTATTGTGTTTCCTTGACTTTGACCAGGACTTCTCGCGCTGATCTTGACAGCTGGACAAGCTTCTGTTAAGTCCAGACCTTGCTGGTGTATTTCTTGGCATTCACAGTCTTCTTGTAAAGCTACGTACGTACAGTTCTTGTCAAACGCATTGTTGCAGTAATCAAGTTTCGAGTTCCTCTCGTAGACACTGGCAGATAGAAGACAGAAGTCTTTAAGGCCCACAGCAACAGGCTTGGACGCAGACCCAATGTTGTCTTGTTCTGTCTGGCTGGTTGATGTACTCATATCGGGTATATCTCTAGCAAAATCTTCGGTTGAACTATAGGTCTCTTCTCTTGTTTCTTCAACTGTCTCATTCAGATTCTCGTTGAAACAATAACAGCTACCATCTCTTTTCATTTCTTGTGGGTCACATTCGTTTGGTTTGCTATCACAGTCACAGACAGCACAACCATCACCAGCATCTCTATCGTAATTGTCTCTATCGTCACATTCTTGGTTGGACAATTGTTCGCTGTTCATCAATGGTGTAGCTCTTTCATCAGTCGACTCAATCTGATACTGCTGAGTTTTCAGTAGCTCGTTCATCATGATTTTCGTTTGATCTTTTATCGTATCTGTTTGTTCTTCTGTCTTGTTGGGCGTGGTAGCTATTTGTTCATTCTCATTCATGGCTTTGATCAAATGGTTAAATGAAGAAAATCTAGTGTTGATTTCTGATTCTATCTCCTTAATGCTCTCATTCACCGAGCTCATTTTGTATTGCAAAGTTCTCAGGAGATCCATCGTATTAGGTTTGATTTCAAATTGGCAAGTGTCCGGATTCTCATCTTCCTCCAACAGGGCTTGTCTGAGACGTGCTGTTAGCGTTTCCTTATTTCCGTTAAGCTGTAGACCTCTTTCTCGAAGCTCTTGTCTAAGTTCTTTCATGTCAAGTTCATCAAGAAGTTTGGTGGAATACATTCTAGCCAGAAAGATCCCACTTCTGACACCAATTGTTACGTATTTCAGAATCTTCTGGCTAAATGTATTAGTAGGCACACAAATAAAAACACTGCAAAGAACTTGACGACTAAACTTTCAGTTTCATATAACTTTAATGACTATTAACTCTAACATTACTGTAACATGTAGCATAGAAGACTGTACAATATCTGTCAGTTTACTGTTAGCTATACTTCGTTGCACTGCATCTCTTCACTTCGTTGCAATTCATCTCTTCACTTCTTGCATCGAGCCGTATTCTACAGAACAGACCAACGACACACTTCCCAGTGTCGCTCCAGGTCTCCCAAAGCTGAACCAAGTCGTACTCCAGTCTACCACATCCGAGCCGCACACGTCTTACATCGACTGTATCGACTGTAACGGCTCAAGTCCACTGTAGTTCGCTGTATAGACTTTAACGACAGTAGTCCACTCCAGTTAACTCTACCCTAGTTAACTTGCATCGAGTCGCACATTTCTCTTCCACAGAGCCGCACACGTCTTACATCGTCTGTATCGACTGTAACGGCTCACTCACGACTCCATACGACTGACTTTCACATTAACTCTCTGGCTTATATAGAGTCCCTAATCGCTTGTCCAAAGTTGCACAAACACTCCTAGTATCCTCTGGAATAACATGTCAGGAAACGTCACATCCTGTCTTTATTTATACATGTAGATTCCAGAAAACACTCGCTGCAGTGTCATCAAGTCGGGGTCACACGTAGTGACCTTTATCTGTCACTGTTCATTAGTAACTGTCCCTCTACTTAGATCTATTCGTCCCCTGGAACAACACGTGAGGACACTTCACATCCTGTCTTTGTTTGTACATGTAGATTCCAGGGAACACTAGCTGCTGTGTCATCTCGCCGGGGTCATACGTTGACCTCTACCTATCACTGTTCATTTGTAACAATATTTATCATTACTTAGTTCTTATATTTGCAAACTCTATTCAGTATTTTTTTTGTACTTTTGAAGCATTATTGTTAGAACGAGGCTTTATTGTAGATAATTTCAAGGGTGATAACTTACCATAATGAAACAACGTGACCAGTAAGACATGAGAAATCATTGCTGCTAGCTTTGTTCGTTCAAATGACAATTTGGGTCTGCCTGGAGTGGACACAGACAAAGGATCCTTTATATTATGTGTCTATCGTTACCATGACAAAGGAAAATGTTAAGTAGTGTAGTGTATGTGTGTGTGTGTGTGATAGTAGTGGTTGGATCAACTACTCTAAAGAACTCAGTAAGTGACTCAGTACAAAGTCACCATATGAACCTGTTCTTATCACTCTACGTGTCAATGTTTCTGTCTTGTTTAGGTCTACTTATTGACTTGTGAGTAAGCAAATAGTCTAGAGAAAATAGTACTTACAACAGCGACGTTAAAATGTACTCTGACAAAATAACGCTTTTCATGAAAATAATAATACCTAAAAAAAATCAGGTTATAAGAAAAATTCAAGGTATAAGAAAAAAGAAAAAAAATCAGGTATACAAAAATCAGAGTGTTAAAAAAACAGGGTATAAAAAAAATCAATGTTTAAGAAAAAAAATCAGAGTATAAAAAAAAGAGTATAAGAAAAAAATCAGAGTATAAGAAAAAAATCAAGGTATAAGAAAAAAAATCAGGGTATAAGTAAAAAAAAATCTGAGTATAAGAAAAAAAAATCAGGGTATAAGAAAAAAATCAGAGGATAAAAAAAAATCAGGGTATAAGAAAAAAAAAGTTTAAGAAAAGAATCATGGTATTAATAATATCAGGGTATAAGAAAAAATCAGGGTTTAAGAAAAAAAGGTTTAAGAAAAGAATCATGGTATTAAAAAAATCAGGGTTTTTGAGAAAAAAAATCAGGGTATCAGAAAATTTGCAAAAACAGTACTTTAAAAACGCTACATTGCACACACACACAAATACACACACTTGAATTAGTTGGCCACTACAATGTAAGACTAAGTTAATTTCAAGAGCTAATGAAAGATTTTCATGTTTCTGAACTAGGGCGAAGTAGAGAGTTAGACAATAACTAGGTAACTAATAGCAGAGATAAGAAATCAGCTGAAGTAAAGGAGCAATGTCAAGGACAATAAAGATACTAACAAAAACTTTCACAAGTGAATTATGAACTCATTTGTTTCAACTGGATTTTTAAACAAGAAAAACTTATAAAACACTTAAAAAAAAACAACAAAGCTTATATTAAGTGTAGTTGTATACATTATCTTGGGTCAGTCAAGTCATTAAATTTGTAAAAGATCTAGACCAACAATAACAATATGGCTAATTCAGATTATACCACCATTTCAGTCTTGTAAATGTGGAGTTCCTACCTTTACACTTAATAATGTTTTTTTTTTTTTTTTAGATTTTGCTTGTTCTTGACGTGTCCCAATATCGATTTCACAACGCACACAATCACATTTTCTTTCCAGTTTTGTGTCTTTGATGGATTATTTTGTTTTAGGCTTAAATTTGAAGTTAACCCTGAGGAAAAATCAGGAGCTGGCGACTACTACCCAGCTTACAACCCCAAGCGCTAAGCCCTCGCAGAGCCTGCGAAGCCGCTGATCCCTAACTGTAGATAGATCAGCGTCGTAGAAGGGGGAAAGCTGTGAGGGCTATATCGTAACAATTGTAGCTGAGTTGATCATATCCGTCCTGCGGGAGGTTTGAGCTAGGGTGTAGATTATCTTAAATTCTGAAGAACCATTGAAATGTCTAAAAAAAAACAACAACAAAAAGCAACGACAACGAACAGAATAAAACAACAAAACAAAACAGCTGCTTTTGCTGCATTAGGTGTTGCGAAATTTGTAGGTTAAAACTGGGTTTGCGTGGTCACGTGGGTGAGCTCTTATACTTAATCTTCGGAATTATCAACTAGGCCTTTCATTATATGGGCTTACATATATATATATATATATATATATATATATATATATATGGGATCATACTACTGATAACTAGTTACTATGTTAAATCTGGGGTTGTGTAGCTTCTACAGCTTCTGTATTCTTAAAGTTGAATGACTTTCCTGAACCTATAACATGTGCTAGAACAAGAAAAAAAAAACATTTTAAAAATACTTTAAAAATAATCACAAAAAGTTATATTAAGCGTAGTTGTATTAATTAGTTTGGCTCAGTCAAGTCATTAAATTTGTAATAAGTCTAGACTAACAATAATAAATCTGTGCAATTACAATTTTTTTTTTTGTTTTTGTTTATTTCGATTTCTTGCTTTTAGCTTTCACAATACGCTAATATCTTATCAATTGTCTGGACCAGTTGAAAAAAAAAAAGGGGGGGGGGGGAGAAAATAAAATCTGTTCGCTTTTTAAATGCGTTTATTTTTTTTTATATTTTTTTTTTTTTTTGATTTGAGGCACATCGGCACAATTTAGGCCATGTCGTGCCTGCAGTCCCTTAAGGACTACTCTCTCTCTAAACAACAAGGGCCAGATTCTATACAGTCATATAATTAAAATCAAGGTCTATTCACAGTTAAAATAGTAAAGGTAGTAAAAATTTAAATATTTGGTAAAAATCTAATGTAAATAGTGCATGTTCACAAATTCAGAAATCACATCTTCGTAGATAGCCCCACTTCCCGAATAAAGCCCAGTACCTTCCCAGGGTCGACATTATTAAATAGTGTTTTTAGATTAGTGGCTCTAAAATATTTCGCCCTGACATCCTGGTATCTGGGGCAATCAACGAGGATATGTTCCACGGTGAGGCGAGAGTCACAGTACTCGCAAAGTGGGGGCTCCTCTCTCTTCAGTACAAAAGAGTGCGTGATGTAGGTGTGGCCAATCCTAAGTCTGGACATGGTTGTGCTACCACGCCTTGTCAGACCCTTAGATGTGGGCCGCCACCTGACATCCGCCACAATCTGCCTGAGTTTACTGTGAGTCTCAGCCTCCCATCGGTTCTGTCACTCTCGATAGGTGGCAGAGGCAATACTTTGTCTCAGGTCCGAGTAGGGAATTTGGGTTCCTGACACCGCATGATTTAGGGCTCTCTTTGCTTCTCTGTCTGCGGCTTCGTTTCCCTCAATGCCAACATGGGAGGGGACCCAGATGAAGGTGACATCCCTACGGTCGGCTGTTATTTGGTCCAACAGCTTCAGGCTCTTATGTACCAATGGGATGTCAGTCTTCATCCGCCCCAAAGCTTGCAATGCAGATTTGGAGTCGGAGCAGATTATAAATTTACTCCTTTCTGATGCTTTTACGGCCATAAGTGCAAGCAATATTGCGTGCAATTCGGCCGTAAAGATGGAGCAGCCATCGGGGAGTCTACGGGAGAATTTGAAATCATTATAGTTTGCCCAACCCTGAATTTTGTTTAAACATAACTGTAATTTTCTTTCTAAGGTGTTCATGTTTTTCCCATAAGTAAGAATGACAAAGTCATCAACATACAAAGAGCACTCTATGCCAGGGGACAGCGCATTTATGATGCTATTTATTTTAATGTTGAACAGGGTGACTGACAGAATGCTGCCCTGGGGTACACCCATTTCCTGGTCATGAGTGTCAGAAGCGGAGTTGCCCACTCGAACCTGAAATTTTCGATCTTTCAGAAATTCCTCCACAAAACGGGGGAGGTGTCCCTTAAGCCCCATAAGCGCCAGGTCACGTAGAATGCCATGTTTCCAGGTTGTGTCATAGGCCTTTTCTATATCGAAGAATACAGCTACTAGATGTTCTCTTCTGAGTAATGCATTTCTAATATAAGCTTCCAGCCTTACCAGGTGGTCAGTTGTTGTCCGCCCCTGCCGGAATCCGCACTGGTAGTTTGAGATCACTTTATTCCTTTCCAGGTACCAGACCAGCCTACTGTTAATCATTCTTTCCATGGTTTTGCAGATGCAGCTTGTTAGTGCTATTGGTCGATAGTTAGCTGGGTCAGAGCCGTCTCTTCACGGTTTAGGTATCGGTATAACTGTGGCTTTCCTCCAGCTGTTTGGGAAAGCGCCTGTTTGCCACACACAGTTATAGACCCCTAGCAGGACTGCCAATGAGGGTTCGGGAAGGTGCTTGAGGAACTGGTAATGGATTTCGTCTTCTCCAGGCGCTGTGTCGTGTGACTTGTCCAGCGATTCCCTCAGTTCCTCAAGCGAGAACGGTTTGTTGTAGTCTTCATTGTTCTCTGACCTGAAATCAATGGGGTGTCTTTCCTCCCTGGTTTTGACTTTTTGAAACTCTGGCGTGTAGTGTGCAGTGGATGATTTTTCTGCTATTGAGGATGCAAGGCAGTCAGCTATTTCTCTGGGGGACGTGACAGTTCGTCCTTGGTTTTTCAAATGCCCTATTGCATTTGATTCTTTCCCTTTGATTCGCCTTACTGCCTTCCAAACCGCTCTAGCAGAAGTTTTGGCATCCAGACTGCCGACAAAACTTCTCCAGGAATTCCTTTTGGCTGACCGTATGGTTTGTCTAGCCTTTGCTTTAGCTATCCTGAATAGCTTTAGGTTTTCCTGGGAAGGATTCTTTATAAATGCAGCCAGTCGTTTTTTCCTATCACCAATAGCACTTTTGCAAGCTGTATCAAACCATGGTTTGCTAGGCCGTTTTGGATTTGCAGAGGTTAGGGGTACAACTTTCCTGGCTATACTTAGTAGCTTGCTAGCAAAGGTATCAGCTGGGTTCTGTTCATGGAGGATATTTTCTGTGATATCCTCAGAGCATCTTTTTTGGAATTGTTCCCAATCGGCCTTATTCAGTTTCCACCGCTGAGGTCGTCCCAATGAAGGGAGATTGTTAGTAATGATGATTGGGACGTGATCACTTCCCCGTAGATCATTGCTAACTGACCATTTAAAATCGTCCAGAAGTCCGGGGACGCATACGGTGAGGTCAATGCATGTGAATGATCCAGTTCCTGGGTGCAAGTAGGTCGGTGATGCATCATTAAGTATGCATAAATCATGTTGGAGGAAGATATCCTCCAGCATACGACCTCTTGTGTCGGTATTGTTGGATCCCCACATGGTGTTATGGGCATTGAAATCCCCAAGGATTAAATAAGGCCGGGGGAGTTGTTTCAATAGGTCCTCCATGTCTGTTCGGTTTAATGAAGCGCCTGGTGGTAGATACAGGCTGCAGCAAGTGATAACCTTGTGAAGGGTTATCCTAGCTGCTACGGCCTGTAGTGTGGTCTGTAGTTCTACCCTCTCATGGGGGATGCTATCCTTCACAAGGATACAGACTCCACCTGATGCTCTCTCTGCATCCTCAACATTCTTGGTGTAAGCACGGTAGCTTCGGAAGCTGATGCAATCTTTCAGAAATGTTTCCTGTAAGCAGACAGCTACAGGAGTCTCAGAGTCCATCAGTAGCTGCATTTCCTCGTAATTGGCCTTGAGGCCTCTACAATTCCACTGTACAATTCTGGAATCCATGGCTTATTCTAGATGACCTACTTGGAGCTATTTGGCCTTGGGAGGCCCCTGGAGGGGTTTCCCTTTATTCCAGTGACCTTGGTATTTTTATTCTTGGGTTTGGATGGAGAGGAGGACAACCCCCTTTTGGGGGAAGTCTTTCTCTCTGGAGAGGGGAGATCCCTCTGGTTAGAGCGGAGGTTATTTCCTCCTCTCTCACCTCGGGCATCCTCTCCGCTTTGATTTCTCCCCTTAGGGAGTTGGTCAACCTCTAACTCGGTAGAGGTTGGGGTGTCTGGCTGGGTTCTCTGAGGAGAACCTGTGTCAAACATGATGTCTCCGGGTTCTCCCGGAGTATTGGTTTTGACATGCTGCTCAGTCTCCATGCTCTCATCAGCGAGCACAGAGAACCTGTTCTTTAGCATGACAACAGGGCTTTCTTGTTTCTTCAGAGGTGTGTTCTTTGGCGGTGTTTTCTTCTGAGTTGGAGCCTTCTCAACTATAAAGCAACAACTTTGCCAGGTAAATGCTAATGAAAATAAAAGATTTTATAGTTAACTTTTGTTAGTTTAAAACTTTCTCTACAAAGTATAATTAAACTTATACAACCTTATCAGTAGAATTTCTTTCCCTTGTTTAAGATATTAAACAAAATAATTAATTACCAAGAGTTGATTAACTAATTGATATTTTTTAACATTGATTCTTGTGTTGTCAGGTAAAAGAAACAATTGTGAGGAATTGCAGCTTGATCCTAGATTGGGTGTGGGAGAAATAACTTGTACAAACTTTTTACCGGACAGACAGAGTGAGTTGATATAAGCTTTATGATATATCGAATAAAAACAAAACAACAACAAAAAAAAAACATTTGTCTTATTTTGTATAAATATTTTGGTTTAATGTTAAATAATACATCAATGAATAAAATAAATTAATAAAAATTGATGGGTTTCTACTTGAAAACTTCTGTGTTGGGTTTAAAAGCGTCTTGGGGGTGATCCAATCTTAGCGCCTGTAATGTATAAGATGAAGTCAAGAAATAACACACGTATCAATATTTGTTAGTTCTATGATTAAATACACTCTTACTTTTTACTTTTTACACTCTGGTTTCTACTTATTTTTTTACGTCGTAGGACGTAATCATCTTCTTGTTAAAGCAACGTTTGTATTTTATAAGATAAAAAGATAGTTTCAAACTTTAATGATTTGCTGAATGACTTATGACATCCTTAACAAATAGTAGTCTCATTTTAGAGAGTACCAATCGAAAGACTTACCAACGTGAATGGCCAGCACCGGGTCGTCACAGTTTGAGCACACATTGATATGGGCGGTACCGTCGTTGTACACCTCTACCGTCTTGCCCGTGCATCTGTCATTCTCAATGTCACCGCTGATGACGTCACAGTACCTTCCAGCTGGGAGACCAGTCTGTGGATTTTAAAAATTAAGAACTAGATCTTAAAACAAAAAACAAGAAAATTATTTCAAATACTTTTATTTTATCTCCTTCCTTTACATAGGGCAACATGAAGAGACAGAAAGAAAGGTAGAAGAGACATAAAGAGACAGAAAGAGAGGTAGAAGAGAAATAAAGAGACAGAAAGAGAGGTAGAAGAGAAATGGAGACAAAAAAAGAGGTAGAAAAGAGAAAGACAAAAAGCAAAAAAAAAGAGGTAGAAAAGAGAGACAGAAAGAGAGGTAGAAGAGAGAGACATAGTCTCTATGTGTATTTTTTGGTTTTCTATAGTTATAATGTTTTGCACTCATTGTCAGACAATATTCCTTATTTTATTAAACAGAAGCAGAAAAGAAAGAGAGAGAGAGAGAGAGAGATACAGAAGAGAGAGACAGAAAGAAAACCACAAGAGAGAAAGACAGAAAGAAAACCACAAGAGAGAAAGAGAGATATAACGTGACAACCTGTGGACAGTAGAAACCTATAACAACAGGTTAGTACGGCGCAGCAACGAGCTATAGTCTCCACTGCCCACAATTTGTGACGTAGCAGTTCAGTGTAGAGGCTTTCTATAACGAACAGTCCCGCCCAGGTACACCCCCCTTCCCCTTCCCAACTGGTCCACACAAGTGATTGGACCATAAAACATCTAGCATGTTATAAGTATGACATTTGCACTAAACATAGACCATTAGTAAAACTATTTCGAAGTTTTTAATAATAATGTTTGCATTATTGATTCCAAATAATTGATGCAATTTGCATTAATATAACCAGTTTTTTTTAACTTTTTAATTTGAGAAATTTTTATATTTTACTTGTGTAAGAAACATTCTAAATTCCGCACTGACCTGTAAGTTCTGGTTTACGTCAAAACCTTCCAGATTCAGGGCAATGAAACCCTTGTCACCCCTGGAGAAAGCTATTTGGTAATCTGCCCCTGACCACCAGTTCTCTAGAGCAGTACCAGAGACCATGTTTCGGAAGCCGACCATGTTGTAGATCTGTCTCCATCTGGAAGATGTAAAGTGTTAAGACACATAAGAACTTTACATTGAGGCAAGGCGTCGATTCAATAAAGGTAAAGAGTCGATTCAATAAAGGTAAAGAGTTGATTCAATAAAGGTAAAGAGTCGATTCAATAAAGGCAAGGAGTTGATTCAATAAAGGCAAGGAGTCGATTCAATAAAGGCAACGAGTCGATTCAATAAAGGCAAGGAGTCGATTCAATAAAGGCAAAGAGTCGATTCAATAAAGGTAAAGAGTCGATTCAATAAAGGCAAGGAGTTGATTCAATAAAGGTACAGAGTGGATTCAATAAAGGCAAGGAGTCGATTCAATAATGGTAAAGAGTCGATTCCATAATGGTAAAGAGTCGATTCAATAAAGGCAAGGAGTTGATTCAATAAAGGCAAGGAGTCGATTCAATAAAGGCAAGGAGTCGATTCAATAAAGGCAAGGAGTTGATTCAATAAAGGTAAAGAGTCGATTCAATAAAGGCAATGAGTTGATTCAATAAAGGCAAGGAGTTGATTCAATAAAGGCAAAGAGTCGTTTCAATAAAGGTAAAGAGTCGATTCAATAAAGGCAAGGAGTTGATTCAATAAAGGCAAGGAGTCGATTCAATAAAGGCAATGAGTTGATTCAATAAAGGCAAGGAGTTGATTCAATAAAGGCAAGGAGTTGATTCAATAAAGGCAAGGAGTTGATTAAATAAAGGCAAGGAGTCGATTCAATAAAGGCAAAGATTCGATTCAATAAAGTCAAAGAGTCGATTCAATAAAGGCAAAGATTCGATTCAATAAAGGCAAAGAGTCGATTCAATAAAGGCAAAGATTCGATTCAATAAAGGCAAAGAGTCGATTCAATAAAGGTAAAGAGTCGATTCAATAAAGGCAAAGATTCGATTCAATAAAGTCAAAGAGTCGATTCAATAAAGGCAAAGATTCGATTCAATAAAGGCAAAGAGTCGATTCAATAAAGGCAAAGAGTCGATTCAATAAAGGCAAAGAGTCGATTCAATAAAGGTAAAGAGTCGATTCATTAAAGGTAAAGAGTCGATTCAATAAAGGCAAAGAGTCGATTCAATAAAGGCAAAGAGTCGATTCAATAAAGGCAAAGAGTCGATTCAATAAAGGCAAAGATTCGATTCAATAAAGGCAAAGAGTCGATTCTATTCCACCTACCTATGCTCACAGCTCCAACCATTGGTACACCTCATACCACTCATCTGGACACTGGCCGTGGTCATGTCGCTGTTGTGTGGTGGCCCTTCGTAATTGTTGGCCCTGTTGTACTCGTAGCTGCTCATTACTCTAGGCATGCCATAGGGATGGGCCAACATGAAGGCAGTAGCCATCTAATTTAGACATATAAAGATTTTATCGTTGTCTTGGTAAACATTTTCAATCTATCTTTCAAACTTTAAATGCTCTTATTGTAATTGTGTGCGGGTTTAGTTGAGTTTTGGTATTCAGTTTCTCAGTTTCTATATAACTAAGTTTCAAAATAACTTCAGGCGTTAGCTTACAGTCTGGTCCACAGAGAGATACAGAAATATAATGAGAGGTTCGCTCAGAGAGAGAGAGAGAAGGAACGACACAGAGTGAGAGACAGACAGACAAAAAAGGTAGACAGAGAGGGAGAGGTAGAGTTAGAAGAGATATACATGGAAACACAGAGAAACAAGGAGAGAAAAACTAGAGGGACAAGAGAGACAGTGATAGTCACTGAGGAGAGAGAGAGGAAGACAACTATTCCCTATAGGAAGTTCTTTGCGAGCTCTGAGGACTTCATGATATGGCATAGAGCTCTAGTTTTCGTTTTTTCGACATCAGTTAACAGGTCATCGTGGGGTCAAATCTCATTACTACTGGTTCGTATCTCTTTATTTCTGATGCGGTTTTTGTATGTGATACCTAGAGTCTTTTATAATATTTATAAAGAAATATATTAAATAAAATAGTAAAAATGTAAGTAGAAAAAACAAGAAAGGGAAAGAAAAGGAAGTGTTTAGCTAATAAATCAGAGGAAGGTAAAATGTAGATAATGATGTACCTTGTAAGGTTTGGGCTCCCAGTGTGTAAGAACGCCTCCGCCTCCACCGTGACCTCGTTGGTTGTCATGGTTATCAATAAAGTTGACTACCGAGTCTGATGCCCACATGCCCCAGCCAGTGCCCCAGTTGCTCAGATACTTCATGGCGTTCTGACGTCTGTGGAGGAAGATGGGCATATTTTAAATATTATGTAAGCAATATGGGCAGCTTACAAAACAAAACAAAAAAAAAATAGGTCGAAGAAACTTCTACTAGACTAAAAAGAAGATGATAAAAATGCTTAACAAGAGATACTGAATGTTTAAACAACCAATCGGGAAAGACCAATCAAAAGATGCTGTGCTGAAAGACCAAACGACAGATGCTGAAAACAATTAGCAAATCCTTAAAGACTAAACAATAGATGGTAAGCAACATATAACTTACAGAGTTATAACAAAGAATCCTTCGTACTTGATTAAATTTGCTTTATATAAATTGGTATCAGCTCAAGAAGCTAAAACTCGTTTACAAAATTCAATTTTAGTAATTATAACTTATATAACTTGTAGATCTTAGCACTGACCTGAAAACATTGGCCAGCTGCAATCCAAATCTAAAGTTGATTATTCTGCCAGTAGCTAAGTATTCCTCAGCTTTGATAGGTTCACCTCCCTGGTCAATGACTTCCTGATACACAAATGGGCGCCCTCCAATAGGGAGATCCTTTGATATAAGTTGCACACTTGTTAAACTTTAAGATGCATACATATAGATATTAATTTTATTACTGATTTGCCAACATGACTGTTTTATATTTTTTTGGGGGGAGTGGGCTGACTTGTGGAAAAACATTGTTAAAAATTCTTTTTAAAATTAGTTTTATATCCTTGTTTTATTAGTATCTAAGTTCAGACAATGAATACAAGCATTTCACAAAAGCATTCTTTTGTTGCGCATGTTTATTACATTGTTGATATTTGTTTGTGTGTTTTTAGAAGCTCTTGTTTGCACAATGTAGAAAGTTCTTTTTGCACTTTCTGAGCTTGGCTTTTTTAATGGTGGTGGCTGGAAACTAGGTGGACCGGTAATTTGAAAACAGCTCTAACAATTTTTCTTTAGAAAATTAACATTTTTATGTAATCATGAAGTCCACACACTCTTGTAAAATGATTGGATGGACAGTGATAGAAGAACTTGATAGTGAAAGGTTTGCTTGAAAGACTCCTTGCAATAATGAAGAGTTAGAAAAAAATAAATAGGATGAGTTATTAAAAACCATCTTCAGCTTCAAAAAGGAGGAATTGATTTTAAAAACAACAACAATGATGTGATGGATTTATTTAAAGACAATAGAAAAACATCTGATTCCTCTAACCTTGACCTTATTAAAAAGTTCTATCAGATCTTCGGGCCACATGTGCTTTGCAGCGTCCACTCTAAATCCTACCACTCCCAAATCCACAAGGCGATTCAGGTAGCTGGACACTTGTTCACTAACGTATTCTGTGCCCATCTTTAAGTCTAGAAGTCCGCCATGAAGTCCGACAAGTCGACAATTCCTGTAAGAACCACAAGACACATTTGGATTACGAACTAGTTAGAAATACCAAGTGAAAACGAAGAAATTTAGTTTTTAGATTTAGAACTAAGCACTTTTTCCAAAGCTTATATAAACTTTGTATATATAAACAATTCCTATAAGAACCACAAGACACATTTGGATTACGAACTAGTTAGAAATACCAAGTGAAAACGAAGAAATTTAGTTTTTAGATTTAGAACTAAGCACTTTTTCCAAAGCTTATATAAACTTTGTATATATAAACAATTCCTGTAAGAACCACATGACACATTTGGATTACGAACTAGTTAGAAATACCAAGTGAAAACGAAGAAACTTTGTTTTTAGATTTAGAACTAAGCACTTTTTCCAAAGCTTATATAAACTTTGTCTGTCTGTCTCGTACAGTTTTTGTAAACGTTATTTTTCCCACACCCAATCTCGGATCTAGTAGAAATTTTGTACAATTATTTCTTGTATCAGATAACACAAGAAAGAATAAAAGAACTAACCAATTAGTTAATAAAAAAATACAACACAAGAAAAAATTGTACTTGACAAATGTGATGGTAGAGCTATATGTTATTTCCCTTTATTCTTTGTGTAGTTGCTTAAAAGTTAAAAACTATCAATAGATAGTATTGAAACCTTTTATTTTCATAAGCACTTCGCTGGCACAGTGATTAGTGTATTGCGTTGATAAAGTAAATAATTACATTGTTCTTAAATATCTTGTATAATTAATTTTAAAAACTGGACCACGCTCACCTGACTTCCTCAGCGTTGCCGTAGCTGTGGATATTCATGTCACAAGAATGACACAAGCTTCCGTCATTAAAGTCCGTCGGGCCGAAGGGAACTCCGGGAAACTGAAGGTGGTCTGCGTCGTAGAAAGTTCCATTCGTACCAAAACCTTGACCTCCAGACTCGGTCATGTGATTGATGACGACATCAACATAAATTCTAAACACAAATAATCCCAGACACATTGGTATTTAGCCAGTGAAGTACTTTAGTTACTTAGACTCTGGTTTAATTAAAGAATTTGTCAACATGAAATCACTCTATTATGTTAGATTTTTTCCACTTTAATCTACAAGCGAATAGACTAGAATTTTTTTCATAATTTAAAGCAAAAAAAAAAAAAAAAGAAATATAGGGTTCTTTTTTAGAAATTTGCGTTCCGTGAGGCAAAATATATTAGGTTTGTCTGTTTCTTTAGCCTAAGATTGGGGATGGTAACATGTGGCCAGCACAATGATCAACCATCTCTACTGATGTCACATACCCATTAGAGTTGGGTGAAGTCAGAGGTGTTAAAATTTTCTAAGACCTTACACGTTTAGTCTTTACTTGGATTCAAACTTAAAATTACTAAATTCCTCAATTTTGGAAACCATAGGCTTTAACACTCGGCCACCACAATTCTATGTTTATAGCAAACAGACGTTAAATATAAAAAGAAAAACTCGAAATGCGTCCAAAAGAAAGGCTCTACGTAACCCAAAGTCTCCCAACAATTGTTCTTTCATTGTAAAATATCTTTGAACTCTGTTCTGCGCCGCTTCTCATAATATCACCATTTTAAACTCTCCTTCAGTTACCTTTTCAGACAGGCAATTGGTTTGAGATATTTTATTGAAAAAAAACTTATTGACCTATTTTTAAGATTGTGAAAAAAAAAGTCGGAACCTACCTAACCCCAGATTTTTGACACTTCTCAACCATGTTTCGGAACTCATCCTCAGAGCCGCTCCTGGTATGAATTTTGTAGCTGACGGGTTGATAGCGCTCCCACCATGGACGGTAAGGGTTGGTGACAATTCTGTTCTCGTTTGCTGGTGAGGTCTGGGGAAAAGAAAGATAACCTCATAATTCACTTATCTAGAGTTATCTATCCTAGAGTTTATTATAGGAGTCCAAACAAAATGTATTTAATGTGTCAAGATCTAAGCCTTCGTTCTGCATTGAAAACAACAACAACAACTAATCAACAAAAGTTTGATGTTTTTAGAGACCAAGTGAGCTGGAGAATGTAACTAGTAAAATATTCAATCAAAACAAAGTGGGCTGGAGAATGTAACTAGTAAAATAGACAATCAGTAATGATTTATTACAATGAAATTTGAAAACAAAAAATGAAATGCAAAAGAAAGCGCGTTGAAAGCAGATATTTCTATACGATTATATAGATCTTGTAACATATTCATTAAACTTATGACTAAATCCTTTTCGAAATAGACGATTTTAAGTCTAACAAGTTTATAATTTGAAAAATTACGGCAGTCAAAACAGATACGTTATGGACAATTGGCTGACATTTTATTTTTAGCTATAGGCTTAAATCAATAATCATTAGAGCCGTTTTTCGAAATCCGTTTCATTTTCTACCCATGAAGAGTTTGCAAGCTGAAAAGAGGAATTGAGAAACAGGAAGCGTGAGAGAGAGTTTGAAATAAATAGACAAACTAAGCAATGTCAAGGACGCTAAATAGAAAGACAGCTGTTGTCACGTAAATAAAGAGGATTCCTGATGAAATGTTTCGAGCCCCCATGTGACATAATGAGGATTCACGAGCCAATATGATCAGTTCACAGGACCTAGTAGCGGGTATAGCTACAAATATTCAATTAGAATTATAGCTAGATTTAGTTAGATATTTTAGGTCAACAGATCAGTGTTAATGGTGTGCTGGCTCGTTCGTCTAGAGGTACATTGGCCCCTACTTGTACTGCCTAAGTTATTAACTAATGTATGCAACACAAGATTAACAAAGTCGCAGGTAAACATATTTACAAAGTTTATTTACATGAGTAAAATAAATGTGTAAATAAATGGCCATCAACTCACAGGCCGACACAACACAAAGTGAACAAAAGATACTCAAAAATAGTATGGCACACAGCCTTAGTCATATAATATATACATTATCGTCACATTCTGGAAATCACACATCAGTGTAGAAAAATAAAGGTCACAGGCCTCAGATCAACACATGACCACTTTTGACCATTCTGTGGTTACAGGCTTCAGGCTGACAGTAGCCGCTTTTCGCCAAAAAAATAAAAGGGGTCATGATGAACTATATGCTTCAGGGAAACCTATGAGCCTACAAGCTTCATAGAATCCCACCTATAGACATCCGTTTGGTAAAGCCTATCTGATGATTCAATACAGGTTGAATCCCTCAGAGAAAGGTAACACAAATATGTCACGTTTGGGAGTACCCCAGGATGCAGAACATCAGGGTAAAGCTATACTGCCTGGAAATCATTTGAGGCTATATCTGCTAATTAAAACATTATATAAAATACAATAATACTAAAGACATACTTAGCCCAAAGATCTCCAGAGCAGGGCACACTTCTCCGAGTACCCCAAGACACACGACCACTAACAGAAAAAATACTATTCAAAACACAGGTCAGGTGGTCAAGCTGGTAACTCAGGAGCAAGTGGCAACTAAACACGGTCTAGAGGCCCTTACATAAGCTTCACAAGGGGAATCACTCTAGTCTTTACAATAGCTCAAAAATAATTAACTCCCCATTATGTCCCATACTTAAACTCTAGTTCAATCGAACTATTATAAAAAGACGAGAAATGGTAGCCTATATTACAGTGCAAAAATTGTACAAAAATACACAGACTAATAGCTACCTATCAGCCATAACTGTAAATGCCCATTGCAAATAAAATCATAGGCCGTTAATCAGATATTAAACAATTTTTTTCTTACAATTCATTATATTTTAATTTCATTATTTTTTTTTTAAATCGTTGCATTGTATCCCCACAAAATATAAATTGCTATTTTAATAATAGCATGAATAAATACGGGACGACCTAAGGACCATATTCATTTCATTTGGAGATTATCGACGATGATGATTTTAGATGATTGTCTGGCCGTATACTATGCGCTTTGGAAGTCTTAACGATTGTCTCGGGTTCAAACCCTGCCCACTTTCATCCCATTCCGTACAGCAGAAGGTTTGCTCTAGGATGTAATAATCTACATTTCTGAAGGAAAGTTTGAAACTTAAGAATCAAGTCATGTGACCTCGTCTGGACATTTCAAGACGAGGTTTTAAAAAAATATTGTTACTTTTTTTTAAAGAGAACTGCCTTACCTGGACAGCACAATAGCCATAAGGTCCAAGAAATCTCTCACACTCAGCGGCTATGTCGTTCCATTTCCATTCAAACAGATGGACAATACCGTCTCTGCCCCCAATACAGTGAGGGTCAGTGTAGGCCGAGAGAGCTGACGAGAGCGTATATTTATATAAGTTGGTGATTATATGTTTTAACAATATATATTACAGTCATAAATAATATATCTAAACTTATCTAAAAATTAGGCATAATTTTTTTTCTTTCGAGAAACGTTTTAAAGAGGATTCAGAAATACCTACTATATTTTATACACTAACTAAATATGTTTCGGACTTTATGGCATACTATGACTTCTATTCCTAGTTCTAATTACAGATTTTGGTGTTTATCTTCAACAAGCACAACAAAGATTAGTAAAAGTCTGATGCCCGTAGATTAAGATAAAACTACAGGCACCCTGATCGGGCAAACCCGTTATGTAGGTAGTTCGATAAAAAATTCAAACTCACAATATACTAATAAAACCTATATGGTTGAAAAGGGCTTGAAAAAATATTTCCAACCATACTAAATTTATCATTGTATGACAAGTGGAAGGGGAGATATTAATTTTTATTTGAGAGGGGAAAATTCTAATTTTTTTTAGATCCATGTCATTTCTGTTCACTACCGGAAGTTGAATCAAACTGGGAAATAGGTCAAGAGTATTTTTTTTATTGTGCTGCCAATTGAGCTAATTTTGTAACAAGAATGAACCTCATATTTTTTTAAATTTATTTTTTGAGTTTCCTTTTATTGCATGTAACATGGAATTTATTTTGAATGTATGGATAGGATTATTAATTATATTTAAAGAAAAAAAAGTGTACTCTTAATAAATATATAATAAAACACTTTTTGGATTTGAAAAATTACTTAAGTTTGTTAAAAAGTCATTTTTTAAATTTAAATCTTAAAAGAGAAATAAATAATGTTATTTTAGTGTCTGGTATCTATACTTTTAAAGTATGAATTAATTATTATGCTGAAAATATTATTTAAAAAAATGAAAAGTAATGCTTTGATTTCAAGTAATTTTTGATGCATGAAAATGTAAATAATTTTTACATCTATATCAATTCTATATAAAATCTGCAACACTATTTAATGAAGAACATAATGGGTATCATCAAAATATTAAATACATTCTAAATATTAATGTCTAATGCATGAATATATTTTTTAAAAATGTCTAAGTATTCTATTTAATAGGTTGATTATTAATTAATGTAGATTTATTTTTTGATTCCAACAAATGTTTTTTTTTTAATAAACTTTACAATTATCACTCATTAGCAAATCAATCAAATAACATTAAAATACATTTAGAGAGATGTAAAATAGTATCACAATTAAAGAATAAATATAATCCCAGCATCATCCTCATATTTTTCCCAATAAGATATTGCAAATTTCACAGATTTTGTAAACAATATATTTTCTTCGATCAAAACATGTGTTTGAGGATTTTGCACACCATTGTCTTTCAAAGCAGCTTTTATTTCATTTGCCATTTCATTTCTTTCTCATCTGTCCACTCTCAATTAATTTGAGTTTGATTTAAAAATTGAGTGGAGTTTACTAATAGTATTTATCATGGTTTAATAATTAATTAGAGGACAACCAAAAGCATTATATCAGAGAGGTAAATAGCAACTCTTGCTAATCTAGCAATTTTTAATGGAATGTAAAGGTCCTTGATATCTTTCACCTAAATATGAAAAAATTTTCATAGTATTGCCTTTAAAATTTAATTAAATTTATTATATTTTTGTATAAAACAATAATAGCTATATAGTATTGTTAATAAAAAAATCTTTAAATTAATAGTATAAAATCTAATAATAAAAGTAAAATAATTATAATAACTTATCTAGAGTAGTTGATCATTATGTGATGAAAACCAAGATTAAATTATATGAATATTACTAGTGGCACAAACTAATTTAAAAGATAACTAAGAATTTTTGTTTAAAATTATACAGAACTACCCTAATAGATAACATCAAATCCTATATTGTATTGAATTGGAATAATTAGAAAAATATTTAACCTTATGTAAAAATAATTAATTTTATATGTAGATTAATCAATTGCTTTTAAAAAGAAAATATTCAAATCATAGATGGTTATAAATAGGGGGTGAATTGAGAAGGATTTAAATATGTACTGACAGTGATGGATGTATATATGTTCTAACAAAGCTCTTGATTTCATGGATAAAAATATTTCTGCCAACTCTGTCATAAAATATAGTGTTCAGTGCTGAAAATGTCAACTATCGATAATTGGTCACAAATTTGAGTGAATCGAGAGTACTTCACTGTATGTCGTTTTTTTAATCGAATAAGGTCGATAATACGGTTCTAATTTATTAATTATGCATTTTTAAGCAAATGCCCAAATGCCTCTTTTTTCAAAAGCTTGCCTTGTGGACTAATTCATATGACAAACATAAAAACAAAAATATGCAGTCATTTGATCTTCAAACAAATAAAAACAAGCCAACACTGGCGTAATCGGGACATTCCTTTTAAAAATATCAACATTCCAGGTCACATTGAGCACAAATTTTGTACAAAAAATTAAGAAATTTTAATTTTACTATGAAATTCAAAATACCATCGTTTTGGACCTAGGCAGACTTTCAAAGGAAAAATGGAATACTACTTCCGGTGTTTATACGCGGATATCGAACTACCTACGTTATGGAGGTTTCCAAGGCCTGACAAGCTATTACAGTATAGTGAAGAACGGTTTATATTTATTGGCTCATACTTAACACTGATCAAGCCGAACGTCAGCAGAAGTGAGACCAATCTTTACAGAAGGTCTGAACACTAACCTGTGACGTGTCAACGAGCTATTGATCTGAACTGTTCACAGGTTAAGACTTCACATTGCCAGTGTTGATGCCTTTATTAACGATTGGTATCACCGGAAGTCACATGATCTTGGCTTGTTTGACGGCACGTGCAATGCGCACAGCTTCAGTGTTTCCGCCCAGAGCTCTCGCGAGAGAGAATTTAAATTCTTGACTCTCAAGCGCTTCCTCGCGTTCAGTTTGATAATAATGAAGAAGTCTACCCAGTAGCAATCTAATATATATGTCAGTGTTTCATAAACTGTGTTCCGCGGAACCCTAATGTTGCGCCAGGCCTGAATAGGTGTTCCACGAACGAATAACTAACTACTAGCACCCAACATGAAGTAATACTCTGAATGTTCGAAGTGCTCCGTTAAGGAAAAAGTTTGGGAAACACTGTACTATGGGATACATCAATCAACTTCTTCTCATTTTCAAACTACTATATCCAGTTATTTCCTGTAGATGCGTGGTTAAGTTTTTGCTAACAAGCGTCATAAATGCGTCACGGGAATACAATGGAGGGGCAAACTTTGATAATTGCAATGGATGTCTCTGAATCCAAAAATTTAAAAAAAATAATTGTAAAACGAAGTTAACTTATGGGAGAGAACCACACTATTACAAACATTATCTCTCAATACCGCAATATTTATCTCCTTTTTATATAAACAAACGTAATAATTAATAACCACAGAATTAATTAACAAATTTGTACATTTTTAGTTTGGTTTATGTATTGTCTTCGACATTGAATAACTGTCACATCATTGTTTGATAGCTATTGTGACATGGACTAGTCGGGAATCACGGAATACATTGGTTCGTATTGTTTATTGTGTTTCACGTGGGAAACAAGGGTCCACAGTTGAATTATGGGTAAAAAGTCTCGTTTTAAGAGTTTACCACATGGTCAGAAATCAGTAGACGCCATGGATATAGAAGAAGATAGACGTATCATGCTTATTGTGTAGAAAGCATTACTAGCTATGTACTTGATGAATTCTATTGGATTATATTGTCAATTTATGGGAAGTATTACATGTGATTTCTTGATGGCTGAAGTTGTCAATATATTATGAATTGTTATTTACATTCAATAAAAACCATGTCTGCTAAGCTTGAGTTTATTCGTGAACTTTCATGTTTGTGGTAATATTACTCAGTAGATCTAGTAGACATACGCAACAACAAATTTGATGTGAAGTAGGACATTTAATTAATATACAACAGAAATTCTAATAATACCAGAAGAGGTATTAAAATAAAGACGAAACCTAAATTTACAAAAACTGAACGAAATTTAAACTTGATTTCAGAATGGGAAACGGGAGCTATAATGTGTACAAGATTTATACCAGACAGACACATACTCTTTATAATAACGTCAAACTTTGTTTTTCGAGGCTTTTTGAAACGCTTGACGCTGAAAGATATTTGACAGAAGATGGAAGATTATTTCTAATAAGACCCCAGGCCACAAAAACATATAAACTATTACTTAATTCTCCTATACGCAAACACTATTCACTTTTTTTTTTTTACATTTGTTCTCAAAACGAGGCTTGCTTATAGCTGATGTTACAGGTGATAACTTACCATAGTTAAAAAACGTCACCAGTAAAACTTGATAAATCATTGTTGATAGCTTTATTCGTTCAAATCAAATGTCTGCATAATGTGGACAAAAACAAAGGAACTTTTATATTATGTGTCTATGATTTTTAGTATTGTAGTGTATATGAGTGTGGTAGTAGTGGTTCGCTCAAATACACTACATAATTAGTATTTGGCTCAGTAAAAAGTGTCAATGTTGCTGTCTTGTTCAGGTCTACATATTGACTTGTGACTAAGTAAATAGTTGAATATAAAAAAAAAAAGACAACTTACATCAGCGACATTAAAATGTACTCCGACAAAGTAACGAATTGAAAGAAAATCTTTTTATTAAAAAAATCAGTAACATTTTCAATATAATGTCCTTGATATTGATTAGTTTATCTATTTAAAAATATCTCCTAATTTTCTAAATATCTCCCAATCTTACACAGGTAACATCAACTGTCAGTCTTACACAGGTAACATCAACTGTCAGTCTTACACAGGTAACACCAACTGTCAGTCTTACAAAGGTAACATCAACTGTCAGTCTTACACAGGTAACATCAACTGTCAGTCTTACACAGGTAACATCAACTGTCAGTCTTACACAGGTAACATCAACTGTCAGTCTTACACAGGTAACATCAACTGTCAGTCTTACACAGGTAACATCAACTGTCAGTCTTACACAGGTAACATCAACTGTCAGTCTTACACAGGTAACATCAACTGTCAGTCTTACACAGGTAACATCAACTGTCAATCTTGTAAAAATTATGAACACGTTTTTTCTTCCACTTGAACTTTTTACCAGACAGACAAACAAACAGACAGATTGAGCGGATACAAGTTTTGTAATATGCGCCTTTTAGTTTAAAGAGTGCAGTGTGTTGTGTGATGTTAATTTATTTTGGTTTTTAAAATGACATCTAACAAATGTTTAAACAAACAAAGAAATAAAAAGAAGCACGACACATAACCAGCTAAAAGGTGGTCGACGTATCAGAGGTGCCCTACGGAAACGCTTTAAAGACCGGCTTAGGCGCTAACTTGCCTTAATTGACATTAAATATCTGGTTGCATGTGGCTTCAGAACGAGACAGCTGGAGGTCACTCACAAATGACGCGGGATACACATTTGAGAACAAAAGAAAATCTGCGGACAGACCCAGACAGCGAAAAAGAAAATCTTAATCGATCACCGGCGGACAATGGTTATGCTTGCGATGGATGGGGCAAAATATGTAGGTCACATCTGGGGCTGCGTAGCCACGGGGAAAAGGTCTACTGCATTCCTCATTAATCTCCGGACTTGAAGACAAGCCTTATTATTATTGTTATTTACAAGAAGAGACTTTTAAGATTACGATGTTATTACCCCGTATTTCCCAACTCATTGACGAATACAAATCATTTAAAGACTGTACCATTTGTTTTTTCTAATTATCTATGTCACAACGTCATTGGAAGAGAGAGGCTTACGTAAATCATGTGACATGAGCATTCGGAGGTGCCGTTGATATGGCCCGAACACTACTAAGATGCAATTATACGACACAGTGTAGACACAAATCTCCTGAGTTTAATTCCTTCAAACTGGAACTTGAAACAATAAATATAGAAACAGTAAATACTAATTCAGTTACAAGATACTATAATAATAGTGAAGATGAAATAAACGAATCAACTTTATACCTTAACTAGCGACATCTAGGCATGACTCTCCAGACATTCTACAACTAAAAAACCTCTTAACTACCTCTTTAAATAGTCTGGTTCTTCAAAAGTCTTCCTAAAACCTTCCTTTTGTCCGCGCTATATTAACCATGAACCATTATTTTCACGCCTTCTTGTGACCTAATCTAAGGAGTTCATTGCCATTGCCTTAGGATCAACTGATCACGTGACATGGCACCCAGGCGACTAGCCTTGATCTTAAGTCCCGCCTACATATTAAGGTACGACAGTAAATGATCTTTTGCTATACGCAACGGTTTATGTTTGTACTTTGGAAGCAGTATAAGTGAAAGCCCACGCACATCTCTTTGAGAACCTCTCTCCTAAGTATTAATCCATCGCTACTAAAACTACTACAAAATATTCAAGGTCCGACACCTGAGAGATGAGCTCCCATTGGTAACAAGACTGGAAGGATTAGTCCTTCCGTAGAGCCTTGAGGAGAAATTCTGCTGTTAGGCGTAGTGCCTTTAAGCTTCCATACAGGTCAAGTGACTACAGACAAACTATCCCGCAGCTCAAGGAGCTGAGGACACTCTTGCAAGAAATGCGCCACTGTCTCCACTGACTCTCCATAGTGTCTCCAACGGGCATCAAAATTTGGCCGGAACCGGGCAAAAAGGTCCGGAATTTAAAGCAAATCACAATGCTTCATTCACATAAACTTACAAAAAAAAAAAATCCATTTTTTAAATTTCAGAGTCTTTTATCACCTGTACAAGGATTATTGTGGTTGAGTGGTTAGGCTGAGATTCTGAAAGTCGGAATGTTTAGTGTGCCACTGAGTCCATCCAACTCAAATGGGTACCAGACTTTAATTGGGGAAAGTAAAAATGGTTGGTCGTTGTGCTGGCTACATGACACCCTGCTCGTTAACCTTCGGCCAAAGAAACAGAGGACCTAAACATCATCTACCCTTATAGATCGCAAGGTCTGAAAGGTGTGTTGTTTTTTTTTCTACTTACTGCTAGGACTATTCAAGTCATTCAGACGACAAACACTTGAGAAATGGAAATGTCAATGAAAAATACACGAAATTATTTTTCATTTCTTTTTGTGAAAATTCTTGTCTGCACACGTCAGTGTTGCAAGTGTAAGGTGGTGTCGAATTTATGTTTCAAATAAACCCCGTGAAGGACGTAAACCCGGAAGTTGGGTATTGGGAGAGGGATACTACTTAAGTAGAAAGAATGTAATAAATGAATAGGAAAAAATGAATTTCGATTAAAAAGAATAAAATATCATCTCAAGTAGAGCAGAAAACACGGGACGAACACTATAGAAAGGAAATTATAACAGTTTATGTTAAATACTTTGACACTGAATTTGGCTAAAATAAAGTCAGATTTTTCCCTTTAACAGAACAGTTTTCTTAGAAGAAAGTCTTAAGAAATCATTCGGGCTCTTAACCGAATTTTTGTTGTATTGAGTTGTTTTTCAGCAGCATTAGGCAACAGAAAAGATAAGCAGGAAGAGAAATGTTAAATACATGTAGTTTTTAATTTGTAAAAAAAAAAGACAAACATCTGTCCATTTTTTTCCCTCTATGTTTAACCATATCTCTAAGAATGTAGAAGTAATAACTACAAAAGTAAAGCAACATTACAGTATCATCCTAATTAGAAATATTTTTGCGCTACTTAATAAACAGAGCGTACCTGAGGTGTGAAGTTTTTAGTGCTAAAAGAGCGTTTACACGAGTATGCCTATGTGGTCCCGCATCACCGCCCCGGGCCACGCATTGCACGCCCCCACATAGAGCCCGCCCACACTCCTTTCCATAACAGTCCTCACAGCGGAGGTGTATGTTGGTCTGGTGAATGGTCGCTGCTAGGCGATGGCGCCCCGTCGGGATCAGTGGTTCAAGTCCTCGTCTAAGCCTGCCTACGTTTTGCCCTATTTTCTTCCCCTTCTCCTTGTAATAAACTTGTTACCTTAGTACTGCTCTCCTAATATGTTATATGTCATGTTTAGTTATAGTACTGCTCTCCTTATATGTTATATGTCATGTTTAGTTGTAGTACTGCTCTCCTTATATGTTATATCATATATGTTATGTTTAGTCATCTTATTGACACAGCACTATAAGATTCCTACTCCATTTATTAGCGGCCCCCGTAAGGGGAAAAAGCCGCTATTAGGTTTGTGCAAAATGTCCGTCTGTCCGTCTGTCCGTCTGTCACACTCAGATCTCGAAAACTAGAAGAGATAGGAAAAATATTATTTAATCATTAAATCCGGCTTGAAAAGTTTAGATGCAACGGCTACTTTTGGTTTTCTAAAAGCAAACCGTTTAATTTATAAAATTAATTATGCAAGCGATTTTTTCATAAAAATACACCAATTCTAAAACAATTACGTAAATGTAAGGGAGGCAATGTTACAATATGCTAACAAAGATGGACAATTTTTGTGTATTTTCAGTATCACTAAGTCAAATATATTTTTAAAATGTACAGGAAATGTTTACAACAAATATAAATAATAGTTAAAGACGTTTTTTCTGGTCAACTAGCTGCTAAAATTAAAAGAAAACATTTCTGTTTGTTTATAAAGGCTAATAATGCACTTTGTATGTAAATATCACGCACATTTTTTTAAATGGACTTTTTATGCAGCGATTTTCGTGCAGTAGCGTAACATCGCAACATGATCAGGTGCTAAACCAATTCCTTAAACTTTTTTTAAAAATCAGATTTTATTTATTTTTTGTTTAGTGCCCCCATCCGAATAAAAGAAGCTTATTTTTGTGCGTTTTGTCTGTTGGTCGGTCTGTCCGTCACGATTAGATTTAAAAAACTAGAACTCTAAAAGCTATTGAAAATCTGATTTACCCTTTAATGTTCCTCCCATAACATCTCAATAGTTTTAAGTATCTAAAATTGATTGTTCCGGATTTTTTTTGTGCAAAACTAATCAACGCCAACAAATGTTTGTTTGCTCTTCTAACTTATATTACATTCAATTTCCATGCTTAAACGTTGCAAAAACACATTATCAATAATATGTTGTTCCGTTTTTTATGTAAATAGCATATTAATGCTAAATCATAATCTCTATACTGACTTATATTTCATTAAGTGTAAAAATGTTCCGGATATTGTTTTATAAAACATGAATTATGCCTAATGATTGTTTGAAATCGCATAAGGCTTTAAAAAAAAGTAATTTACTAGAATTGATTACTGAAAATTACTTTTTAGACATTTTATTTTCTTGTAAAACATAACATAGAAGTTTTGTAATCGATGAAGAAAGTTCCGGATTTTGTTTCTTACAAATCGTCGCCAAAAATTTCCGAATTTATTTAAAAATCTACTAACGCCAAATAATTACAGTACATTTAACTTTCTACCTAAAACATTAAAAAATCTAATTATCGTTAATATTATGTTCCGATTTTTAAGGAAAACAGAATCCAAACACCAAAGTAAGGTATGAAAATCTCTCCACGTGGCTGTAGTACATCTAATTGTTATACGAGACCATCCAAAAAATTTAATTAACGGTATTACATTTATCTGAAATTCTCTTTTTCTTTTACTATTTATACAAACATCCGGAACAATCTATTATATAAACTTTTCAATTGTGTTCATACCTAAAAATTATTGCGATGTTTTGAAACGTAAAATAAAGGTTAATCAATTTTTAATAACTTTTAGTTGTTTTTTTTTTATATCAAGATGACGGACAGACCGACTGATAGACAAAACGCAAAAACAATGCGGCTTTGATCCTTTTTAAATAAATTATATTAGAACTCAGTGCACCAATGTCTATGAACCCTCGTTAAATATCTCGTGTAAATAAAGACATTTTTTTTTATGGTACCGGTACTAGCCTATTGTGAGGTAATGGAATTTTTTTTCTTAGACGTCATATGAATGGACTCTTTAAATGTAATGTTAAAAGAACGCACTCGGTGCACCAATGTCTATTAACCCTCGAAAAAATTGCTTGTATTAATGAAAACATATTTTAGTCTAACTAGGCCGTGTGACGTAGTGTTTTTTTTTTCCTTTGACGTCACATGGAATGAATTCTTTAAATGAAATGCTAAAAGAACGCACTCGGTGCACCAATGTCTATGAACACTCGATAAAAGGCTCGTAATGATGAAGGCGATTTTTATTCTAGCTAGGCCGTGTGACGTAGTGTTTTTTTTCCTTTGACGTCATATGGAATGAATTCTTTAAATGAAATGCTTAAAGAACGCACTCGGTGCACCTAAGTCTATGAACACTCGATAAATGGCTCTTATAGATGAAGGCGATTTTTAGTCTAGCTAGGCCGTGTGACGTAGTGTTTTTTTTCCCTCTGACGTTATATGGAATAAATTCTTCAAACGAAATGAAAAAAGAACTCGGCATAGTAATGTTTATTAAGCCTCGTTATGTGACTCGCGTTTAAAAAAGGAATGATATCTTGATTTAGATCAAATCTAGATTTTTTTTCTAGAATTTCTAGATCTAGTTTAGACTAAAATAGACTAGATTAAGATGTAGAATTTCAATTTATAAACTTAAAGTGTAAAAAAAAGTGTAGATTTTCATTTCCAAACGTTTTGATCAATATTGTAATGTTTTAATATACTAAAACTAATCTACTATTTTTTATTAAATTTAAATTTACGGCAAATGAATCTTTGAAACATTATTACTTTTGACCATCGGATGGCTGCTTGGTCGTGCGGTTTGCGCGCTGGACTGTCATTCAGATTTATGGGTTCAGGGTTCAAACCCTACCCGCTCCCATCCCCCGTCGTTGGACTAGGAAGTAATTATCTTCAACTCTGAATTAACATCCGAAACGTGTAAAACATTTTACATCAAAATTAAATCACCTCTTGAATATTATTTGCGAATATGCAGATCCGACAGGGATCCGACTTCGACGGGGGCCGCCTCTGAGTTTGTGTAACACAAACTCTCTTTGTAATCTTGTGTTTCTTTAGTTTAGTTACTACTACTTCGAAACTATCTCTATGTTTTGTATTAATGCCGTCTTGTTGTATTGTTAGAGAGAGATCTTATCCTATCTTATAAATTACTGACGTTACTTTAAAAAAAAAAAAGAAGATAATTACGTCATGCGCATTTCATTTGTCAATCTAATCATGCATGTTAATCAGTGGTTTAAAATCTTCTATGTCCTTGGTTTTTCCATTCCATTCTCTAATGGAAGAAGAGCACTTGTACGAATTCGTCCTAGCATATGAAATAAGAAATGTGCTTCTGTCTTTGTGTCTTTCTGAGTATTTAAATAGATTTTGTTTTTCTATTTGTAAATTATGGTTCAAGTTTAATGAATAATTGCTATTTTACTTTTCATTCTTCCGTCCTGAAGTGTCTCTAATAATACTAATACTATCTTATCTTCTTATCTTATATAATACAGACGTTACTTCAAAAAAAGAAGATGATTACGTCCTACGCGTCATGCATCTAGTCATGCATATTTGTCACAGTCTTAGTTGACATTGCATGATCTAAAGTTCACGTCATGTTAAGAGTTTAAAAGACACGTGGAATTCCTGATGTAGAAAACAGGAAGTAGAATGAATAAAGTTGACTTGGAGTTCAGTCAAGCCAAGTCAGTAAGGTCTTGCTCCTGGTCCAGGAAAGTTGGACGTTTCTTCATGGACTGGTGTATATATATATGCATATAGCATGAAAGTCGATGGACTAGTCATTGTTGATTAATAATATTTGAGAGTTGATTTCATTATGTGCTTATTGGATATTAAGGTGTTATTCGTATTTCAATGGATATCTATAGTTGAAGCTCCAGTGTCACTAGTAGTAATTGTTCTTATTGTTACCCGCTGAGATGCGGACGTGATTTGTTGTTAACGTATTGGATACTTTTGATACCGCTGTTATGCGGATGGGATTATTATTTCTTGACTTGTAGCACTAACAAGGAGTGCAGTATATTATTATTATGTTGTAAATAAAATCTTCATGTTGTCTGCTGAACGGACTTGAGTCAGTCGTATAGTGTTTGTCTCGTCACGTGTCTAGAGCACTTCAAGAAGTAAGAACCCAGTATTACACCATTCAATCAGTCTCTAATATTCAACGTTCATTGACATTCAACCTTCATTGACAATATTAACCAATGACTTCAATTCTGCCAATACTAATTTTAATATGTTTGTTTTATTAAATGTGAATATTTGTTTGCTATACTATCTCACTGCTCTATTTTGTATTTGTTCTAGTTTCTTAATGTTTTCTAGAGTTGCGGGATGCATATTCAAATATTGGCCTAAATAAGGTTAAATAGCATCTTAGTTTTTTGTTCTTGTTTTATTTGTAAAAATTTCTTGTAATAAACCCTTATAATTTGTTTGATTTTTTCAAAAATTTCATTGATATGCAAAATTTATAATAACTTTTCATTTATTATTACGACTAGATATTTTGAGTTAGTATTATGTGTAACAGGTTTACCATGAATAAAATGTGTACATTTTATTTGTTTAGTGTTTTTCTCACTCTTAAATATTGGCATTTTTCTGGGTGGAAAGATACGCTTCAATCAAATTCCCATTTCTATAATTCTTCTAAACCTTTTTGTATATTTCAGTATCTTGTGTTGTTTTTATTGTTCTGTATATTATGCAATCGTCTGCAAATAATCTGACTTTTGTTCCTGAACTAATGCCGTTCGTTAGGTCATTTATTAAAATTAGAAACAGTAGTGGGCCTAAGATTGTTCTTCGGGGTACACACGAGTTTACTAATATTGGTGTTGATTTGGAGTTATTTACTATTACAGTTTGTTCTCTCTCTCTCTCTCTCTCTATTGGGAAATTCTGAGAACCTATTGATGAAATGAACCATTAATGCCAAGATATTTGAATTTTTTTAAACGCCTAATAAAAGTCTAATAAAATTGGGTCTATTTACTCATTATAAACATACCATGATTAAGAGATGCCTAAGCACTGGCGCTAGCTCGTGGATTAGTTGCTCGAGCAATCTAGCTGGAATACCATCAGGTCCAGAAACTTTATTTGGTTTTATGTTGGCTAAGTTTTTGTAACCCATTTTCGTGTACTTCTATGTCGTCCATGTTTTCTACTTGATTGTTAGCTGTAATTTTTTTATCGTTATGTGTTCACTTCACTTTTAACGGGGATACTCTTGCTGTTATCCTTATGTGTTAAGTTCACTTCACTTTTAATGGGTATACTCCTGCTGTTATCCTTATGTGTTAAGTTCACTTCACATTTAATGGGGATACTCCTGCTGTTATTCTTATGTGTTAAGTTCACTTCACTTTTAATGGGTATACTCCTGCTTTTATCCTTATGTGTTAAGTTCACTTCACTTTTAATGGGGATACGCCTGTTGTTATCCTTATGTGTTAAGTTCACTTCACTTTTAATGGGGATACTCCTGCTGTTATCTTTATGTGTTAAGGTCACTTCACTTTTAATGGGTATACTCCTGCTGTTATCCTTATGTGTTAAGTTCACTTCACTTTTAATGGGGATACTCTTAGATGGAATGTATGTGCATAGATTTTTATTATCCTCATCTATTACTTTGTGTATGTATTCACTCTGCAGCTGTCTGCTTACTTTTTGGGTTAGATGTTGAATTTGAAGGTACTTTTTATGGTTTAATGGTTTTCTTTCTGTTTGCAAAGCTTCTTTACTTTTATTGTTAAACCAGTATTTAATTCTTTTTTTTGGAGTATTTATTTGGTATTGAATTTTTTAAAATAATATGAAGATGTCTTTCAACGACAGTCCCAGAGGTCATCAACTGTTTGGTTAATGTCTTTTTCTGATATTTAAATGCAGCTTGATTTAATTGGATTAGGTTATTTTTATTCTAGATTAAGATTATTCGTTTTCATTTTGAGTTTTGAAGATGCGATAGTGATTCTTTTTACACTTCTTGTCTTGTTCTTTATATTTTTTCTTTTGTATCTTTTTGTGGTGCCAAAAAGTTACATTTCAATAATTTAATTAGAATTTTTTAAATCTGTTACTGAATTAAATCAAATTAAATTAAACTGCTTTGATGATATTTAATCTTTTGTAACGAAATTACAATATGGTACAACAGTACAACTGTCACTAGGGCAGGGCTTTTATAAGACCAGATATTTCCAGTTACAAGTACTGGGTGGTAGCAGGAGAAGTAACTCGTATCTCCTCTAACAATAGGTGGAAATGTATGAAGCACATGAGTGAACGTATTCCTTCTTAAGACATTTCTTACCGCCCTTTCTTCCACAAGACTTTATGCTTTTTACCAAGCGTATATCAACTCTGTCTGTCAACGCCAAATGTCGAACACGTTGTTTTTCTCACATTGATTCTCGGACACTGGCGGATCCAGGAGGGGGGGGGCCGGTAGGGGCGATCGCCCCCCCCACTCGGCCGACTCTCCCCCCCGGAGGGGGGGGGCGGGCGAATTTTATTATAGAATTCACACAATTTGTATACGAATTTATTACTTATATTAAAAATAAATATGCAAATTATTTATATTTCAACCTATTTTTAGATTATTTCGCCCCCCCCCCCCCTCTAGTATGTTGGCCGATTGGTGGGAACGGGAGGGGGCGATGGTATCAATCCCGCCCCCCCCCCATACACTTTCGAGTGGGGGGGGCGGTCCAATTAATTTGTAGAAATCACAGCTCGCTAATAGAATCAATGTAATATCTATATTGTGTAGACTTGTTATTGATTTTTTAACCGATCTTTATATTATGTCGTTCCCTGTTTGCCGATTGGTGGGGGGGGGGGCGGGGGGACGAATACCTCTTCTGCCCTTCCCACCTTAACCCTTTGAGTGGGGGGGGGCGGTCCGTTTTTATGGAGAAATCATAGTTTGTGAACAAAATTAGTTGATTTAATATATACATTTTATATTATGTCGCTCCCTTTCTGGTATTTTGGCCGATTCGGTGGGGTGGGGGGGGGGGGCGATTGCATGTACTGCCCTCCCCACTCTAGCCCTCTGAATGCTGGGGGGGGGCGGTCCTATTTTTGTGAGAATCATAGTTTGTGAACAAAATTAGTTGAATATCTATATAATATAAACTACGTATTGATATGTGACCCATTGTATATTATGTCATACCACAAGCTAATCTCAAATAGTATCATTAGTAAATTTAAATGAAAAAGGGTTGTACCAGGAGGGCGATACATGCAATCGCATTTCCCCCATCATAATTTATATACACTATAAATTAAATTCTTATATTGAGTCGCCCAACCTCTATTCTTTAATGCCAAATGCAATCTTTAGCAGAAATTATTAACGGAGCGAGGATTAATCGTTTTCACTCTACCGCTCCTCCCATTTCCAGACAGAGTTAATTTAATTTCACATGAATTTATCATAATTATTTTAAGTAAGACTTTGCATTGGAAAAGTTAGAATTCAAACGAAATTTTTCAGTATTAGAGCCATGATTGAGATGAGTTATAAACTCAAATAATGTTTTCATAGTCGCCTTTTACCAACCTTTACTCAATCTGATATTTTTCTAGTTAAATAAATTTGGGACTATAATTCACAATTTATAACTCAATCATATTGAATACTATTTATTGAATAATTTTTTTTTCGGCGGCGATCCCCAAAGCAAAAATCTAAATATGTGGGGTATCTTTTCAAGGAACAAATCGGTTTTATTTGCAATGTATTAAGGGCCTATAAATTCATATTAAAATAATTTTCAAGTACAACATTATTCAAAAGGTCCTTTTTTAATAGTATGAATAATGAGCTTCGAACTCCATTGATGAATAATGAGCTGTAGATGTCAGGAGAATACGTTTCTGCAGTGAAAAAAGAAGAAAACGCTTTTGGCGTCGGGGCTTCGCCCCGAAATCCATTGATGAATAAAGAGCTGTACTTGTCAGGAGAATGCGTTTCTGCAGTGAAAAAAGCAATAAAACGATTTTGGCGTCGGGGCTTCGCCCCGAAATCCATTGATGAATAAAGAGCTGTACCTGTCAGGAGAATGCGTTTCTGCAGTGAAAAAAGCAATAAAACGCTTTTGGCGTCGGGGCTTCGCCCCGAAATCCATTGATGAATAAAGAGCTGTACTTGTCAGGAGAATGCGTTTCTGCAGTGAAAAAAGCAATAAAACGATTTTGGCGTCGGGGCTTCGCCCCGAAATCCATTGATGAATAAAGAGCTGTACCTGTCAGGAGAATGCGTTTCTGCAGTGAAAAAAGCAATAAAACGCTTTTGGCGTCGGGGCTTCGCCCCGAAATCCATTGATGAATAAAGAGCTGTACTTGTCAGGAGAATGCGTTTCTGCAGTGAAGAATGCAAGAAAACGCTTTTGGCGTCGGGGCTTCGCCCCGAAATCCATTGATGAATAAAGAGCTGTACTTGTCAGGAGAATGCGTTTCTGCAGTGAAAAAAGCAAGAACCCCACAAGAGAACCTTATAGCGCTGCCCCTGTTGTTTTGTTTTTCGCTGAAGGTTGAGAAATGCTGCTTTTTTATAATTCTAATATATATATATATATAAACATATATATATATATATGTATGTATATATGTGTGTGTGTGTGTGTGTGTACGCACGTTTATGCATAGGGTTAGGGTTTACTGGGCGTTAGGGTTAGGGTTTGAAAAAAAATCGCCCCCCCCCCCACTTCAAAGTTCTGGATCCGCTAGTGTTCTTGGATCGAGTTGAAACTTCACACAAATATTTATTTAACCATGAAACACGATGGCCTCAAACAATGCAACAAGGTTTGAGTCTTTGATTTTCTCAATGTCTTATTTGATGCGTGGGTTTGTAGGCATGCAACTGACTGCAACTCTATTATAAATTCCAGTTCTAAAAGGCTTGCGATTCTGTACTGCGTTTAATTTCTAAAAGTATTGAACTGTAAAAGTGCAAATTCATTTGTTTCTTTTCCTGGTATCTGATACCCATCATTTTTTTCTGTAGCATTTACACTCAAAATCTTGAATTCTTCTTCCAGCCTCAGAGTTCAGTGTCCAGCTATTACAACCTTATAGAGGATATATTAATTTAAAAAAATAATCTACACTCCTTTATATAAAAAAACCAACATTTGCATTTTTGTGTAAATACTTTGGTTTATTTATTCTAAATACATCAATAAATAAAATAAATGTAAAAAAATTGATTTCTACTTGAAAACTTCTGTATTGGGTTTAAAAGCGTCTTGGGGGTGATCCAATCTTAGCGCCTGGAATGTATAAGATTTAAATAAGAAATAACACACGTATAAATATTTTGTAGTTCTTTGGTTAAATACAATTTTGCTTTTTACTTTTAACACTGATTTTTACTTTTAGTTTAAAAAATCTAAGCATTTGCCAGATTGGCTTGTGACGTTTATAGCATTTCAGAGAGCACCAATCGAAAAACTTACCAACGTGAATGGCCAGGACCGGGTCGTCGCAGTTTGAGCAGACATTGATATGGGCGGTACCGTCGTTGTACACCTCTACCGTCTTGCCCGTGCATCTGTCATTGTCAATGTCACCGCTGATGACGTCACAGTACCTTCCAGCAGGGAGACCAGTCTGAGGATTTTGAAATTAAGAACTACATTTTTTTTCTTAAATACAATAATAATGTAGTTCCTTTAAAACTTTTTAAAATTTTTTTTTTACCAAGATACTGATTGATTACAACACGCACACTCACACACACACACACACTCACACACACACACATATTAATTTTGGGAAATAAAATGTATTTAAAAAAACAACAAAACATTGCCATTATGCAAGCCATATTAATTTCTGGTATCCGTTAGTTAAACGTGCTAAGTTTACATCGAATTGGTCTTGAAATGATCTTTAGTTAGAAAAGAAAGAGAGAAAAAAGAGAACGAGAGCGACATCAAGAGAAAAAAAAAAGAGAGAAAGAGAGAGAGCCAAAGAAAGAGATTCAAAGACCAAGAGTGACAGAAAGAGAGAGTGAAAGAGAGAGAGAAAGAAAAAGAGAGATTTAAAAAAAAGAAGAAAAAGAGAAAGAAAGAGAGAGAAAGAGTAGGGAAGAGTATGATTAAGAAAAAGAGAGAGAGAGAAAAAATAAAGAGAGTGAGTGCAGTTTCTTTTTCTTGCCTCCTTGTTCCATGATTTATTTGAATAACGGACTCCACATGGATCTAGCTCGAGACTTACTCCAACGGATATACCTCCACTCAGCATTCTCCTAACAAACTGCTCTTTAACACTAAGGTACATTGATGTTCTTGCTATGTGTCTCTATAGTCTCATTTGTTTTCAGCCAACATTCACGAACTAAAGAGGGCTACTATTAAAAAAACTGAGAGATGTATTCTTGGACTGTTTCACTGACCTGTACATTTTGATTGATGTCAAAACTTTCCAGATTTAGGGCAATGAAACCTTTGTTGCCTCTGGAGAACGCAATTTGATAGTCAGCGCCTGACCACCAGTTGTTGAGCGCAGTACCAGAGACCATGTTTCTGAAGCCGACCATGTTGTAGATCTGTCTCCATCTGTAATGAAACCAGTGTTTGACATTGTAACGAATTGTAACGTTATATCTGTAACTGTACTAACCTCCAAGTCTAACTATCAACAGGCTCAAGTTCGCGTCTGTGTCGTGGTTGCTTAGCAACTAAAGGAATCACGGGAAGATGTAGTATACTACGAGGCTATTCTAAACTCGTTGTGACCTACATACTAAAGCACCCATGACGCTGACTATACCATTAACGCAAACTATACCATTGTGAGTGTATGATAGGTGAAATTTTTTGTCTTTTGCAGAAAAGTTGATCTAGTTGTTAATAAATGTCAAATACTAACTAGTCTTGGACACTGACTGCAGAACAAGAGAGGAGGATCCTAGAAATGGAATTGAAATGCTATAGAAAGATACTAGACATCACATACAAAGACCGCATAAAAACGAAGAGATTAGAGACAGGTTTATTACAGCTATTGGACCCCACTATGACCTGCTAACTATAAAATTCTAAAGCCATATTACACGGTCTTCGGACTTGCAAAGATCTTCCTTCTGGGAACAGTACCAGAAAAAGAAGAAGAGGCAGACAGAGAAAGAAATGAGAAAACAATATAAAAGAATAGACGGGCCTGCTATTAAATATTCTATCCACATCAAAGACAAAGAAGAATGGAGAAAGACAGTCGACATATTTTGTGTGGTGCCCCAACGGTACAACAGATATGGGGAAGGAACTGAATAGGATAAAATTATTCAATTATTCCTTCTTGTTCTCAATGGATAAAGTACTTTAGGAATACATTATATAATGTATATGAAAAGAATTTGTTTCCATCTTCTGATCGCGTGCATGTCTTTACCTGGGATCCTTGGACCAAACGAATCCCCAACCTTACAACAATAAAATTTGTAATCTAACCATTTGATTGACCACCTACCTATGCTCACAGCTCCAACCGTTGGTGCAGGACATGCCGCTAATCTGGACGCTGGCCGTGGTCATGTCGCTGTTGTGTGGTGGCCCCTCGTAATTGTTGGCCCTGTTGTACTCGAAGCTGCTCATTATTTGAGGCATGCCATAGGGATGGGCCAGCATGAAGGCAGTGGCCATCTAATTTAAACATAAAAGATTTTATCCATGTCATAATAATCATTTTCAATATATCTTTCAAGCTTTAAATGCTCATTTTGTAGTTTTTGTAATTGTATATGGGTTTAGTTGCGTTTCTATATCCAAAGATCATAAAATGTAGTCCTTACAGTGTTAGGTTATCCGTTTTAGGTGCGATAGTTGTGTCAAGATTTTCATTTAAATATAGGTGTGGGACTTGGTTTCAAAATAGGTTTCTGACATTAGCTTACAGTCTGGCCCACAGAGAGACATAGAGATAAAAGGAGAGATACAGTCAGAGAGACAGAGACATATATAGTCATACACAAATATATATATATATATATATATATAGAGAGAGAGAGAGAGAGAGTGAGTAAGAGAGAAGAAGAAGAGTGCTAGAGAGAGTCAGAGGAAAACACTGATCCCTAAATAAAGGTCTTTGCGAGACTTGAGGACTTAGTAATATAGCCATAGAGATTTCGTTTACGTATTTGTCAGTAGTTAGCAGGCCATTGTGGGGTCCAATCGATGTATTAATCTTGTTTTTATTCTCTTCGTTTCTGGTGCCTTCCTTGTATGTGATACCTTAGATCTTTCTGTTTCTTTTTATAAAGCAATGTATTAAAGGCATAAAGGAGAGAAAATGTAACGAAAAAAAGAAAGGGAAAAAAAGGAAGAGTTTAGCTAGTAAAACAGAGAGAAGTGTTAGATAATGATGTACCTTGTAAGGTTTGGGCTCCCAGTGTGTCAGAACGCCTCCACCTCCACCGTGACCTCGTTGGTTGTCATGGTTATCAATGAAGTTGACCACTTTGTCAGATTCCCACATGCCCCAGCCAGTGCCCCAGCTGCTCAGAAACATCATGGGGTTCTGACGTCTGTGGGGAAAGATGAATATATTTTAAATATAATGTAAGCATTCTGGACAGCTTACAAAACAAAACAAAAGACTAAGAAACTAATACTAAAAGACTAAAAAGAAGATGCTAAAAAGGTAAACAAGAGATACAGACTATTTACACAAAAAAATATTGGAAATCTAAATCACTGGTGTCGAAAAAACAAACAACAGATGCTGAAAGACCAAATAAAAGATGCAAAAAGACCAAACAACAGTTGCTAAAAGACCAAACTAAAGATGCAGAAAGACCAAACAACAGTTGCTGAAGACCAAACTAAAGATACAGAAAGACCAAACAATAGATGCTGAAAGACCAAACTAAAGATGCAAAAAGACCAAACAACAGTTGCTGAAGACCAAACTAAAGATACAGAAAGACCAAACAACAATTGCTAAAAGATCAAAATAAAGATGCAGAAAGACAAAATTGCGGCTGCCAAAATCACAAAGCAGATGCTGAAATATCAAATATAGAGGCTGAATAGATAATAGCTTATTATAACAGACCACACAGCAAATGATGAAGAAACTATTAGCAAATGTCGAAAGACTAAACAATAGATGCTCAGCAACATGCAACTTACATAATTATTGAAAAATCCTTCGTACTTGATTAAATTCGCTTTTTATCAGTGGGCATAAGCTCAACCACCTAAAACTCGTTTAATTTTGTTGATTTAGATTTATATTATTGTAGGTATAAGTACTGACCTGAAAACATTGGCCAACTGCAGTCCGAATTTAAAGTTGAGAATTCTGCCAGTAGCTAAGTATTCCTCGGCTTTGATAGCTTCCCATCCCTGGTCTATAACCTCCTGATACACAAATGGGCGCCCTCCATTTGGGAGATCCTTTGATATAAGTCACACACTTATTAAACTTAAAGAAGCATACATATAGACATTAATTTTATTATTGATTTGTCAACATGACTTTTTTTCTGGAAAACTTTGTTAAGGAATTTTTAAAAAAAAATTAGTTTCATTTCTTTAATCATTGTTTTATTATTATCATTCGAGTTTAGGCAATGAACACAAGCATTTTGCACAAAGCCGTCTTATACTTTTGCGCATGTTTATTACAGGATTGATATTTAATTGTGTCTTTTAGAGGCACTTTCTATACCCAATATGGGAATTTCTTTTTGCTATTTATCAGCTCGCAGTATTTTCTTGGGTTGTGGCTAAAAACTGGGTGGACCGGTAATTCGAAAAAAGCTGTACATATTTTTCCTAGAAATTGAGCAGTGTTTAGTAAACATGAAGTTCCAGTCCCCATGTAATATCATTGGATGGACTGTCAATAGAAGACCTTGATTGTGCAGTGCACACTGGATGGACTGTCAATAGAAGACCTGGATTGTGCAGTGCACACTGGATGGACTGTCAATAGAAGACCTTGATTGTGCAGTGCACACTGGATGGACTCATTGCAATAACGTAGTATTAAAAGGAATAAAAAGAATATCATACTATAAATCACCATCAACTTAAAAAAAGATGGAATTGATTTAAACAACAACAACAACACTGTATGTTATTAATTTATTTAAAGACAATAAAAAAAAATCAATTCCTCTAACCTTGACCTTATTAAAAAGTTCTATCAGATCCCCAGGCCACATGTGTTTTGCGGCGTCCACTCTAAATCCGGCCACTCCGAAATCAACCAGGCGATTCAGATAGCCGGACACTTCATCTCTCACGTAGTCTTTGCCCAGCTTTAAGTCTAGAAGTCCGCTAAGACGACAATTTCTGTAGAATAGATTAGACACCTCAGGATTGAGAACTAGTTACCAATGCCAAGTGAAAACAAAGAAATAGATAAGAATAATGAAGCTTTAAGATTTAGAACTAAGTACATTTTTCCAAAGCATATGTAAACTTTGTCTGTCTGTCTTGCGGAATTTTTTTTTAAACACTTTCTCCAACACCCAATCTCGGATCTAGTTGAAATTTTGTACAATTATTTCTTGTACCTGACAAAACAAGAATAAAAAAAAGAAGTAACCAATTATTTAATTAATTGTTGGTAATGAATTATTTTGCTTGCTATCGAACAAGAATACAGAAATTGTACTTGACAGATGTTGTGGTAGATATATAAGTTGAATTAGCCCCCTTTACACTTTGTCTAGAGAATTAGGTCGTCGATTAAAAGTTTGAAACTAACAATAGATAACTCTGAGACCTTTTATTTTCATAAGCACTTTGCTGGCACAGTAGCTAGTGTATCGGCTTTAAAAAAGTGGAAAATAAAATTTTCCTTCAATATTTTGTATAATTAATTTTAAAAACTGGACCACGCTCACCTGACTTCCTCAACGTTGTCGTAGCTGTGGATATTCATGTCGCAAGAATGACACAAACTTCCGTCGTTAAAGTCCGTCGGACCGTAGGGAACTCCCGGAAAATGAAGGTTGTCTCCATCGTAGAAAGTTCCCTTCGTGCCAAAACCTTGACCTCCAGCCCCGGTCATGTGATTAAAGACGACATCGACGTAAATTCTAATTACAAATAATACCAGACACAATAATATTGAACCTGCAATGTACTTTAGTTAATTAGACTCTTGTTTAATTAAACAAATTTTCTACATGAAGTCACTAAATTATGCTAGATTTTCATCTACAAGCAAAAAGACTTGTATTATTGTCATATTTTAAAGAAAAAAAAGGTAGCTAACCCTTTCAGGAACTTGAGTTCCTTGAGGCACAGTATATAACAGGGTTTTTTTTCTTTTAATTGTAGAATTTGTTAATTATAGAATTTTTTAATTTTAGACTTTTTATTTGTAGAATTTTTAATTGTAGAATTTTTAATTGTAGAATTTTTAATTGTAGAATTTTTAAATTGTAGAATTTCCGAAGTAAAAAACAATCATTAAACGTTGTTTCTGTTCATAAACTAGAAGCAGAACTAATTATAAATTATGTACCTCAGATGGATCACCGTTACTCTGGAAGAAAGATATTTATTCGTTTTGCTTCAGAGCATCTCCAGTTGCTTCTTTCAGCTCTGTTAGCCCCATTTGAGTCCAGTACATCACCGCGCCAGTTTTTGGGCCAGCGCGCCCTCACAGCCCATTTAAATGAAATCGACCCTTTGGGGGGGGGGCGTTTTTGCCCCCGTTGAAAACCACTGGTATATCATGTACGTCTGTCTCTTTAGCCTAAAAAAAATGACGGTGGCAGGTAGCCAGCACAGTGATCAGCTACTTTACTGAAGTCAGATACTCACTAGAGATGGGTAAAGTCCGGGGTGTCTTAAAATCCCAAAACCTTAAACTTTTAAATTTCATTTGGATTAGAACTCAAGATTCATCAATTCCTCATTTTTTGGTAACTATCATCTTTACCACTCGGCCACTACATCTCATGTTTATAGCAAACAGGCGTTATTATAAAAAGAAAGCGCGATACAAAAAATGTGTCAAAAAGAAAGTCTCTACGTAACCCGAGTTGTCCCAACATAGTTTCTTATATTGTAAAATGTCTTGTTCGGAACCCCTTCTGGTAAAATCGCCAATGTAAACTGTCCTTTATATAGCTTCTCAGACAAGCAACTGGCATGAAATATTTTAATGAAAAACGAATTGACCTTTTTATTTTAAATGTAATGAAAAAATGTATGTCGGAACCTACCTAACCCCAGAGTTGTTACACTTCTCAACCATGTTACGGAACTCATCCTCAGAGCCGCTCCTGGTATGAATCTTGTAGCTGACGGGTTGATAGCGCTCCCACCAAGGACGGTAAGGGTTGGTGATAATTCTGTTTTCATTTGCTGGTGAGGTCTGGGATAACGAAATATAACCTCATAATTCACTTCCATTTTTCTACCTTAGAGTTAACAATAGCAGTCTAAACAATTTGTTTAAATGTATTATGATCTAAGCTTTCATTCTTTATCGGGCAAACAACTAATCAACAAGATTTTGATCTCATTTTTAGAGACCAAGTGTGCTAGAGAATGTAACTAGCAAAATCAGACAATCAGTAAACAAGTATTTCAATGAAACACAAAAAAAAAAAAACACAATAAAATGCGAAAAAAAAAAGCCAGTTGAAAGCTGACATCTCTGTATTATAATGTAGATCTAATAATATATTTATTTAAACTTTTAAATCAATCAGTTTCAAAATAGACCTACTTTAATTCTAAGATGATTATAATATTTAAAAAAATTATAACGTCCAAAACAGACTTATCAGAGTATGACCGATTAACTAACTACTTTTGTCCTGAAGATATACATTAAAGCATTATACATTAGAGCTGAGCTCCTTTTGTAACCCGAGTCCAGGTTCTAGGTTTCAGTTTCCAAGCATGAATAGTTTGCAAGCTGATGAGAGGAATTGGAGAAAACAGGAAGCGTGAGAGAGATTTTGAAATAATTAGACAAATTAAGCAATATCAAGGACGCTAAGCAAAGGACAGCTTTCGTCAAGTGAAGAATATAAATTACTTTCTCTAGTTCAATCAAACCATTATAAAGGTATTAAAAATGCTATGTTGCCTTACCTGGACACCACAAAATCCATATGGTCCAAGAAATCTCACACACTCGGCGGCTATGTCGTTCCATTTCCATTCAAATAGATGGACAATACCGTCTCTGCCCCCAATACAGTGAGGGTCAGTGTAGGCCGAAAGGGCTGATGATAGCGTATATTTATATAGGTTGGTGATTATATGTTTTAACATTATATTAGAGTCCTAAATAAGTAATCTAAACTGATCTAAAATTTTTATTTTATTATTTTATTCACAAACTGAATATTCTCTGAACATTGTAGCATAATGAGACTTCTATTTCTAGTTCGAGTTACATATGGCGGTGATTATCTTTCATAAACCACAGCTAACAAGTGCAAGTCTTAAGCCTGTGAAGTAAGTGAGTACATCAGGAACCCAGACCGGACGAACCTAATGTGCAGATTTCCAAGGCCTGAAAAGCTATTACAGCACGTTGAAGAACGGCTCATGTTCATTGGTTCGTACTATGCAAGGATCAAGCCTAACGTGGAAGGAAGACCACTCGTTACAGAAGGCCTAAACACTAACCTGTGACGTGGCAACGAGCTATTGGTCTAAACTGTTTACCGGTTACGACGTAGCATTGCCGTAAGTCAGTGTTGAGGCCTTTTATAATGATTGCTGTCACCGGCTTTGTTTGGCGCACGTGCATTGCGCACTGCTGCAAGTGTTTCTATGTTTAAATTCTGGCCTCTCAAGCGCTTCCTCACGTTGAGTTTCTATAATAATGAAGTCTACCTAGTAGCTAGCTAAGATCTATTTGATACATCACTCATCATCTTTTCATTTTCAAACTACCATGTCAATGTCTAGTTGATTTGATAAGATGCATGGTTTCCCAATGGTAAAGTTTTTGCTAAGGAGCGTCACAGATGTGTCACGAAAATACCATGGAGAGGGAAACTCTCATAATAGCATTGGATGTCTCTGAATCCAAAAATTAAAAACAAAGAAATTAAAATATGGGAGAGAACCGCACAATTACTTCCTGTATCTCTTAATACCGCCAGAAGTATCTCCCTTATTAAATGAAACAAAAGTAACCATTAGTTAATTAACTAATTTGTTAATTTTTTTTTGATTAATGTATTGTCGTGGACATTGAGTAACTTGCAAAATTTCAACTTGATTCAAGAATGGGGAATTGGAGATATAATGTGTACAAGATTTTTACCAGACACACAGAGTGAGCTGAAATAATCTTTATAGTAACTTTTGACTTTGTTTTTTAGAGGCTATTTGAAACGCTTGATGTTGGAACATTTTGACAGAAGATGGAAGATTATCTCTAATAAGAGCCCAGCCTACAAGAACATCTAAATTTTTATTTACTTCTCCTATTCGCAAACTTGATTCACTTTATTTTTTAGAAAGCTTATATCAAGTCCATCTGTCTGTCTGTCTGGTAAAAGTCTGAGCATGTTTTTTCTCTCAGAACTTTCTCGGATCAAGATCAAACTTTGCACACTTAATCCTTCAACGGTTGAACCTAACAAGACACAAATCAATAAAAAAAAATACTAATTAGTAAATTGTTGTTGATAAATTACTTTGCTTGATATGGAAATAAGTTGATTAAATGCACTTAATAAGAGATTTGGTAGTATATATGGATTTCATCCCCTTAAAACGTTTTAACATTTTTGTCTTCCACTTTCCATTCTCGGATCAAGTCGAAAGTTTGCATAATTATTTGATAGTTGAGGACAATACGAGAATCTATCCATTAATTAACCAATTAGTTTATCAATTAGAAAATTAGTTACATTTGCTATATAGCGAAAAGTAAGTTAAACCCTGTAATTTAAAGTAAATGGCAGTAAAGAGCGTTTCTTTCCGTTTAGGCAAGCTTTGATTTTAAAGTATTCTTTTTTCTATTGCTTTGCTTTTTTGTTGTTGTTTTTAACGCTTGTCAAAACGAGGCTTGCTTAGAGCTAATGTAAACAGTTATAACTTACCATAGTGAAAAAACGTCACCAGTAATACATGAGAAATCATTGTTGATAGCTTTGCTCAAATCAAATGACAACCTGGGTCTGCCTAGAGTTTAAACAGACAATGGATCCTTTGTGTTATATTGCCATAACAAAGTGATTTTTTTATTTCTTTGAATTGTATGTATAAGTGTATGTAATTAGTAATTGACTTAGTAAAAAAGTGTCAATGTTGCTGTCCTGTGTTGGTCTGCTTAGTGAGTTATGACTTTGTAAATTAATTTAAACAAAGTAAAGTAAATAGTTTAAAGAAAACAGTACTCCGACAGGTAACCAACTCAAAGAAAATAATTATATATTTTAAAATCAGTCATGATATAAGGTGGCCTGAAGATAATTAGGCAGGACAACGTTACCTAGAGGTACAGCGGGATGGTCTCAGACCGCTATGGGGAAACTTTGTTGCGCGAATCGCTACCCCCAAAAAGAAAATTAGCTTGCAAAAACATTACTTAAGGAGGGCCCTTACAATGGAGAGCTATGTTAATTGTGCCAGGGAAAACTAATTAAAGATGTATTGAAGTGCTACAAAGGTTTGTTCCACAGGAGAAGATCCCAGGTTTAAGACATGTCAAGGACTAAATTCTACACTTACTAATAGTTTGCCTTCGTTAAAATTATTCCTTATTTTACATTTTCATCTATGGGGGACAACTAAACATAGATTATTTTTTGGTGTATAGAATAAAAGAAGCATTGATCACTGATGTATTGTAAAACGTTAAAACTAATTTGTTACGTACTTTTAAGCAATGTAAAATTAAATTTATAATCTCTTTAGTTTGTATCATTTATTGAGTTGGTAACAGTGAACTTTCAATATAGCGTCCTGGACATTAATTTATCTGTTTATTAAGAAAAATCTCCCAATCTTTCTCTTTTTAGCGGCCCCCGAAATAGGAATAGCCGTTATTAGTCATATGTGGTCTGTCCGTCCGTTGGTCCGTCCCGTTTAGGTCTTGTAAACTTAAAAAAGATATTGAAAAATCCGACTTCATGATATTTTATATCTTTCAAAAATCTGATGCAACGGCTATTTTTGTCTTTTCTGAATGCGAAAAACTAAATAAATCAACTATGCCAGCAGTTTTTTTAAAATAAAAATACACCCTTTTTAAAAATATTCACTTAATAGTAAAAAAGAAACACAGGTGACTAGTAATGGACATGACCATTAAGCACAGTATTAACACAATAAAGCAAACGTTTTTGTAATTTTTGTCAAAAATTGTTAAAAAATTGTATTACCAAATTAAAAACTTTCTGTCATACAAACTACAATATTTACAAAAAATCTATTTATTAAAAATCTATGTATTATGCATCTCCATCTCGACAGGTCTGGGAAATAAAAAATTCTCGACCTGCATGGCGACATTTATGCACTACGCAAAACAGCAGAGTCTCTGTTCAGGGCTTTTGCAAGAGAGGATTTGAACCTCTCAAGCCCTCAGTTAAATGGAGTTTGATGATGATGATGATGATTATTATTATTTATTATGCATATAAACAGACTATAATTTTAAACACGTATAGTACAACACCATACAAACAAAGATATAGGGGGCCTATATAAAGAAAGGGATTTTTTTTTAAAAGAGAAAATGATTTTGAATAAAGAGTTTGACCTTTTACAAAAACAATTAACCATTCAATAACATCAGTTAGACCACAGTTAGGCCAGGCTCAGATTTAACTATATCTTCATAGATTCATAACTATCAGTTCATTTTATCAACATTAACAATGTAATAAATAATAATAAATCTCCGTATCCTGTGGTATTAAGTCGTTAGTCGAACGAACAATACAACAGTATCAGCAACACTTTCAATACGTAGGGTTGTAGCTGTTGATAGTTTGTAGTTCATAGTTTCTGATATTATTTCCGAAAATATTTGAAACCTGCCTTTTTACCTGCCTGAACGGACCTTTTCCAGGGCCAATGTTTAGTTTGTGTATCCACACAAATAGTCTTTGTAACCTTGTTTTTTTAACTAAATTTTTACAAAGCTTATATCAACTCACTCTGTCTGTCTGGTAAAAAAAAATTGTACACATTATTTCTCAAACTTCCCATTCATGGATGAAGATGAAACTTGGAGAAATAATTTAATTAATCTTTGTACCAGACAGACAAACAGAAAGACAGAGTGAGCTGCTATAAGCTTTGCAATAATTTATTATTATTATTATTATATCTTTTATAGAGCGCTACTTTCATGCTTATAGCAATCTCAGAGCGCTTTTGGTCCAATCTCATTTGTGGACCAGTGGCGGGGGGAGGGGATATTAAGGAGTTGGTTTTCCGTGCTGCCTTTAGGCGCTCAGTAAACTCAACTCTGCCCGAGTCGGGTGCCGAACCTCGAGCCCCCTTCTAGGTAGCTAAGCCAAGCCAAGTTCAAGCGCACTTGGCCTCTCGACCACGCTTTTAAAAAGTGCCGTGTCTTGTCTGCACACGTCAGTATTGCAAGTGTAAGGTGGTGTCAAATAAACCACCTGAAGGACGCGAACCCGGAAGTTGGGTATTGGGAGAGGGATAGTATTAGAAAAGTACGAAAAAAGATATATAGCCAATAGTTTAGAGCAGTGATGCCCAAAATACGGCCCGCGGGCCAGATCCGGCTTGCGACGTGGTTCTATCCGGCCCGCCGAAACTTCGACACAACGTGGAGAAAATTCCCCCTCCAAAAAAAAAAAAAAAAATTGCAAAAAATATTTTTACTACTTTACTTTACTTTCATATTTTCTCTGATGTATTGATACCATGACCTTAAATGTTTTCATGTTTGTGCGTCTATGATCAGGAAATGTAGAATCTAACAGGACCAGTGGGCGGATCTTTATGTTTTTTTTTATGTGTGGAATATGATAATAAGCCAACATTTTTTATTTTATAAAGAAAGTGTGGCTGTTTAAAAAAACAACAACATTAACATATATATCAGCATTATAAATTAAACATGGCGCATCCTTGTTTTGGACCACGAATAAAAGATAGATTAACTACAACTAGACGTTGGAGGATCGATGGGAATATTTACCAAAAGAGACATGAAGATGAGTCGATTTTAAAGACATCTACACTGTTGCTAACATTTTAAATAGAGAAATGAAGTGTCAAATATGACACGAATGTAGTACTAAATCCAAGGGGTTCTGGTAAAATAGTTCAGAACAATTTCATTTAGTTTTTGTAACTTTTCGATCATGTGGCCCGCGAGACGAGTTTTGGAAATTAAAATAGCCCGCAGGTCGAATTAGGTTGGGCATCACTGGTTTAGAGAGAATCGAATTTAGAACTACCGAACACAGATTTATATTACATAAAGTATGCAATAACTTAATAAGAAAAACAAGGTTACAAAAGACAGTTTGTGTGGAAACACAAACTCAAAATCGGCCCCCGGCTTCAATATTTTGAGAAAGAACATCCAAATGAAATTTTATCAAAGATAAATGAGTGATAAGAATGGAGAAAGAAGGTTAACAGATCTTGTGTAGTGCCCCAACGGTCCCACAGATCAAAATATAGGTGTAAGTGAATGTAAAGTTAGATGTGAACCTGGCCTAACTAGTTCCCCTTTTAGACCTTGTGGTCTATAGGGCAGATGATGTAAAGTTCATCTGTTTTTGTGACCTACGGTTAACGAGGGTGTCATGTAATGACCAACCGCCTATACTTTTCCCCAACTAATGTCAGGTAGCCATTAAAGCTGAGTGGACTCAGAGGCGCCCAAAGGTTCCAAAGTTGAAAATCCCAGTTTTCACCAGGATTCGAACCCGGGACCCCCGGTTCGAAAGCGCTTTACCGCTCAGCCACCGCGCCTACCCTGGCCTAACTGATGTCTTATAATTGATCTAATTGTTTTGAAAAGGCTCAATCTCTTATTCGAATCCTAAAAAAAAATAAAAAAAAAAAAAAAAAAATTCCGCAATAAAACAAATGATCAGTAAAATGAAGTTCATAAGATTAGTATTCATTTTAAATTAGGTTTAACTTATAATGCATACTAATTAGCTTTTTCTCATTAAAAAAACTGCTTGCATAACTGATTTTAAACATTAGATTTTTCGCTTTCAGAAAAAAAAAAGTAGCCATTGCATCAGAACTTTGAATGGTCTAAAATATTGTGATGTCGGATTTCCAATATCTTTTCTAGTTTACGAGATCTAAACGGGACGGACGGACAGACATTTCGCACAAAACTAATAGCGTCTTTTCCCCTTTCGGGGGCCGCTAAAAATGAATTTAAAAAATACCTTATCCTGTAGAGCAGAAATCATGGGAGGACGATTATAGAGAGGAAATTATAAAAGTTTATGTTAAAGACTTTAACTTACGATACAAAGTGAATTTATGAACAAAATACGGTTAGATTTTCGCCTTCGAGAGAACAGTTGTATTAATACAAGATTAAAGTCTTGAGAAATCGTGCGGGCTCATAACTGTTGGAGATTGAATATTTGTGTTGTATTGAATTGTTTTCCAGCAGAATTGGGCAACATTAAACGTAAGCACGTAGAAAACAAAAAGTTTACTAAATGTTTACAATACATTAAGAAATACGAACTGCCTATGTTGAGTACATATTGTTGTTAGCTTGGATACATAGGCAAATATATATGTCAACTTTTTTTTTTTCGTCTATGTTTAACCATATCTCTAAGAATCTAGAAGTAATAACTACAAAAGTAAAGCAATATTATGTATCATCCTAATTAGAAATAATTGCGCTACCTGATAACAGAGCGTACATGAGGTGTGAAGATTTAGTGCTGAAAGAGCGTTTTAACAAGTATACTTATTTGGTCCCGCATCAACGCCCTGGACCACGTGATTGCACGCACAGACCGCCCACTTGCTATCCATTACAGTCCCCGCTGCGGAGGTTGATGTTGGTTTGGTGCCTTGTCGCTGTTAAGCGTAGGCGAAGGGTCCGGATCACTGGTTCGAATCCACGTCTGCCTACGTTTCGCCACATTTTCTTTGCCTTCTTCCTTAATAACCTTGACACCTTAGTTCTGCTATTGTTAGATGTTACGTGCCATGCTTATTCACCATTTGTGTCAGCTCTATAAGCTTCCCACTCCATTTGTTAGCTGCCACCGAAAGGGGAATAGCCGCTTTCTGTTTTGTGTAGTCTGTCGGACCGTCTGTCCGTCCGTCCAACCCGTTTAGATCTCAGAAACTAGAAAAGAAAAAAATGAAAATAGGAAAATCGAACATCATGATTTTTAAGACATTACAAAGTTCTGATGCAATGGCTACAATTTTTATTTCTCAAAGTGAATCATTTAATTTTAAAAACTAACTATGCAAATAGATAACTAATTAGACTTAATCCAGATTGTGTACTATATAGATCTAGATTCTAATCTAGAATTTGGGATTATATTTTTGGATCTAGATATAGTCTAGATCTAACTTTTAGTCTAGTATAAACAAATAAATAAATGTACTATAAGCAGAAAATGTCATTATCGATAATAATCTGTACATTTTGTAATTAAAAATACAATATCAAAACACTAACTCAAATCGCTCTTCTGATATATTAATTTTAGTTTTCTTGCCAATTTGTGAAAAAACATATAATATAGGTTATTCAGTTTGATTTCAAGTTAACAGTAACGCCAAACGATTCTTTGAAATTTTTTTACATTAGGGGTCGACTACCAGTTCTGCATAGGATTTCTTTGATTGAGACCCGATCTCTATAGCTGACTCCTAAAATCCGTCTTAGCCATCTTTGTTGAGCGACATTTAATTTTTAATATCACTTGTATCAATACGCTATGGTCCTATCACTTGTCTCAATACGCTATGATCCTATCACTTGTCTCAATACGCTATGATCCTATCACTTGTCTCAATACGCTATGATCCTATCACTTGTCTCAATACGCTATGATCCTATCACTTGTCTCAGTACGCTATGATCCTATCACTTGTCTCAGTACAATATGATCCTATCACTTGTCTCAATACGCTATGATCCTATCACTTGTCTCAATACGCTATGATCCTATCGCTTGTCTCAATACGCTATGATCCTATCACTTGTCTCAGTACACTATGATCCTATCACTTGTCTCAATACGCTATGATCCTATCACTTTTCTCAATACGCTATGATCCTATCACTTGTCTCAATACGCTATGATCTTATCACTTGTCTCAATACGCTATGATCCTATCACTTGTCTCAATACGCTATGATCCTATCACTTTCTCAATACGCTATGATCCTATCACTTGTCTCAATACGCTATGATCCTATCACTTGTCTCAATACGCTATGATCCTATCACTTGTCTCAATACGCTATGATCCTATCACTTGTCTCAATACGCTATGATCCTATCACTTGTCTCAATACGCTATGATCCTATCACTTGTCTCAATACGCTATGATCCTATCACTTGTCTCAATACGCTATGATCCTATCACTTGTCTCAGTACGCTATGATCCTATCACTTGTCTCAATACGCTATGATCCTATCACTTGTCTCAATACGCTATTATCCTATCACTTGTCTCAGTACGCTATGATCCTACCACTTGTCTCAATACGCTATGATCCTATCACTTGTCTCAATACGCTATGATCCTATCACTTGTCTCAATACGCTATGATCCTATCACTTGTCTCAATACGCTATGATCCTATCACTTTTCTCAATACGCTATGATCCTATCACTTGTCTCAGTACAATATGATCCTATCACTTGTCTCAATACGCTATGATCCTATCACTTGTCTCAATACGCTTTGATCCTATCGCTTGTCTCAATACGCTATGATCCTATCACTTGTCTCAATACGCTATGATCCTATCGCTTGTCTCAATACGCTATGATCCTATCACTTGTCTCAGTATGTTATGATCCTATCACTTGTCTCAGTACGCTATGATCCTATCACTTGTCTCAATACGCTATGAACCTATCACTTGTCTCAATACGCTATGATCCTATCACTTGTCTCAGTACAATATGATCCTATCACTTGTCTCAGTACGCTATGATCCTATCACTTGTCTCAATACGCTATGATCCTATCACTTGTCTCAATGCGCTATGATCCTATCACTTGTCTCAATACGCTATGATCCTATCACTTGTCTCAATACGCTATGATCCTATCACTTGTCTCAATACGCTATGATCCTATCACTTGTCTCCATATTGATACTAAACATTTCATTGAAGCGCTATAGTCCAATTCTAAGCGATTAAAAAATGTCTACTAAAATGTTATGTGTACATCTTGAGAAACTATTTGAAATTTTAACACCGAAAATAGGTTAAACATAACACATAACAATGTGGTCTCCTGTTACATGGGCTACTTGCAGTACATTAGTCCTATACCAGCAACTCAAATCATTCAGAAGTTTAAATCAGAGTCAGACGGGGATTTAGTGACAGTCTACAAAATAAACTAACAAAATATTTAAAACTACTTGACTTGTCAATAAAAAAAAGTGATGTCAAAATGACAACACAATTCTGCTTCAGTTTGGTTTTATGTAGTATCGTATCTTGAGTGTATTAGCATGTAAATATAAATGCTACAGTGCAAGAGAACATAAGATGACGTGAAATTGTTTTGTAAAAAATGAAAGATATTAATTCTGATCCAAAACTACAAGTCTCTGCCCAGGGCAATGTTAGTATGCAGACTGTCAACAACACAAAAAAAAATACCAGCTTGCCTTAACTAGCTTATACAAGGGTGTAAAGAAACAGGAAAAGTAAATACAGACATTGAAAATGTAATGTAAAGTTTGCGAACGTTGAAATACAGACTCTAGATGGTATAGGCACACGCTGGCTTTCTTGAAGAAATTTACGACTGATGTAATCCAATCTCACGGGCATTTTTTTTACTTCGGTTGAAGGAAGTCGAATTCTTAACAGATGTGATGTTAATATAAATGTCATTCTGACAGTTTGTATTTAGGTAAAACTACTGTAATATTATTGATAATATTATTGATTTTTATAAATTATTTTTTAATTACATTCAGATTTGGAAATTTAATTTATAAGCATATTAATTTAAAAAGCGGATTTATATTTAATTATTTATAAACATGTAACTTACATAAGAATGAAAAAAAAACAGAAAAATGTCTATTTTGTATAAATGTTTTGGTTTTAATGGTTGTGAAATACGTCAATGAATAAAATAAATTAATAAAAATTGATGGGTTTCTACTTGAAAACTTCTGTGTTGGGTTTAAAAGCGTCTTGGGGGTGATCCAATCTTAGCGCCTGGAATGTATAAGATGAAGTCAAGAAATAACATCAGTAACAATATTTGTTAGTTCTATGATTAAATATTTTGTAGTTCTTTGGTTAAATATAATTTTCCTTTTTTACTTTTAACACTGGTTTTTACTTTTAGTTTAAAAAATCTGAGGATTTGCCAGAATGGCTTGTGACGTTTATAGCATTTCAGAGAGTACCAATCGAAAGACTTACCAACGTGAATGGCCAGCACTGGGTCGTCGCAGTTTGAGCAGACATTGATATGGGCGGTACCGTCGTTGTGGACCTCTACAGTCTTGCCCGTGCATCTGTCGTTTTCAATATCACCACTGATGACGTCACAGTACCTTCCAGCAGGGAGACCAGTCTGTGGATTTTCCAAATTAACAACCACATTTATTTTTAATACAGAAAAAAATGCAGTTCCTTCCAAACGTATTTTTACCAAGATACTGATTGATTACAACATTTATAGATTTTAATTTTGGGTGTTGAAATATATTAAACTAAAGAAAAAAAAATTGAATGAAATTATATATTTTTTTTTTGAAATTGTGCTAGCGACATCATTTCCTTGAGTCCGTTAGCTAATTAAACATGAGAAGTTTACATTAAATTGGTCTGGAAATAATCTTTAGTTAGAAACTCTATACGTTTCGTTGTGCTCTCCACATGACACCCTCGCTAACCGTGGGTTACATTAGCTGATGTCCTTTACGTCATCTGCCCGTAGATCGCAAGGTCTGAAAGGGAACTTTACTTCTGTACTACTATTACAACTGAGAGATTTATTCTTGAACTGTTTCACTGACCTGTAAATTTTGATTGATGTCAAAACCTTCCAGATTTAGGGCAATGAAACCTTTGTTGCCTCTGGAGAAAGCAATTTGATAGTCAGCGCCTGACCACCAGTTGTTGAGCGCAGTACCAGAGACCATGTTTCGGAAGCCGACCATGTTGTAGATCTGTCTCCATCTGTAATGAAACCAATGTTTGACATCGTAACGAATTGTAACATGATCTGTAACCACGCCAACTTTCATGAGGCATTTCAGGCTGAGAGGCACAACTACTTGGCTACGTATCAAGGGGACACAAGTTCGAGACCCGACTCAAGCTGCGTTATGCTAGCTAAGCACGGGAAGATAAGCTTATTGCGTGGAAAGTCTTACCCAGTTGTGGCCTATATACTTAAGCACAAATGACGCTGACCATACAGTTGTTCATATTTGTTAGATAAAAGTTGATCTATATGTCAGTTAATGTTAAAAAGTAGAACTTTATGCTATTTAATGTAGAAAAAATAGATGCATATGTTAGTTAATGTAGAAAAGTAGATCTATATATATATGTTAGTTAGGCCCTAATGTACAAAAGTAGATCTATGTGTTAATTAATGTAGAAAAGTAGATCTATATGTTTGTTCTTGTAGAACAATAATGCTTAATTCTGGGATCAATTGAATAGGAAACACTTGCTCAATTATTTTAATTCTCATATTCTCTATCGAAACGGAGAAAAATTCTGTGATCCTCTTAGTTTTTTTTTTTTTAAAAGATATAACAATTTATTTTTTAAAAGGCGTTTCAGTCTTAGGGTAGCCAGCATGTCTTTTAAATGTAGCCCTAGACCAAAACGATGCCCAGACAAATAAAATCTAAATGTAATCTAAAAGTTTGGCTGACCACCTACCTGTGCTCACAGCTCCAACCGTTGGTGCAGGACATGCCGCTAATCTGGACGCTTGCTGTGCTCATGTCCCCATTGTGTGGTGGCCCCTCGTAATTGTTGGCCCTGTTGTACTCGTAGCTGCTCATTACTCTAGGCATGCCATAGGGATGGGCCAACATGAAGGCAGTGGCCATCTAGTTTGAACATACCATGCACGTTATTGTATCAAATTCTCTAATTTTTTGTTCGCATTTTTCTTTTAGAAATGAATAAAGGAATAAAAATGTAACAAAAAAAAACAAGAAAGGGAAAGAAAAGGAAGAGTTTAGATAGTCAAACAAAGAGAATAGGAAGGTAAATGTAAGAGAATGATGTACCTTGTAAGGTTTGGGCTCCCAGTGTGTCAGAACCCCTCCACCTCCACCGTGACCACGTTGGTTGTCATGGTTATCAATGAAGTTGACCACTGAGTCTGATGCCCACATGCCCCAGCCAGTGCCCCAGTTGCTCAGAAACTTCATGGCGTTCTGACGTCTGTAGGTAAAAATGGGCATATTTTAAATATAAGCGCGCGGGTCACAAAAGACTACTTAACCAGATCTGTACTAAACTATACATCACTTACTGAAGAATAAACATATACTGAAGGACTATACAACATATACTGAAGGTCTATACGACATATACTGAAGGTCTACACGACATATACTGAAGGACTAGACGACATATACTGAAGGACTAGACGACATATACTGAAGGACTAGACGACATATACTGAAGGACTATACGACATATACTGAAGGACTATACGACATATACTGAAGGACTATACGACATATACTGAAGGACTATACGACATATACTGAAGGACTATACAACATATACTGAAGGACTATACGACATATACTGAAGGACTATACGACATATACTGAAGGACTATACAACATATACTGAAGGACTACACGACATATACTGAAGGACTATACGACATATACTGAAGGACTACACGACATATACTGAAGGACTAGACGACATATACTGAAGGACTATACGACATATACTGAAGGACTACACGACATATACTGAAGGTCTACACGACATATACTGAAGGACTAGACGACATATACTGAAGGACTATACGACATATACTGAAGGACTACACGACATATACTGAAGGACTAGACGACATATACTGAAGGACTATACGACATATACTGAAGGACTATACGACATATACTGAAGGACTATACGACATATACTGAAGGACTATACGACATATACTGAAGGACTATACAACATATACTGAAGGACTATACGACATATACTGAAGGACTATACGACATATACTGAAGGACTATACAACATATACTGAAGGACTACACGACATATACTGAAGGACTATACGACATATACTGAAGGACTATACAACATATACTGAAGGACTACACGACATATACTGAAGGACTACACGACATATACTGAAGGTCTACACGACATATACTGAAGGACTAGACGACATATACTGAAGGACTATACGACATATACTGAAGGACTACACGACATATACTGAAGGACTACACGACATATACTGAAGGACTACACGACATATACTGAAGGACTACACGACATATACTGAAGGACTACACGACATATACTGAAGGACTACACGACATATACTGAAGGACTACACGACATATACTGAAGGACTACACGACATATACTGAAGGACTACACGACATATACTGAAGGACTACACGACATATACTGAAGGACTATACAAACGAAAGAAAACATTAAAGAATGTACGGGCCTGTCGTTGAAAAATTCTATTATTCTATTCAAGGTAAAAGACAGAAAAGAATGGAGAAAGAGTGTCGACAGATCATATTTGGTGCTCTAACGTTCAACAGACTAAGGGATAGGTGAAAGTGATGAATTTGTTATGTTGATGCTAAAACTTCAACATACTGCATCAAAATGTTCAACTATAGAGTTATCTGCAGACTATACTGTTCAACTCAAGACAGGCAATATGTCTGAAGTACATGTTTATTCATAGTTTACACATTATTACCGCCCTTTGTTGAACACCAGGTTGAGCCAGTCTTTATTAGTGGCTAATTTGTTTAAGGCGAATAAAGGTCGTGTAGAGAAACAATAATAATCACCCAGGGTCGAAAGGTCAAGGCTAGGACTTAAAGAACTTAGAAGAGGACTTTAATAAATATCTGACCTGAAGACATTAGCTAACTGCAGACCGAATTTAAAGTTGGTGATTCTGCCAGTAGCGAAGTATTCCTCGGCTTTGATTGGCTCCCCTCCCTGGTCGATGACTTCCTGGTATACAAATGGACGTCCTCCACTAGGGAGATCCTTTGGTAGAAGTTGATATTTGATTAAACCTTATCTGTCTATCTATCTATCTATCTATCTATCTATCTATCTGTCTATCTATCTATCTATCTATCTATCTATCTATCTATCTATCTGTCTGTCTGTCTATCTATCTATCTATCTATCTATCTATCTGTCTATCTATCTATCTATCTATCTATCTATCTATCTATCTATCTATCTATCTATCTATCTATCTATCTGTCTGTCTGTCTGTCTATCTATCTATCTATCTATCTATCTATCTATCTATCTATCTATCTATCTATCTATCTATCTATCTGTCTGTCTGTCTGTCTGTCTGTCTGTCTATCCATCCATCCATCTATCCATCCATCATCCATCCATCCATCCATCCATCCATCCATCCATCTATCTATCTATCTATTCATCCATCCATCCATCCATCCATCCATCCATCCATCCATCCATCTCTATCTATCTATCTATCTATCTATCTATCTATCTATCTATCTATCTATCTATCTATCTATCTATCTATCTATCTATCTATCTGTCTGTCTGTCTGTCTATCTATCTATCTATCTATCTATCTATCTATCTATCTATCTATCCATCCATCCATCCATCCATCCATCCATCCGTCTATCTATCTATCTATCTATCTATCTATCCATCCATCCATCCATCCATCTATCTATCTATCTATCTATCTATCTATCAATCAATCTATCTATCTATCTATCTATCTATCCATCCATCCATCTATCCATCCATCCATCCATCCATCCATCCATCCATCTATCTATCTATCTATCTATCTATCTATCTATCTATCTATCTATCTATCTATCTGTCTGTCTATCTGTCTATCTGTCTATCTATCTATCTATCTATCTATCTATCCATCCATCCATCTATCCATCCATCCATCCATCCATCTATCCATCCATCCATCCATCCATCCATCCATCCATCTATCTATCTATCTATCTATCTATCTATCTATCTATCTATCTATCTATCTATCTATCTATCTGTAATTTAAAGTCTTACCTTCACTTTGTTGAACAGTCCCACCAGATCCCCAGGCCACATGTGCTTGGCGGCGTCCACTCTGAATCCAGCCACACCCAGATCAATCAGGTGGTTGAGGAAGTCGGCTACTTTACCTCTGACGTAGTCTTTGCCCATCTGTAGGTCGAGCAGTCCGACAAGACGACAATTTCTGGAAAGTGAATGAAAAATGTAGTTGTTGTTTTTCAAGGAATTGTTAATCCAGATTTTAAAAAATCTTAATTTGCTAAGAGTACCATAAAATAAATATTAAAGCGTTATTCTGTACTTTATCATTATTATAATGAACAGTAGTCTCCATAAAAGTATAAAAGAGAAAGAATGGCATTGGTGATAGAGTAAACAAAGTGTAAAAAGGTTGAGGGCATTGCAAGCTTAAAGAAAGAAACAGGAACAAGTTATGTGCTAGGACACGCTTTTCTTTAGCATACTTTTGTAATGTTTAGCTTAGAAAGGAAAGCAGGATATAAATGGTTTAAAGATTGATCAGTGCTGGATACCAGCACATATAGAACTAGAAGGAAATGAGAAGGCTGACATACTCGCCAAGTGTCTGAGAACAAACACACAATTAAACATTGCACTCTATCCAGAAGAAATGAAGAAACTAATAGAGAATAAAATAAGTGAGACATGGACAAGCTCTCATCTGAATCACAAGAAAGATGATGCCTATTATCTCAACAAGATCAACGTCTAATCTTTTGCCTCAGAACTGTACACAACAGATTGAGACAACTTATGTACCGGAAGTTCAAAAATTGTAACCAGTGAAATCTGCCCATGTGGAGTGTCACAGGGGAATGCTGACCATATTGTTGAAAACTGCATTCTTTACCAAGAGGCCCGAACAAGACACTGGCCCCAAAAAAAACAAAAGAAAGAAAACTATATGGAGAGCTCCCTGATTTGGAAACTACTGCGCAGTTCATCTCATGTATTGGTCTAGTCGCCTGAACGCTCCAACATAACAATGAGAAAGAGGAAGAAGAAGAAAAAGAAGCTGTGTTTTTCTTGACATCTCTTTTTTTTTTCATTATTTCTATTCTTTATGGTATTTCATTCCTTAAACTTTTTCTCTCTCTCTCTCTTTCTCCCTCTTTTTCTCTTTCTCTCACTCTCTCTTTCTCTCTCTCTCTCAACTCTACATTGCTCTGCTTTACCTCTCTCTCTAACTCTTTTGGACTTTTCGTGTCTTTCTTTTCATCTCTTCAGTACTATGTTTTCATCTCTTGAGTACTATGTTTTCATCTCTTCAGTACTATGTTTTCATCTCTTCAGTACTATGTTTTCATCTCTTCAGTACTATGTTTTCATCTCTTCAGTACTATGTTTTCATCTCTTCAGTACTATGTTTTCATCTCTTCAGTACTATGTTTTCATCTCTTTGTCAATCCCGCTGTCCCCCCCCCCCTCTCTCTCTCTCAATTGAAATCTTGTTTTCTTGTTTCTAGAAATGCTGAGATTGAACTTTATTTTGTGTGGTATTTATTAAACATATTTTCAAATTACGATTAAGTACTACACAGAACAAAAATGTCAGTACCACCCTAAGCACTTACTTTAAACCATCATCCAAAAAAAACTTCATCTTAACACAATATATGAACCACTCTAAGCACATTGGAAAAAAACAACCTAAGCACACTATTAACGGAGCACTAAAAACATTTTTAAAAAATTCCAATCACACTGTTAACAGCAAAATGAACACATGGTTTTATATATATATATATATATATAGTTTTAATAGTTGGTCCATCGTGGTTTAATGATGACCACTTTTGTCATCCAGGGGGCTGGGGGCTTTGCACTGGGGTTTAGTGCCTCCTCGTGTGGCTGGTGAGACCTATGTGAGCCCGGAATGTTCGGCTGCACACCGGGCAGGTTATTCCAGCTGGATCTAGTGTCGTTTGCCTTGCTTTTCTTCTCTGGCACTTTTCTTCTGCCAGCGCTGTTCTCTTTTCCTCAGCAATTTGTGCGACAGTTTTCACAGCGCGGCGCCATGAACACATTGTAAACACACACTGAATAGCATCCTAAACGAATTAATTGCACCAACTAAAACACGCAGCAAATACAAACACAAGCGTTGCATACTTTCCCTTACAAGCACACAAATAGTCAAACCAAATCTTCCATAAATATTCTAAACATCGCCAAGACATTAAGAAATTTTATTTAAAAAAGAACAATTCAACTCTCACCTGACTTCCTCTGGGTTGTTGTAGTTATGGATGTTCAAGTCGCCGGAATGACAATTACTTCCGTCGTTGAAGTCTGTCGGACCGAAGGGAACTCCAGGGAACTGCAAGTTGTCTGCGTCGTAGGAGCTTCCACCAGTTCCCTGACCTCGACCTCCAGCACCGGTCATGTGATTGATGACGACATCGACGTAAATTCTTGAAAACATAGGACATTAAAATATTAACGTGAGAACCCGTCAACAAAACATCTTATTTCAATTACCCAACTACAAGCAAAATATAAAAAAATATTTTGTGTGTGTGTTTTTATTTTAAAAAAAAGCTTATTTAAGGGGAAGAACTCCGCACTTACAACTATAGGCCTATCACTGTAGAATGTAGAAGTTATTTCCAATAATTAATTGGTTAATTAGTAAATTTTTTAATCGATTAATGTTTTGTTAGGTACAATAAATAATTGTTTAAATTTTATGCTTGATCCGAAATGGGAGAAATGTGTTCAAACATTTTACCAGATAGACAAACGGACAGACAAAGTGAATTGAAATAAGTTTTGTAATAAAAAAATAAGTATTGCAATCCAAGTAGTTACTGCGACATAGAAAAAGTGGTCAGACTTCACTCTATTTAAAACATCCACTCAGTTGCCTCTAGAAATTGGAAATAACTTTAAAGAGGACAACGCGATTTTAATATTTTTACCCCACAATTGTCTCATGATGTACAAAGTTATAGGCCTACATAGAACTCTTAAAGACCACATAACTAGGTCTATTTAGTGTTTATTGTTGTTCTATTACTGAAGAAGGCATTCTAGTTGCCAAATATCAAAGCTTTTTTTTTAGTTTCTTTTTAATATTTTCATTAAATAAAAGTATCTCACCCTCAATACGCTTGCATATCTATCTACTTGTAAATACGTTCTTTCGCTATAGGACTAGCTTTATCGTACTAGCTTTATAGCACTAGCTTTATAGCACTAGCTTTATCGTGACAATGGACGCAAATCATTTGACATATTACCCATCCCACCCACCCCTTTTTCTTTCTTCTTTCTATTTCTCGATTTCCAGACTGGATTGAAACAAAATGTAAAGAAACAAAAATCAGGTTCCTTTTTTTTTTTTGAAATAAAAGTGTTAACAGAACTATTTGGGTACCCACCTTACCCCAGCGCTGTTACACTTCTGAACCATGTTGCGGAACTCATCCTCGGAGCCACTCCTGGTTTGAATCTTGTAGCTGACTGGTTGGTAACGCTCCCACCATGGACGGTTAGGGTCAGTTACTATCTTGTTCTCATTGGCTGGTGAGGTCTGGACAAAAGCAGCATATAGAGTCAGAACATCTTTTCAATCTTTACCTGACCAGCCAACGAAACCAACTGGCTGATGAATTGACAATTTATGAAACCTTGACCCCGTGCTATTCCCATCCTTCACCTTTGTCACAGTCTTATTATTATTATTATTATTGTAGTAAAATAAACTTCATGTTTGTCTGCTGAAACGGACTTAGGTGACAACCTTCACCTATCCCCTTTGGACTGTTGACTGTCTTTCTCCATTCCTGTCTTTTGCTTTGGATAGAATCTCTTTCAATGACAATGTTGGCTTCCCAGCGTTTACTCTGTCTGCATGTTCTTATTTTACCTGGTGCTGTTCCCTGAAGGAATACCGGCGCCCTCGGCGCCGATTCCCTACTGGACTTCATTGAAGGTTCCCTGAAGGAATGTCTTTGCGAGTCCTGAGGACCTTATGATATGGCCATAGAGTTTAAGTTTGCGCATTTTGAAAGTAGTTAGAAGTTGACCGTGGGATCCAATCACTGCATTCTAATCTCTCCCATTCCATTCCCGTCCAGCACCCGCAAGCACTGTTCACACATAGGAACATTGAAGCAAGGAGAGAGAAGATGCAAGATATGAACCAACACAAGATATGAACCAGTACAAGGTATGAACTAATACAAGATATGAACCAATACAAGATATGAACCAATACAAGATATGAACCAATACAAGATATGAACCAATACAAGATATGAACCAATACAAGATATGAACCAATACAAGGTATGACAAGCAGTCTAGATAGAATCAAATAGGTAATACCTCAGTCTAGATAGAACTGGTATAAATACACATTAGAAAAAAAAAGGTTATCTACTTTAAAAAAATTAATAGAAGATAATGCAACCATTGTAGATCTAAGAAAATTAAAAAAAAATAAATGCTATCTAGTTAGCAGAACTTAAAGATAAGCGTGCAGCTTTAGCTGAACTTAAAGATAAGCGTGTAGCTTTAGCAGAACTTAAAGATAAGCGTGCAGCCTAAGTTGAAGAAGTACCGAGTTGAGGGATGGCCATTAAAGCCTAGAAGCCCATTAAAGCCTAGAAGCCCACTAAAGCCTAGAAGCCCACTAAAGCCTAAAAGCCCATAGGGAAAGCGGCTTAGTTAGGTCGTGTTTATTAAATAGTACTGAGAGAGGTCAAGCGTTTGGCATCAGAAACCAAAACTCTAAAATCTGTCTTAGATTTCCTTAGTAAGATGTGACTTTAACATGGCATTTTTTAGACGTTGAAAGTCCACCCAATGCTCAAAAGAATTGCCATGAACATGGAAATGAAAAGGCTTTATGTGTGCTGGTCTCTCGTTAATCGTTGGTCTCAGAATGAGGAAAGTTTTACACAAGGGCTCCTTAGAAAAAGCTATATCTTCTTGTGAGACTTTAAAAAAAAACAAAAAACAAAACCTAAAACGAAGAAGAACTACAGTACACACAAATACTAAAGGAAGAAATATATAATCACCGTTTAACCGATATTCCTAAGTGAAGGTCAAAAGTAATGTAAGACTTTAAAAAATGGATTGTCTAACTACAGTCTAACACTACGTAGGTCACAGAGACAATGCTAGATAAGATAACACAATTAACATTCATTGTTACCTGGACAGCACAATAGCCGTAGGGTCCAAGAAATCTCTCACACTCGGCGGCTATGTCGTTCCATTTCCATTCAAACAGATGGACAATACCGTCTCTGCCCCCCATACAGTGAGGGTCAGTGTAGGCCGAGAGAGCTGGAAACAGAGAAGAGCAGTCATAAAACTCTGACCAACTTGAGTGTTGATATGACTTATGATCGAATGCCGATGTTAATAATTCATCTGTAATAATACTTTGCTAGTTTTATAGGTAGCTTATGATAGGATTCCTGTATTTATCCTACACGTAGCTTGTGATATAAGCTACATGGGTTTGTATTGCAGTTGTTTATAAGATAAGTAATCAGAAAGACGCAAAGTCAAAAGGCACATTTCTTGTTTCATTTGCTAGGGCGAAATCTTACTGTTGCAACATCTTCTCAAGTGACATTTGAGCATCAAACGGGTTGCCTGAATCAGCCAGGAATACCAATGACTTCGTAAAGTTAAAGTCTCTTATTAACTAGTAGGAGAAGATTAACACAGAGATACGCGTAGCATGTAGCGCTCATCTTTTTCTTTGGAAGGAACGTATGTTATTTATAATTGAAACAGTAACATTACTAATACGTGTATAAGTTATAAGAAGAATTTATATTGTAAGAACTTTGGTAAAAATATGAACCAGAGATTTCAACAAAATTCTCAGTGGGAAAAGTAAACTTTCAGCTCAGTTGGTTATTATTATTTTGTCTTTTTATGGCACAGTCTTCTATGTTCTTAATGCTCTATGGTCTCTTTGTTACAAAGTTAGTGGTTAAGCGCTTTGCTTCAGAACCTAGGGTCCTAGGTTCGAATCTCGGTGAAGACTACGATTTTGAATTTCGGGATTTTTAAGGCGCCCTGAGTCGACGCAACTCTAATGGGTACCTTAGTCTTAAGTTGGGGAAAGTAAAGGCGGTTGGTCATTGTGATGGCGACATTACACTCTGCTCGTTAACCGTTGGCCAAAGAAACAGATGACCTTAACATCATCTATCCTATAGAATGACGCAAGGTCTGAAAAGGAACCCTCGCAGTATTGAGAGATAAAATGCTTCATTTTTAAAGGTATTTTTCGTATTTTGCTTGTTGCGTTCGTGTGTTTGTGCGTGGGAAGGAGGGGAGGGGACGTCTTCGTGCAAACTAATGCAGGCGCGAAAAAAATCTAATCAATTTCGAAACTCAAGTTATTTTGGTTAGGTAGCCAAGCAGTTTATTGTACTCAGCCACTCAATTATTGCGCTGGTCATTTTACAAATGGAATTTTGGTCATTCTCCCTACACTAAATTCAATGTCGATGTCTCTTCTGGTCAGTTAATATCCGGTATATTGTTCAATTCGTTGGTCAGTTAATCTCTGGGATTACTGGCTATTCTGTTGATATTCTAACTATTGTGATCCGTGATTTCCTCTCTATCTTTACTCACACATCACAAAGAGATATCTACTTTCCAGATCTCTGAACTCCTGGTTGTTAAGTTGTCATCCTTTATTGGATGTCCACAAACAGGTTAGTAACACTTTAAGAAAAAAAAAGCGGGAATGCACTTACCATACTGAAAAAGCGTTGCCAAGACAACTGGCCCGATCATCGCTGAAGATTCTGTATCCTCCAACCCAGACCACTAAATGAAGTTATGCCAGTTTGGACCGACAATCTGGATATTTATCTTTGGAGGTCAGCGCTGTCCCAAATGTAGATAGTCTTTTTGGTGCACAGTTGTATGTATGCGCAGATGTGTTGTCTTTGTGTGTTTGTGTGTGTGTGTGTGTGTGTGTGATTAGATATTTGTCTTTGGTCAAAATAGTAAATATTACACAGCATTTTCTTTTAAAAATTAAATGGACTACTTTTTCAACCTTGATGCGCACTTTCAACTGTACAGTATTATCTACATTCTACGTTACGTTTGTGGTTTTAAAAAAATCTTTGATTTTACCTTCAGAAGTGTAAACTTTGAAGATTGTGCTAATATTAACATTTCTTTTTGTTAAAGAAACGGCAATAAAGATGTTTATTAATTTTTCAATTAAAAAAAAAGTTCTAAATGTGCTTTTCATTTCTGGCAATAGCTTCTCACATTACAATTAAGTTTATGGGAAAAATATATATATATATAAAAAAAAACAATGCCGAAATATTTAGTACTAACTAGGAACTAGTAACTAACCTCTACACACACACGTCAGGGAGAGGTATGGCGAGAATGAATGTTAGTTTGATATTTTGGTATGATTGTTATATCCCCTTGTTATGAATGCGAAGTGTTGCACGTGTTGTGAACTGAGTGATTTAAGTCTTCGTTGAATGTGCGAGAGAATGTGTTAAGTCAGTAAGGTCTTGCTCCCGGTCCAGGAAGGTTGGACGTGTACTTCCTGGACTGGTATTTATGCATTTATATATTTATAAGTTGATGGACTGGTGTTTTGTGTATTTCATAAGAGTGATATAATTGTGTGCTTTATTAAGTATTAAAGTATTATCGATATTCGTGAATATAAGGAGTTAGAGTTGATGTATATTAAGTGTTCGTATTTGAGTTAAGCAAGTATTGAATTATAATTGAGTAACCAAGAAAGTATCAAGCAAGTATTATTTAGTAATCAAGAAACCCCTAGAGAGCCAAGTTAAGTAACACAACAAGACAAGAGACAAGCAGAGCAGTAGCAGCATCTATATATATAATTAAGACCTCTGACATCTGGAGGCTTCGTCCGGGCAGGTATCGTTGTACCTGTTATCTATCATTTGTCGTTTTCGATCAGCCAAGACAATCTGTATTATTTAACACCAGTGTATTAACCAGTGTACTAATACAGTATTATTCTTGACTTCTGAGGGTCATTCGTCACGTTGAAGAAGTCGATAAGAAAATAAAGAATAAGCAACACAAGCAAAGAAAAGGATACCGACGAATGTTTTGAGCTTCGTCCAGTCTGGGACAGTAACTATTGTACATGACATTGTCTACTCAAGTCCAGTCTGGGACAGTAACTAGTGTACATGACATTGTCTACTTAAGTTGGATTCAACTTCAATCTGTATTATTTGTAACCTACTACTCGTAGACATTTTTGGGCCTCGTTCGGCCAGTATTTGAGAGTCTCTTGACACACACTGAAGAACTTGACATTGTTTACATTTTGACACACACCGAGAACACGGAGGAACTATTTGTTTGTGTTTGCCATCAACACGTTATTGTTGAAGTCAAGCAGTCTACTAGAACTCTACGAATGGTCATTGACTAATGTGGACTTGCAGCTACTTCTTGTATACCGAGGTCATTGCGTCACCCACCATTTAAAGAGACATCACCATTTAAAGAGACATCGCCATTTAAAGGGACATCGCCATTTAAAGAGACACTACTACTACTAGTATTCACTTACTATTGGATTATTCTACATGAATGCATTTACTCAAGTAATCGTGAATTATCTACCTTTGTTACATTGATGATGGATTATACTGGACTTTTGCGAATCGACGCCCCCTTGGTCATTGGTGAACGTAAATGAAACAGCAAGTGCCGGCGTCACTGTATCTAACCTATGGGACTACTTGATCGTCGCGCATTGATTGAACTGATTTGATTATTTGTATAGCTGGTATCTTTTTGGATTATTATTGCACTAACTGACTAGATAATCATTTTTTTTGTATGCACCCATTATTATTACTATTAGTATCATATCAATGTTTGAATAATTTTGTTTTGTATTTGTTTCATTCTCTAAATCTGCTGTGAGTCATAAAGCGTTTACAAGGAGGCCGAACAGCGACCTGACACTCCAGAAGTTCTACATTCTTAAAGCAACACCGTCGTGTGGGAAGAGTTGTCGTTTTTTTTCCTGGCATCAGACACAGATAAGTTGAGTTTTCTTTTGTCTGTTGTATCGAGCATTCAGGGTCGAGTGTACATTGCCTTTTCAGTAGGGGAGATAAAGGGTGAAATTATTTTTTTTTGTTGATCCTTTTTATAATTTATTGTCTTATGTAAATTGAACAATGTTAATTGTTAACTTAACCTTTATAAATTAATTTGCGCTTATTCAGTAATATTTCTTATTATTTGTGATTACCATGGACGAGTTTAGACCTAGGTCAATTGAGGTATTAATAGAACAGGCCTACATGTTTGGAATTGAGGGTGATGAATTACGAGAGTTTGTTTTAAACCAACAAAAACTAGATCTAGAAAGATTAAAAGATTTAAACCGACAAAAACTAGATCTAGAAAGATTAAAATTAGAATTAGAAAGAAACGCAATAGAAGTGGTAAAGTTGGAAATAGAACTGGACGAGTTTAAACCTAGGTCAATTGAGGTATTAATAGAACAGGCCTACATGTTTGGAATTGAGGGTGATGAATTACGAGAGTTTGTTTTAAACCAACAAAAACTAGATCTAGAAAGATTAAAAGATTTAAACCGACAAAAACTAGATCTAGAAAGATCAAAATTAGAATTAGAAAGAAAGGCAATAGAAGTGGTAAAGTTGGAAATGTAACTGGAAGTAAAACTGTCATTACAGGGAGACCTGAACTATAAAATAGAAATTGAAAATGACATATTAACTAATGAGGAACAAAATAACTGTCAGGATATTGATAATAATATAAGTGGGATAGAAGATAATGAAGAAATTGAGAATTTCTTATCAAGTAAGGAACTAAATGATTGTAATTATACTGTTAATGATATTAATGAGATAGAAATTGGAGAAGTAATAGAAAATGTCTTAACTATTGAGGAACTTAATGATATTAATGAGATAGAAATTGGAGAAGTAATAGAAAATGTCTTAACTACTGAGGAAATTAATGATATTAATGAGATAGAAATTGAAGTAATAGACAATGTCTTAACTACTGAGGAACTTATTGATGAGGAACTTATTGATTGTCAGTTTATTGACAATAATAATATTCATCTTCTGAGACCATTTCACAGAGTACACAAACCATTAAAAAGATTAAACCTAACAAAAGGAGTTTATCAAGTTGTTGGTACTGGTAAAGTAAAACCAGACCCCAATAGGCTACAAATGTTTTTCTACCTAAAAATCCCTAGAAGACGAAAAAAAAGTCCTAAAGAAGTTTGTCAAGTTGTTGTTGGGGGTAAAGTTAAACCAGACCCCAATAGGCTACAAATGTTTTTGTACCTAAAACTTCCAAGAAAAAAGAAATCTTGACGTAGTGTTTCCCCTCTCCCTGTTGCTGAGAAGGGAATGTCCACGAGGGTCACCTGAATTCCCGAGTGCGACTTGGCAATAGAGAAAATTCAGCCTTCTTTGTCCTCTTCTTGTATTTTAATTTTTGTTGTTGTACCGAATCTTAATATATTGTATTATCTAAACAGTTCATCCGAAATAGCTTGCTGTGTGTTGCACCAAGTGGATTGCATCCTTCCGGTAAAGTACCTCGGCAGAGAGCTTATCCATAGAGAGTGGCATTATGTCATCAGCAGCGAGTGTCCGACGCCTAGACAGATACCTCTGATACTTACGTGAATTCACAATCCAGTTTGACCACAGACCATTGTCTACTAGCAGATACACTGTCAAGACTTAGCATAGTTGTATTAGTTATAATTGTTAGAATTCATTTTTTTCCCAATACAATGTGAAACGTGCCTTTAACTATTAGAGATGGTATCTTGTCGTATATTATTGCTATACATAAGAGTTGATCTTTTCTTATATTTTTGATTTTTCCATATTAAATATTAACGTGGAAAGGACTAGGCTTGCCGACTTCAAATTGTAATTTAATTCTCCATGCCACTATTTTTTTTTCTCATTTATTCTTTTCTCTCTTTCCCTTTGTTGTAAATAGCTGGATATATTTCTTTTGTTAGGTTAATAAGGGCTATTTCACTTTCATGTACATTTAATACATTTGTGTGTAGATATATATGTTTATGTATATAAGTATGTGTATGACACAGTGTGTGTATGTATGTATATTTATGTATATATTTGAATGACTGTTATTTAATAACAGTCATATCGTGAGAGGGGGGATGTCAGGGAGAGGTATGGCGAGAATGAATGTTAGTTTGATATTTTGGTATGTTTGTTATATCCCCTTGTTATGAATGCGAAGTGTTGCACGTGTTGTGAACTGAGTGATTAAGTCTTCGTTGAATGTGCGAGAGAATGTGTTAAGTCAGTAAGGTCTTGCTCCCGGTTCAGGAAGGTTGGACGTGTACTTCCTGGATTGGTATTTATGCATTTATATATTTATAAGTTGATGGACTGGTGTTTTGTGTGTTTCATAAGAGTGATATAATTGTGTGCCACAGTCGATGTCTCTGTCAATACATACGTCCTACCCTTATGAAATCCTATCACCAACTGATTTTCTGTCTCTAAGTAGCCTCTAGCCCAACCAACTAAGTCCTAGCGTCACTAGTCGCATTCAAAATCCGTCTATTCTGGTGCGTCTCTACATAAACTAAAAATATTAACTAAGTGTCTAACTCCACCCAGCCCTAATGTGTACCTGACACTAGTTGGGGAAAAGTAAAGGCGGTTATTGTGCCGGCCACATGACACCCTCGTTAACCGTGGGCCACAGAAACAGATGATCTTTACATCATCTGCCCTAAAGATCTCAGGGTCTGAAAGGGGAACGTATTAGTTTCTAATTGAGTTAAGGGCCCATAGTGCATTTCTTTAAAAATGGCACCGTGACTAAACAAATGAGCCCTAATTGGGAAGATCTGTACACGTTAAACTACGATCTCAAGGACAAGTGTGCCATTTCTTTGTACAATTTAGTGACCTTGTTGTTGTTTTTTTGTTTTTTTCTTTTTGTTGTTTTTTAAATTTCATTTCCCTTGAAACTAGAGACTCCAGGCTTATCTTGCAAGTCATAGTTCAAATATAGACCAAATTTCCGATGTAATGAAGCAATAGACTGTCAACATCAGCACGTACTTTGCATAGAACTTCTGCCTTACGTACTAATGTCATGGGCATAGAACTTCTGCCTTACATACTAATGTCATGGGCATAGAACTGCTGCCTTACGTATAACAACTAATGTCATGGGCATAGAACTTCTGCCTCACGTTTACCAACTAATGTCATGGGCATAGAACTGCTGCCTCACGTTTACCAACTAATGTCATGGACATAGAACTTCTGCCTCACGTATAACAACTAATGTCATGGGCATAGAACTGCTGCCTCACGTTTACCAACTAATGTCATGGGCATAGAACTGCTGCCTCACGTTTACCAACTAATGTCATGGGCATAGAACTTCTGCCTCACGTATAACAACTAATGTCATGGGCATAGAACTGCTGCCTCACGTTTACCAACTAATGTCATGGGCATAGAACTGCTGCCTCACGTTTACCAACTAATGTCATGGGCGTAGAACTTGGTGAAAACAAGGGACGTCCCTCACTAAAAACTTTCATCTTGCACTTGGATTTGAGCTCGAAGTTCTCTGGTTTGGAAGGCGATCGATGTATCTCCCGGCCACCATCCTCAGTCATACTTTTATAAACACAGACGATTCATTTCAAGGAACGAGAGAGGTAGTCAGCAAAAGACATATTCTTATTCTTTGCCAGGCGATTACAAAGTTTCGAGGGGAAAAAAAACAAACTAGGTTATCCTTCAGCTAAGGTCATAATGCACTTATTTCACGTGTCCTTTGAGTGCCTGGCCTGTATTGAGACTTGAAAGATAAGTCTACAGACCGGATGTATTCTGTGTCCAACAATAATGTCCTTGAAATGTACTTTTTTTTTCAATGGTTGTCAAGTCACTTTTAGTTGATTAGAGTTTCAATCTTTAATTGTACAGTGCTTGCCTTCCTTAACAAAATACACACAGGCACAACAACACTACGGCGTGTTTGTGATTTTGTAGGAATATTTTGTCATAATCAGTAACATTTCAGTTGGTGTGACATATCTCATGTACATTTTCCACTCAATGAATAACTAATAGTCGAATACATATCAGATCATGATCATGTTGGAACAAACTAACCAATAATATGCTCAAAGAAATGTTTACGCTCCCCCCATTGGCTGCCTGCTGTTGGCGTCATCTTGCGCAGCTCTTTTGTTCTATAAGATTTCAGGGATTTCCCCATCTACTTTGATTGTTACATTACCTACACGTATTAATTTCTTAGTTTCTTTTTTTTTTTTAGGCGTCACGTAGCAGACGCTTTGGAATGTTCTGAGCAAAGTGAGACAGGTAGGACAGAAAGGTCATCAAGTGCAACCCTAATTAGTTCCGGTTCAAAAACCCAGACCTAGTGCAGGACAATCAGGAGGGAAAAAAAACTGAGATTCATCTTTTAAAACCTGTTTAAAATAGTGCAATGTAGATTTAATTATGTATTTTAAGGTCAAAATAGAATTTAGATCGACACTAAGGCTTTGTCTGCGTTGATAGTGACGAAGTATGTAGGTCAAAGCTGGGTATGCTTAGCCGCGCGAAATACTGCACAATTCTTTTATCTTCAGACTAAAAAACTAAGTCTCTTTAATACAGGCTTTAACAGCCTGATAAAGGGCATCTTTCCTTTGGTTTCTCTCTTTCTATCCATCTTTCTTGTCTCTGTCTTTCCACATTTCTTGTCTCTTTATGTCTTTCCATCTTTCTTGTCTCTTTCTGTCTTTCCATCTTTCTTTTCTCTCTCTCCCTCTCTCTCTTTCTCTTCATCTTTCTTTTTTTTTCTCTCTCTTTCTTTTCATCTTTCTTTCTTTCTCTCTCTCTCTCTCTCTCTCTCTCTCTCTTGTGTTCATTTCTCGATCGCAGCATATCCAATAGTACACAATCAGTTACTTATAAAAAATTTGGTAAAATAAGTCATAGGAAGATTTTTAACAACAAAGTCTTTTATTTTATTTAAAAAAAACAGTCTTTTTCTATTTGTCTGATAAAAGAACACTCCAGTTTGTGCATTTTGTAGCACGTTGTCTGTCTTTAGTACAATTGCATAGAATTGAACATAAATGAAAGTTGGCATTGCTCATCATAAAATGCGGATTTCTACACATGCGACTCAAATGTATACAAAATATAATCGTCTTCAGTAGCGTTGAGCCGGTGAACCAACTTTGGCACCTGGAAACAAAAAGCATCCAATATTATCAAATTGTCAAGAGTAAATAGGCAAATGTAATGTCTGAACACATCTTGAGTAAAACCAAGCCTAAGTTTAAACCTAGAATTGATAGCACAGATGCAATTTATCTCTTTTAAGATTAATAAAAGGATCATTTTAATTCTTTTTCACATAGAAAACAAAAACCTCGTCTTCTTTAAATGCACAATTTATACGTTAAATTTATTGCACACGAATTTAGTGTTTTAAATGACCTTGTTTGACCTTGTTAAAACAATCATTTAAGGAGTGACATGAGAAAAGGGGAACTATCAAAACTGCGAGTTCAAGAGATGGACGGATGCATCGCCATTGTCAACTTGTCCAGAAAAGATTCAAAACAAATGCTACAGGCTCTTATTAAGTAACAGTGAATTCCATTAGATTATAGACTATTATAGAGCATGGCAGAAGTTACTTGATATCTATCAGAATATATTACACATAATTCTTTTTTATTGTCAAGGTCATTGTAGTATCTCTTTGACCAGCAATGTTCAAATTAAAGTCAAGATTCTTGTAACATCCCCCCAGACCAATTATATTCAAGTTAAAGTTATGGTCACTGTAGTATACCTTAGACCAGAGATGTTGATATACGACTCGCGAGACATCTCCTGCCTATGACGTAGTGGTATACAGCACCTCGCTGTTTTTGCCATCAGATCATAATGATGTCACAGATGACATTGAACTTGACATTGATACAGCAGGTGTCAAATATCTCTCAAATATATAAGGTTTCCCCCTTGCCCGCGAAAAAGGTTGGGCAAATCTGCCGTAAATGAAAGTCCTTGCAGTGGACACACACTCTCGCTGTCAACCAAGCTGATCTTGAGAAACTTAAGGCCAATTTGAAACTTGAGGTTTTCTCTCGAACAGACTAGTACTCACCTACGTGAATAGCCACCATGGGGTCATCACAACTAGAGCAAACCCTAATGTTCGCCCTTCCATCTCCACCAACGGTCACGCTTGAGCCAGTGCACTGACCGTTTTCATAATTTCCACTGATGACGTCGCAATAGGTACCAGCAGGAAGTCCAGTCTGTCAAAAAAAAAAGAGGCGGACATAATCCAACATTTAATTTTCAAGAAACGATTTATATTCAGTTATCAAAGGTTTAACAGTGACATAAAAGAAACCTAGCTGGCCTCTCATCGCGGTTCAATAAGAGTTCTACTTAAAGCAGAAATGAAAACCAATTAAATAATGTTGCAAAGAAGTGATATTCTTATTCAAGTACTGCGTTGCTAAATATTTTTCTCTTTGAGGCTGTTTCGTTCTACTCTTCTATCACAAGACGTGACTCACTATTAATGGTCATCCTTCAATCTATAGTGAAGGAAGCACGAAGAAAGGGTCGTCCAAAGAAAGGCTAGCTGGACAACTTGAAAGAAAGGACCTTTTTTTCTTGATATGCTGATAAGAGCAGATGCTCTCTCTCTCTCTCACACTTTCTCTCTCTCTTTCTCTCTCTCTCTCTCTCTCTCTTTCTCTCTCTCTCTCTCGTGATATTTACCTGAAGCATTTGGTTGATCTCATAGCCTTCCAAATTAAGGGCGATAAACGCTTTATTCCCACGTGAGAAGGCTATCTGGTAGTCTGCTCCTGACCACCAGTTGGCGATAGGTGTCCCTCTGGCCAAGTTTCGGAATGCAACCATGTTGTAAATTTGACGCCATCTGACAAAAAAAAAAGCAAACAATTTCTTTACAATAATAGGTTTAGGGATTTAAAATAATAATTATATTATTTTTTTTATACGTGACGAAATGTATCCAACAAGTGTGTCTTCCATAAAACAATAGTGTTAGAAGGAAACGAATTATGTCACAGCACACAATGTATTCGTTCAAATAAACTCTCTAAAATCGTCGCTCATTCATTGATTTCGAAAGCATTGTAATGTACTGAGTTAGTTCACATCTGATTAAGGACACGGTGTCAATTTTATTTCGTGTTTTGTTGAAATATCACTTGTTAATTTACTCTCACGAGGACGAGCCTTGTTAGCGTTACCACACACCACATGGCGACTCCTCAGCAGAAGGAGTTTGAGAAAGAAACTTTTTGTAACAGTGCAGCTTTTAGAACATAACTTACGAACATCCAAAGATGGGTTAGACCAGTGATGCCCAAAATACGGCCCGCGGGCCAGATCCGGCCCGCGAAGTGTTTCCATCCGGCCCGCCGAAACGACAGCACAAAGTGTAGAAAATCCCCTCTCCAAAGGGTTGATAAAGTTATTTTTTACCTACGTTAGGGCCCTAACTTTTCCTCTGATGGATTGATACCTTTGACATTGTGTTTATGAAATGTGACTAGATGTATAATCTAACAGGAAAAGTGAATGGATCTTTACTACTTTTTTTTTGCGAACATGACAATGAGCCAATGTATTTGTTTTGGAAAGATAGTGTGGCTGTTTAACAAAACATCAAACAAATATGGAAGCATTCTTGATTTGATTCGCGAATAAAATATTATTAAACTTCGCCTAGAGATTGAAGAATTGAAGTTGCCAAAAACAGAAAAGAAAATGAGTTGGCGGTTAAGCTAGATAGAATGTTGCTCGTATTGTAAGTAGAGAAATGAAGCCATTGTTCCGAAGTGTATAAAAGAAGACAAACTTCAAACATCTCACTAATTAATGTAAGTGCTAGATCCACGAATTTCTAATAAAATAGTTTTAGTTCTATTTCATTACGTTTTTGTATCTTTTCGGTCATGTGGCCCGCGACACTAGTGTCGGAAATTAAAATGGCCCGCAGGTCGAACTAGGCTGGGCATCACTGGGTTAGACAGTTTACAGAGACCGGAGGCTTGTCTCAAGGAACGAATAACAAGGTACACTCAACACAATGGACGGGAACATCTTGAAGTGGGTTGGGGAGGGGGGAATTTTCAGCTTGGTGTTGTCCGTGCACTGGTAGTGGCCACATGAGCAGTTGTAAAGCAGGAAATAAAAACTTAAAGCTATAGACAACACTTGTGTCCAGCTTCAGCCTTCAAGTTATGTACAACACTTGTGTCCAACTTCAGCCTTCAAGTTATGTACAACACTTGTGTCCAGCTTCAGCCTTCAAGTTATGTACAACACTTGTGTCCAACTTCAGCCTTCAAGTTATGTACAACACTTGTGTCCAGCTTCAGCCTTCAAGTTATGTACAACACTTGTGTCCAGCTTCAGCCTTCAAGTTATGTACAACACTTGTGTCCAGCTTCAGCCTTCAAGTTATGTACAACACTTGTGTCCAGCTTCAGCCTTCAAGTTATGTACAACACTTGTGTCCAGCTTCAGCCTTCAAGTTATGTACAACACTTGTGTCCAGCGTCATCCTTCAAATTAGATACAATACTTGTGTTCAGCCTCAGACTTCAAGTTATATACAACACTTGTGTCAAGCTTGAAGTTATATACAACATTTGTGTCCAGCTTGAAGTTACATACCACACTTGAGTCCAGCTTGAAGTTATATACAACACTTGTGTCCAGCTTGACTTTATTTTGTTGTCAAGCATCATTTCAAGCTTTAATTGAAAATGTGTTTCATTAAAATCACATGGAAGATTTGATTAGTTCCCTGAAGCTACACTAATACCGATAAAAACCGGAAGGGAAACCAATCAACCTATGTTTACATGTTTATGTTAGTGAGGCAAAGAACACGTTACCTGTGTTCACAGCTCCACCCGTTATTGCAGCTCATTCCACTCAATGTCACGTCCTTGATGCTCATGTCCCCGTTGTGAGGGGGCCCCTCATAGTCGTTGGCCCTGTTGTACTCGAAGCTGCTCATCACACGGGGCATACCGTAAGGATGGGCCAACATGAAGGCCGTAGCTAGCTGAAATGTTCAACCAAAAAGAAAAACAAACAAAAAAAAGATTGGAAAACGAAAAACGAAAAGAATTGTATTTGGTCCAATGTTTGTACAACTGGCATGTTGACTTTAGTCAGGAGTTTTACAAAAATCTAATCTATTAGTTTGAAAATCGTGTGCTTTTCCTGCTTGTATTTCTGTGTTGAAACAATGTTCAAAATGTAATTGTTTTGACTTGACAATCTGACAACCCAATGCAAATCTTTGAAAGTAATTTTGACTTGAACATACTGAGAAGAACTCTATTTCAGACGTAGGCATCTTTCAAAGTCGAAACATATAAGCTTCCTGTGTGACCTCAATTATTTGTAAGGAAACGGAAGCAATACCTCGTAACACTTTGAATTTGAATTGAATTCATATTCAGATACCAGGTGACCGAGCCTGGCTCGGTTAAATAATTTTCTAAGGAAGGGTATATACCAGAAGTCATTTTGGGGATTTTTTTTTTTGTAGTTACGAAAATGAACGATCGTGTAAAGACAACCAATCTGAAGAGTTGCTTTTGTGTTCTGTTAGTTCTAGATGTAAGTGTATGCTCTTCATTTCCGGGTGTGGGACAACCTGAAGTAAATGGATGTACTTTTGAGAAAGTATATACTATACCTTGTAGGGCCTGGGCTCCCAGTGTGTGAGAACACCTCCGCCACCTCCATGCCCCCGCTGGTTGTCGTGGTTGTCTATGAAGTTGACCACCTTCTCTGATGACCACATGCCCCATCCTACGCCAAAGTTGCTCAACCATTTCATCGCGTTCTGACGTCTAGGAGACATACGAAACAAGAAAAAAAGGTCTGATAGATAAGGGAGAGAATTTCGCTCAACTGTTAGATTTTTTCTTTTAATAGGACTTAATCTTCAGCTAGGGAACACAAGGATTATATAAGAACAAATTTGATGCATTATTAATGGGAATAGAAAACACTACTCCAAGTTGAGGATGGCTGCCTGGTCGTGCGGTTTGCTCGCTGGAAGGTCGTTCGGACTCTGTAAGGTAATTTGTTTTACAATTGTGCATTAAAAAAAAAACAATACATGATTAGAGCAAACAATGTGTACGCTAGCACACAAGATATACATTCATACCTCAGTTTCTCTTTAATATTACATTTACAACAGTTAGTTTGTTCAACGATTTAATTGCTAAAGGAACAAAAGAGTTTTTGTGTTATTGTTTTGTTCTTTTTTCTTTTTTTTTATTGGGGGGGGGGGGGGGGGTCGGTGTCTTATATCTCCTTTGTGATGGTAAAAATTTTAAAATCGTGAAGAAGAGTTTTTTTTATTATTTTTTTTTATAGCTTTCATAGTTTTGTTATTATCATATAAAATACAGACGTTACTTAAATGATTAGGTCCTACGTGTCATGCATATAGCCATGCGTGTCAACCAATGACTTAAATTATGCCATTTTCCTGGCTGACTCAGTCAATGTTTGTCTCGATTAGGTGTCCAAGTATTTGTTGCCTATATCTTACCAGCACCGTTTAAAATTGTATAAAGTTTATTTTTTAAATGTATGTATGTTTATATGTATAGGTACATGTGGATGGATAGATGGATGGATGGATGGATGGATGGATACTAATTAAGAGATTAAGAGACTGAGAGGGAGAAAGAAAGAGAGAGAGAGCTTGCACTAACCTGAAAACTCTAGCTAGTTCCAGACCAAATTTGAAGTTTGTCACACGCCCTGTGGCGAAATATTCTTCTGCTTTGATGGGCTCTCCACCCTGGTCGATGACTTCTTGGAAGACGAAAGGTTGTCCACCCCAGGTCACTGACTGAAGGGGTAGAGAATAAACATCAGAACACTGACTGCAGGGGTAGAGATTAAACATCAGGACACTGACTGCAGGGGTAGAGAATAAACATCAGAACACTGACTTCAGAGGTAGAGATTAAACATCAGGACACTGACTGCAGGGGTAGAGAATAAACATCAGAACACTGACTGCAGGGGTAGAGATTAAACATCAGGTCACTGACTGAAGGGGTAGAGAATAAACATCAGAACACTGACTGCAGGGGTAGAGATTAAACATCAGGACACTGACTGAAGGGGTAGAGATTAAACATCAGAACACTGACTGCAGAGGTAGAGATTAAACATCAGAACACTGACTGCAGGGGTAGAGATTAAACATCAGAACACTGACTGAAGGGGTAGAGATTAAACATCAGAACACTGACTGCAGGGGTAGAGATTAAACATCAGGACACTGACTGAAGGGGTAGAGAATAAACATAAGAACACTGACTGCAGAGGTAGATATTAAACATCAGGACACTGACTGCAGGGGTAGAGATTAAACACCATGACATTGACTACAGAGGTAGAGATTAAACACCAGGACACTGACTACAGAGGTAGAGATTAAACACCAGGACACTTACTGCAGATGTAGAATTAAACACCAGGACACTGACTGCAGGGGTAGAGATTAAACACCAGGACACTGACTGCAGGGGTAGAGATTAAACACCAGGACGCTGACTGCAGGGGTAGAGATTAAACACCAGGACACTGACTGCAGGGGTAGAGATTAAACACCAGGACACTGACTGCAGGGGTAGAGATTAAACATCAGGACACTGACTGCAGAGGTAGAGATTAAACACCAGGACACTGACTGCAGATGTAGAGATTAAACACCAGGACACTGACTGCAGATGTAGAGATTAAACATCAGGACACTGACTGCAGGGGTAGAGATTAAACACCAGGACACTGACTGCAGAGGTAGAGATTAAACATCAGGGGGTAGAGATTAAACATCAGGACACTGACTGCAGGGATAGAGATTAAACATCAGGACACTGACTGCAGAGGTAGAGATTAAACATCAGGACACTGACTGAAGGGGTAGAGATTAAACATCAAACCCTTTGGGGGTCGAATGACCATTTGCAAAGGGTCGCCTAACACCATCGAAAAAATTTTTTTTTTTTCATCGGAGTTTATTTTTTTAATGCGATGTAACAGGCATATTTGTATCATATTGTATAAAGATTTCAATTTGAGATTTACAATAAAAAAAATGTGAAAGTGCGAGTGGCAAAGATAGACACGGACATACTGCCAGAGGATACAATGTCAGTCGCAAAATTCTGGATCAATTGTTTGCAGTCATTCTGTTCTATAGGAGACTTTCTCTTTCATTACCAACAATTTACATATTTGTGGAACAAGGTTTTTCTGCCTGTCAGTTATCGGCAGGGGCGGACTGGGTGTGAAAACCGGCCTGGGCACTTCTATACAATCCGGCCCACAAATGGTATGCCACATGATAGGCATCCAATCATATCTGTCCTTAAAAGCATTGTGTTAATTTTAATAATGTATCGAGAACGATTAGTATATGGATAATTTATTAGATGATTTTGAAATCGTCATTACTAAATGAATAAAGTATAACACTTGGAATGGGGAATCCTTCATTGTGAACAATTCTTGCTACTTTATACATTAGCATTTACATTCAAGACATCTGAGGATCCTCCATCAACGAATATAGTGTATAGGATTCATTTTCACTCCTCGCCATTTTCTCAGACCTATGAACTTCAATTTACAAATCTTCATCCTCCATTATTTAACAGCCCTTCTAATAATTTTGAAGTTCGGGATTTTAGGGCTCTCCTGGGACCACCTAATTTTAACGGGTACCTGACTTAAGTTGAGAAAGTAAAGGCTGTTGGTCGTTTGCCACGCGACACACTGCTTGTTGACCATTGGCCAAGAAACAGTTGATCTTAACATCATCTGCCCTGTGGTATGGATCGCAAGATCTGAAAGAGCACTTTACTCACATATACTGCTTTCTCAATAACTTGGAAAAACTTTAAAGCTGGCAACACACACACACACACACAACAGAACATGTCCACGTGTTCTTAATATCCTTACGTTCAGTAAAACAAATGCTGTCAAGATAATCTCATGTTCTAGCAAATCCTCTTTGAATTTCAACTTAAGTTAATAACTTTGTCGTCTTGGCATTAGTGTTTCTTATGACGTTGAGCCTGTTTATTCCTAAATGCTGTCGTCATAAAGTTGGTGAATCTCTTGTGCGAGAGAACATTAATAATTGTTCTACATTTTAGGCCCCACACGATTCTAGCAAGAGTTGTCTTTACGTACTTTCTGCTCCTTCTTTTTCCTTCTTTTTTAGATTTTTTTTTCTTGCATTTTGATTTCAATTAGCCTAACACATTTCTAAACAGCTTTAAAATAATAATTGTGATTTGTGAAGGACCTCGTAGCGGGACCAACTCGAGATCATGTGACAACTCCACCAAACCAATAAGAACTCGTTTGTGGCTGGACATGTCATCTCTAGGACTTGGAACGTTGTTGTTGGTCCCTTTATAGATTCATCCGAACAGATTCACACTAACGTCGATCTCTATAAGAAATAAATGCCTTAAGTTTCTTGCGTACGGTTTAGTCACGTCTGCTAGAAGCACTTTATACGGATGAAGGATATTTACATCAATGCTTTAGATTACTATTAGTGTAAAAGATTTTTTTATCACGATGCTCAAAGTGTTATCTTTCAAGAGAATAACATAAATCTTAAAACAATTTATAATAATAATAATAATAATCTTTATGGTCCGTATGGAAATTTGTCTTACAATGTGTGCATTACACCAAACAAAAAACATTATAACTATAAGAAACCAATGTGTACATTCACACCAGACTCACTCATAATTTACATGTGACATAGTTTATATCAGATTGTTCTTATTTAATGATTTGATTGCCAGGGGAACAAAAGAGTGTTTGTGTCTGTCTGTCTTTGCCATCGGTGTCTTGTATCTCTTTTGTGATGGTAAAATTACTGGCGTTCATTAGGCCCTTCGGGTGGCCCTACCTGCCCAATGGGGTACCGGCCCACCGGGCTTTTGCCCGAATGCCCATATGGCCATTCCGCCCCTGGTTATCAGGTCTAAATGCAACGTAAATATTATAAAAACGCAACAGAAAAGTAAATAATTGAAAGATATTTTCTATTTCTTTTTTAAATTGAAGCACAAATTTATTTTACACTAAATAAAGCTTTTACTATGATGTTTCTAATTACGGAATTAACATCATTGATATAAGTTAAATACATTTTGATAAACATTTATAACATTAGCTAAATCACCGAGACCTGTGACAAAAAAAAATTATCGTTGGGGATCGCCTCCTACCAAAAAAAAAAATTGTATTTGGGGTCGCGGAGCTAAAAAGGTTGAGAACCGCTGAACTAGATCGTCATAAACTCCTCCCCTTATGCGAAGGCCGTATTTCTTAATACGGTAAGATTTATTTCCCCTTTTCGATATCAAACAAAACTAAATGAATTATCAATATTTAATTAACTAATTAGTTGATTTTGTATGCGTCATGCCTTGATTGGCACAATGAATACTTGTGAGAAAATTCAACTTGATCCGAGAATTATAGATTATATAAATAATAAATGCAGCGGAGATAACTTCAAAAATGAAAATCGCGTTACCTTGACCTTGTGGAAGAGAGCTATTATATCCCCTGGCCACATATGTTTGGCTGCGTCCACTCTGAATCCAGCGACACCGAGGTCGAGCAAGTGATTCAAGAAGTCTGCAGCTTTCTGCCTGACGTAGTCTTTTTCCATCCTCAGGTCAAGCAAACTGACCAGTCGACAATTTCTGGGAAATGATATAGGTTTCAAATTTACATACGAATAATTTCTGTGTGTGTTTTCTTTGATTATCTGGACTAATTGAACAAATAAATAATTTTCAAATAGAAACTAAGTTAAACAAGAACCTTGTACATAATATCAGTATAACATGGTCCAATCCAATGTAAAGACTTACAGGAGAGCATAAACGCCATGTTACATATTAGATAATCATTTTTGTCGTAAATATTTCAACTCTTAGTTGGCAGGTGTGTTTAATGCTTTTTTATCATTACCTACATTGAAGAAATTGAGGCGCGGTGGTTGAGCGGTAAAGCGTTTGGTTTCCGAACCGGGCGTCTAGGGTTCGAATCCTGGTGAAGACTAGGATTTTTAATTTCAGGATCTTAGGGCGCCTCTGATCCCACCCAGCCCTAATGGGTACCTGACATTAGTTGGGAAAAGGTAAAGGCGGTTGGTCGTTGTGCTGGCCACATGACACCCTCGTTAGCCTCAAAAAACAGATGACCTTTTAGACCACAAAGGTCTGAAAGGGGACTTTACTTTACTTACATTGAAGAAATCAGACTAATATAGCTCACCTGACTTCCTCGGGATTGTTGTAGTTATGGATGTTCAGATCCCAGGTGTTACAATTGCTGTAGTCGTTAAAGTCGGTCGGCCCGTAAGGAACTCCAGGAAACTGCAGGCCGCCAGCATCGTAGTATGTGCCTGCTGTACCATGTCCGTTTCCTCCCGCTCCAGTCATATGATTCAATACTACGTCGACATAGATCCTAAACAGAAGAAACTCATTTGACTTTATCAATTTTTAAAAAGCTCCCTCGGTCTGTCTGTCAGGCCAAAGGTTCATACACGCTATTTCTCCCACACCCTTTCTCGGATCAAGCTGAAATTTAGCACAATTATTTCTTTTACCTGACAACACAAGAATCAATTTAAAAAAATAAACCAATTAGTTCATTAGTTAATGGTAATTAATTATTTTGTTTGGTATCTCGAACAAGGGAAAGAAATTGTACTTGACTGAAGTATTGGTATATATAGGTCGTCGTCTGAGGCTTAGTGAACAATAACGTTACAAATAGAAACAATAGATAACTATACAATCTTCCATATTCATACATAGTTTATCTTCTAATAGCTTAGGGGTGCAGATTTATTTATTATGTAAGCAGTAGTATCACATCAAGAAGTGAATCTGATGCGAACAGCATAAGTGCACTATAACCCAGTAGTAGGCCTACTAATCCTGACCATAATGTTGACCTAAATCTAGCTCTAGTAGATCTAGATTATATTTCTAGATTTGTAAATCTAGTCTAGATTCTAGTCTAGACTAGTGTCTGAGTAACTGCATAGTTAATAGCACTGCTTTCGTCTATTTTGATGACGCCGTTTTGCAGGATAAAATGTTTACATTCCTATAGCGCCGCGTTCATCACTAGTTGATGACGCCCTCTGAGTTATTGTCTATTTTCTTGTGTAGGCTAGTGGAATGATCTCCCCTTGTTACTTCATCATAATTTCTTGTGACGTAGAGTGACTGCGCGTTATGACTTTCGTCATCAATCGTTTGCTTCATTCTCTCCATCTTGTGTTGAAGAGACAAATCGCATTTGTGTGAGCTTGAATTTCTCCTTGGATCTGATAGGGGATAGTCTTATCGTTGTTCCTTGGTTGATATTCTTATTGGATTATCTTGATTCTGGAAGAGCAGGCTATGGAGCCTACATCGACTTTCTTGGCTCATACTCAGTCAAAATCTTTGGACCATGTGGTAGTGTTTGCAGTTTTGATGCGGAGACCATGGCAGTCTGTGAAGCCTTAAAAGTCATTGACTCTCAACTCGGCGAGGAACATTTGAGGGCAACACAGATTGTTGTGGTCACTGGCTCAAAATCTGTACTACAGGCTTTGCAAAGCCCCGGACCATGCCCCCCCCCCCCAATATCAACACTGTCATCATGGCTTCATATAACATTAAAGAACGCTAGGGCACCCTTGTAATAAAGCAGTGGGTACCGAGTCACTCTTTGGCCCACCAGGGAGGGCAAATTCCACCCACTGAACAGGCTGTAAGCTTTCATCAAGCCCTGGCTATAATTCAAAAAACAGAAATGGAAATTTGTTTTTGAGTGCTGGGACAAGTCCCAAAAAGCCCGTGGAGTCTGGGAGCGCATGAGGCGCCCTGACCGCACTTCCCCGTGGTGGAGGCTGTCCAGGCCTGAGCAAGCTATTATAGCACAGTGCAGGACAGGCCATTGTCCTGTTGGCTCATTTTTCTCACGGCTATGGCCAAATTTTTATTCACGGTGCCCCCGCTGCGGGGAAGAAGAGGAAACCGTGCCTCATATTCTGTTTGACTGCCCCAGACTTGCTGATCTCCGTCTCGACAGGCCTTGGAAACCCAAAATTCTCGACCTGTATGGCGACATTTATGCACTACGCAAGACAGCAGGGTTTCTGTCCAGGGCTTTTGCAAGAGAGGATTTGAGCCTCTCAAGCCCTCACTCAAATGGAGTTTGATGATGATGATGATGAGGGTGAGTTTTACTTTCTCATTGTATTGTTAATTCTATTTGGTTTCGATCGTATTAGTATTTTTTATAATTAGATTAGAAGATTAGAAGAATCTGTTCTTTTATCTTTCTAGAGGGTCTCAGTTTCCAGTCTCAGTTTTCAGTATTGAGATCTCAGCTTGAGGCTATAGGACTGAGATTTTTCATCTCAGTTAGTCTGTCTGACGTTCAAGTTTGTTTTCACGAGTCCGAGGTTCCAGATTCCAGACTGCGGGTTGCTGTGTCCAGACCTGGTGATACAGTGTGAACTATGAACTTTTGATTAATGGTCGTCGGTGAAGAGTATCCTGGCTAGAAGATAAATCTACTTGTATTGCCAGTTGTGATTGAATGGTCATTCTTATTAAACTTTATGAGTTAAGGTGAATATGTTTTAACTAGTGACTAGCTTATTATAAGTATTGATTTATTTTTGTTTCATGTCATACTGTATGCACTTATATTTGATTATTATCTCATAGATTAGATGTCATTATCATTGTAAATATTTCATTATATTAAAATTAATTTTTAAATTGAAATCATCATACACTAGTTTATTAGTTCATGTACAACTGGGTGTGTATGGTGTGACTGTCGGGCTGAACTTGGGCCTAAAATTTTTACAATTAAAAAATTAATTATAATAAATACCCACACATTGAAATAATATTAATTGTAATATCTTTACACAGTAATATTTAATAATTTAATAATAATAATAATATAATCAAACTACAAAGACCTGACAATTAGGCTATTTAACTTGTTCTGGATCTTTATCTAGAGTTTATTTAGTCTGACCTAAACCTAGTCAGCTTCTAGACCTAGTCTTGATTCTAGATCGAGATTCAAGCGTCTAGATTCAAGAGTCTAGATCCAGATCTAAATTAGATCTATAACTAGTCTAGAAATCTAGTTCTAGTCTAGATTCCAATTCTAGCTCTAGTCTGAATTCTAGTTCTAGATTTTAGTTCTAGATTCTAGATCTAGACTATATCATATCTAGAACGTCAAGAAATCTAGATCTTGTCTAGATCTAGATTCTATATATATTCTATATTCTGGATCTAGTCTAGACCTATTAAGTAAACAGAGCGATTATGATCAGGATTAGTAGGCCTACTAGTGGGTAATAGTGTATCAGCCTATGCTGTTCGAATGGGAAACCTGTTAAGTTGTGCAGGCTAATTTTTTTTTATTTCTTACAAGGTCGACTCCTATATATTAATCGAAATTGTTGGGAAGAAGTAGGTATCTTGGAGCAGTGGCGTCATTAGGAGTGGGGCGAGAATGCGGTACGAATCGGTCGACACCATTTTGGGGGTGACAACCAAGTTGGAAAAATTATATCTTGGCAAAAGTGGACACATCGCAAAAGATAATAATAAAATCTCAAGATATATCTTGGAGCAGTGGCGTCACTGGGGGGGGGGGGGTTCGAGGGGTACGGTCCGCACCGGTCGACACCATTTTGGGGTTGACAAACAAGTTGGGAAAATTAAAATTAAATTGTCCACACCCTGAACTACCGCACTAGGTGCCACCGACACTGTATTGGTAGGTTTCCAAGCTAATCTTAAGTGATCACTTAACGCTACTCTACTTATTCCAGAAGAGTTAGAAGAGTCTTATCAAAGACGTGTGGCTCTGTTTGCTTTTATTTGAAAAATAACGCTAAATTTTTAAAATTTCTTTAAACGATCAAAACAAAAATATGGCTTGAATATATTTCTCATCCATTGGTGAATTTGATGGGGTCGTCTCTGAGTTTGTGTGATAACACAAACTCTCTTTGTAATCTTGTTTAACTTGGTTTTGTTGTTGTTTAGGCTTAATTGTATTTAGACTGTAAGTGTATCTTTTTTTTTACATTTAGTTTTTTTTTTGTTGTTGTTAGTTAATGTTACAGCTACATACCTGACCCCAGCGTTGTTGCATCTCTGAACCATACTTCTAAACTCTGCCTCGCTGCCGCTCCTGGTTTGAAGGTTGTAGCTGACAGGCTGGTAACGCTCCCACCAGGGACGGTTGGGATTGGTAACAACTCTGTTCTCATTGGCTGGAGAGGTCTAAGCAAGGAAATGAAGTGTTCATATTAGTACGAAATAATTTAAAAAAAAAACAACGAACAACAGAGTTTATGTGCAGAGATATCATCTTAATCCTGAAATAAATGGTATAACGTATAGCAATAAATAGAGTGTATACAGCACTATCAATAGAAACATGGATAATAGACTAGACTTGTGGTGAATATCGATGTAATGGCTAAAGTGTCTTTGCTATGTACGATCTTATGTATATTTAAAAAATTAAAAAATAATCCCTAAAGTCCTTTTTGAAAGGCTTGGTGTGGAGGGGGGTTATATATGAAAATTTCGATGTGTATCTACATAATAAGATATGTTACTCTTTTACTCACCTGGACAGCACAAAATCCATAAGGTCCAAGAAATCTCTCACACTCGGCGGCTATGTCGTTCCATTTCCATTCAAACAGATGGACAATACCGTCTCTGCCCCCAATACAGTGAGGGTCAGTGTAGGCTGATAGGGCTTCAAGGAGAGAAATACAGGAAATTATGATTTTTTTAATGTAATTAACTACACCAATCTTAGAATAGCAAAATAGTGTTTAAGACGTTATTTAACATACTTTGTCCCGTTAGGCCGCACAACATACAAAAAGCACTCATGACGCATCCTTACAGGTTTCGAACGGAATAACATAATAAACTGGTATAGGTGGCGTAGTGCCAGACCTTAGAGGTAGGGTCCTGAATTCGGAATCCTAGTGAAACCTAGGACTTTTAATTTCGGGGTCCTAAGGCGGCCTTTGAGTCTACCCAGCTCCATTGGGTACATGACGTTAGTTGGTGAAAAGTAAAGGAGGTAGTCGTTAACTCTTGACCACAGAATCCGATGACTTTTGAGTCATTAACTCTATATATTGTTAGATCTGAAAAGAGAACCTTACTTACTTAAAACTACTCTTTATAAACCTTTTAAAATTTCATTTAAAAAATGGAACTCCCTGTAAATTTGATTTTGCATTATTTATAAATCGTTAAAAAATGAGAGATAATTTACATTATTATGCCTGTTTATTCTAATAGTGGAACTATATATAGTGGAATGAATTTTGATTACCTTTTTGACTTGTGAATAAAGTTACAAGCAAAATGACCAGCATTTCTGAGGGGAAGTAACTCGTATATTTTTATTTCAATTTCGGCAGGTCAGAGCAGACGTCCTTTCAAAATCAATGGCCTAAATATGGCCAGATAACACATTTACCAAAGTTGTCCTATTTATACAGAACGTACACATCAAAGTAGAATACCACATGTCATTTTGTCCGAATGTCACTGTGTTTTCTAGTAAACTTAAAAAGTTATTAGGCTATGTTTGACTTCGTCAGGTTTTCATTCCGGGCTAATACAATTGGTTTAACTCAAGCAATCTTGTGGTTACTAATTATTAAGCCAGGTAGAATGCAGGAAAAACGTAATAGGACCTAGGTAAATTAGCACCGCCTACGTCGCCTACATCCTATAGCGGGAAAACGCTCTATGACGCTGTCCAGTTGAATATCCTAAGACACTGAAGACCCCAACAGTGCAGGGCTACGTAGGCGGCGTTTTATTTGCGACCGTGAACAATGATAAATTTTTCTTTTGGTAAATCATAGAAGATACGTTGCTGAAGCCACTCTTCTGTCAGGAGATATGTAAAAACAACAACAACTAACTAAGGAGACTACAGAACATATCATTTACACAGAGTACAAAACATTACTCCTCGATTTCACCGTCAAGTGGGCGGGGCATGTGAGATACACTTCTGCTGTTTGTTTAGTTCCGGTTCCTTTTTCGCTGAAACAAGTGTAGATACTTTATACTATTATAAAGAAATGATGCAATATTCATCCTGATGCACTTCATGGTAATATATTAATAGAAAAGGCGAAGGGAAGACAACTTCACTTTTACTTGAGAACGAACAAGAAGAGATATAATAGTAGGCTATGACAAAAAAAGGGGGAAATTTGATATGAACTATGATTTTTTTTTTGTATATCAAGTTATTTTTACTAATATTGCATTTTAAATAAATCTATTATTCGTCACTTTTACAGAAAGTAATGACACCTCAATGTCGAGAAAGTGAATTTCAAATATCCAGCCTCCAGCCTCGAAATGACGTCGCTTTGTACAGTGTCTTTTTATAAAATATATTTTCCATCTTGAGAGAAATCCCCACGTAATCTGTTAAATCTTAGAGTTTGTGACATGTGTAGGTTCTCCTGGACTAAAGTGGCCAAAGCAAATCACAAGTTTATACTATGAATAATAACCGAGGTGATATGACAACTGACTTCTCAGCCACTTTCGAAGTCCTAGGCATTCCTAAGATGATCCCCATGACCTGTAAGGGAGCAGTACTCTCAGTGGACACTGTTTAAGGTATTACAATGAATATTGTTTCTCTAAAACCAAGCTCGACCCTGGCGGAATGAATATGATTGTTTTTAACATAATAATAATTATTATTATTTGTAGTAGTATAAGTATTATTAGTATTATAATTTTTAAATCTCAAAGAAATTTGTTTTACAATTTGTGCATTACACATAATAAAGCATTATAACGATAGTTAACGTAATTCTCAGCTCTGATCTCTCCGAGGGACATTTGGGGGCAACACAGATTGTTGTGGTCATTGACTCAAAACCTGTACCACAGGCTTTGCAAAGCACTCGACCATGGCCCCCCAATATGGACACTGTCATCATGGCTTCACACAACATAAAGCAACGTTATAGCACCCTTGTAATAATGCAGTGGGTACCGAGTCACATAGGTGTGACTGGCAACACTATTGCAGACTCCTTGGCCCACCAGGGAGGACAAACACCACTCACCGAACAGGCTGTGAGTTTTCATCATGCTCTGGCTTGAGTGCTGGGAGTCTGGGAGCACATGAGACATTGTGGAGGCTGTCCAGGTCTGACCAAGCTATTATAGCACAGTGCAGAACAGGCAAATGTCCTGTTGGCTCATATTTCTCACGGCTATGGCCATATTTTGACTCACGGGAAGAAGAGGAAACCGTGCCTCATACTCTTTTTGACTTCCCCAGACTTGCTGATCTCCGTCTCGACAGGTCTGGGAAATCGAAAATTCTCGACCTGTATGGTGACATTTATGCACTACGCAAAACAACAGGGTTTCTGTCCAGGGCTTTTGCAATAGAGGATTTGAGCCTCTTAAGCCCTCACCCTAATGGAGTTTGATGATGATCATGAACGTAGTGTTACATTTCACTAAAACATCACAAGGGAAGATTATAATCAGAAAGTTTCAATGTAACCAATGAATGATTGTCAGGGAAACAAAGGAATTCTTATCTGTTTGTTTTTGTGATTCTGCCATGTATTTTCTTTGTGATACTAATATTTAAAATTAAGGGTCTTTTAACAATAACTCTTATCAGCTTGGAAACTCTTCACGGTTGGACGGACACTGGGTGGACATGGATTTGAAAACGGCTCTAATAAATTTTCAAAGAAATGTGATATTTGTGTATATCCTTGGATGAAACAATTCATGGCTAAATAGCCATTCGGTATAAAATCTGGTTTGACCGTTATAGTTTTCAAGATATAATAACTTTAAAATGAAATCAGACTATTTTTGAGCATGCTTTCATCGGGTTTTCCCGAACTCGCCTCAAATGTTTCGTTGAATTGAGTAAAGAGTTGAATAAAGAATTTGACATTCTTAAAATATGTTCCCATTCTTAATGTAGAAAAGAGCTGTAATAGTAGAACCTGTTTGTCATGACCATCCAGGTGCAGCCAAACGTCTTAGTCTTATCATGACCATCCAAATTTTACAGTCAAACGCCCATCTGACTGCACAATACAGATTATTTCAATGTAAAGACGATTTATTTGTAAATATGATTTATTTTGTAAAAATATTTGAAATATTTATAAAGACGTAATTTCCGACTTTGAGAACCTCTGGTCGATGCGTATACAAAGTGTATAGATAAGTGTATCTGGTACTGTACATCTCGATCAAGGCTAAAGAGTTAAGTCAGCTCTCAGATAAACAACGTTACTGATTTCAACTTTAAACCAGATTATCATTACAAGAAAATCTAGGCCTATGTCCCTTTAGTCTGAGACAAGGAATGGCATAAAGTTAAAATCTAGTCGAATTTTTTTTGTTATACTTAACATAAGTTTACATAAACTGAAACAAGCATGTTATATAAGATTGAATTAAATAGTGTAGAACGCAGATTAAGAAAAATGTATTTAAGTGTTACTGTGTATGTATTAAATTTTTTTGAGGCCAATGTTACCATATATTACTTTCCTTATGTAACGATGGCACTTGTGAGGTATTCATTGATTCCTTGTTGTGCCTGCAAGCCACAGATAGCGCTGGAGCATACCCGAAACCACAGGAACAAGAAAACAAGAAAAAGCTTAAACGAAGTGTAATTGTAGCAATTAATTTAGATCAGTCATCTAATTAAATTTGTAATAGATCTAGACCGACAAGAAATAAATCTGTGTGATTAGAAATATTTAAATATTTTGTACCAGTTGTTTTCGTTTAGCGCTAATAGCATGCTTTTAGCTTTCTCAACCTATAAAGGGAACTAATTCAGCTTATACCACCACTTCAGTCAAGTACGATTTTCCCCTGTGTTGTCAGGTAAAGGAAATAATTGTGCAAAATTTCAGCTTGATCTGATTTTGGGTGTCGGAGACATAAAGTGTATAATCATTTGGCCAGACAGAGTGAGCCGATATAAGGTTGGTAAAATTATGGGTTTTAGATAGAGGACAGTACCAGATACATTAATTACGAGCTTTAAGTTTTTTACTAAACAATTAAGCGATGCAAAATGCATAATGCATGGCCATAAACTTAAGAACTATAAATATCCTTTAAAATAAATTATCTCTTTTAGTTTCAATTATGGTTATAATGTATATGCATATGCATGTAAATACTTTAAGATCCCTCATGTAATAAAAAAAAAAAAAGAAAAATATTTAAATTTTTTTTTTTTTTTTTTGGAAAGGACAATACTTCAAAAATATACTTCTTTTTTTACTTTTAATAATAAATGTTTAGTAAAAAGAAACATTTGTACTCTGAACCATTCCACGCCCCCTCCCCCTTTAGAAAAAAATCGTGGTTAAGTAAATGTATAAATCTACAAGACTTTCTAATATTCCAATGATTGGCCTTTAGATCTAGATTCTAGACGGTGCGCAAAATATTTCAGATCATTAACTCCTCTCCGTATTGACGATCCCATCGTTGCTATGACCACATTAAATTATTTGTCAGTTTTATAAACATTAATTTGTGTTATATAATATTACGCCGCTTCCGCGGTGTCGAATACAAACGATGAATTGGAGGTAATACTCAAAACTAATTAAGTAACACCGGTGAAAGGCTGAACAATCAATAGAGGTAGTAGACTCGTTGTTGAAAAACAAATATGTTTGATATCAGTGAAGGGAACAGTCGAATGTCAGCTATGGCCGTACAATACTTACTTATATAATGATCAAGAGCGTCTTGTTTCTGTCGACTCCTATTTCGTTCTTACTTTATTCTTATTACTTATTCCCGAAACAAATAACTAATTCCTAATCGTACCATAACAACAAAAAGAGCATGGATTCCATTTAGTCCTATGCCAAATAAAATATTTATTACAAATTTCTTGAAGTTTAATCATAACAGAGAAGTGAACTACGAATGAGCAAATGAATAATTCCGTCGGATCATGGGAGGACGCCACGGAGAGATAGAGAATATTTGATCATGAACTATATACAACGTCTGAATAACCTTCACTGCTCAATACTATTATATGCTCGTATATCTGCGACTATGACTTTATAATTGATAAACTGCAGCGGGTATATTACATTGAACAGTGTAAATGATCATGAACTATATACAACTTCTCAATAACCTTGACTGCTCAGCGTGGATACGTTAACCTGTTTGTCTTCTGTGTTATTGTAAGGGAAAGTAGGCCTATAGTCTGAATAAACCAAAAAAAAATTTATTGAACTCTTTAATGAATGCGAGAAATATATTTTCTAGTTTTCTATCCAAATTTAAATTATTCTCTTTTTATACAACAAAAAAAAAAAAAAAGTCAAACCACAGTTTTCCCAGTGTCGCATGCGAGCTAATGATTGTTTCTCCAAAGATATAAATCAATCATGAAATTTCTAGGAAAATTGTTCAATCCCTTTTCGTGAATCGCGCCCAGCCACCTTTTACCCAACCCAGAAAGTTGTGTCCATTCTGAATGTGTAAATCGAATAGAGGTATTGTGATAGCGTTTATGTTTTTGAAAAAAAAAAAAGGGGGGGGGGAGGGCTTTTTGTTTTTCATGTTGTGTTTTTTTTTAACCTTTAAACGGAACTAAAAATATCCTGGTATTGTTGATGGAGTTTCAAAATTATTTCGTTAAACGATAAATGTACAACATTGGATTGGTCAGTCCATTGTCTTACTTATTGTCCACATTTATTGAACTACACATACCTATTGTTTTATTTGTCTAATTTTTATTTACCAAGCTTGTATCAACTCACTCCGTCTCTCAGTCTGGTACACATTTTTTACACCTTATTTCTCCCACTTCCCATTGGAACTTTGCGCAATTATTCATTGTCACTATGAAAACATGAATTGTCGAAAAATAATATTAAACAATTAATTAACTAAATTAACTAATTATTAATGGTACTAACTTAAGTTTGTGTGATATGAAAAAGGGGAAATACATCTTACAGTATTGAGATAATATGGCTGTAGATTGTAGTTCATAAGCTTTGTGTTGTTTGTTTTTCTTAGCTGGCTTGTTTTTAAAGTGTACACACATTATTGACACAGCAATAGAGCTTAGGCCCAGACCAAGAAAGATATGTTGCATTCAACTGACGCTTTCATTACAATAAACTATGGACAAGGTTAGCTATGTATTTCTGTCAGAAATTTTCTGATAAGATAAGATAATAATAATGTTATACATAAGTGTAGTGTTTCACATGACTACAAAAACTTGCTTGTGACCTGCATATTTTTTTCCATCTACTGCAGACAAAGCCTTTGTCCACTAAAGGTATCTACTGCTTCTCCTTTGCGCCTGTCTTCGACAGGGGCTTTTCCCTGGACCTCAAACGTGTGAACCGCGACCTTCGCAAGAGCTCCCCAAGGTCTCTTTCAGACCGTCTCTTTCGGAGGCCGTCTGCAGCCATGTCCTCCTTTAAGCTTGCCCCAATAATTTTTTTTTTAATTTTTTTTTTTTATATCTTACAAAAATCTAAAACCGTTTGCATAAATGTGTTTAAAATATGAATAGTTGTAAAAATGGTGTATTTGTATGAAATAACTGCTTGTATAGTTGATTTTAAAAATTAAATTTTTCGCTTTCATTTACGAAAAAAGAATTGTTGCATCAGAACTTTGAAGATCTAAAATATCATGATATCGGATTTTCAATATCTTTTCTAGTTTACGAGATCTAAACGGACGGACGGACGGACAGACAGACCACACAAAACTAATAGCGTCTATTCCCTTTTCGGTTGCCGCTAAAATCATAAAGTTTCAGCCTACATAAACTATGGTCTATGGGAGATAAACAATAACCACAAATCTATTTGAGTACATTAAAAATCTTGACTTAAAGTCTGATTACTTGCGATCACTTTAATTGTGGAACAAGCCTTTGCTTGATGCCTGACTTAATAGGGCAAGCCTAAACCTTGTTTGATTTTCGGCATGTAAACATACTTGTAGAAATGGCCGTATTGAATGGGCCACGTAAATTTGAGCGTGCGACAAATAAATAACATGAACCAATCCATGATCAACCTTATTTTTTTAATCTTCAAAAAAATACAAGCTTATCTAAGGAAAAGAACCACAAACTATAAGCCTACATGATAAGATCAGATAAAAAAAAAACACTTTTATTTTTTGTCATTTTAACTAAGACAGACAGACAATACAACAGACACACAGCATAAACAGCTAAAAACGTTTAATTGGTAGGGATCGATTACATTTTAATCTCAGTTCAGTCCCTTGACAATGTGCAGCTTGTCTATAATACAATCGATAAAATGGTTCATTCATTGCATTCCTTAATACAATACCAAAACACACACACAAATATTTTTAGTTCAAGAAAAATGCTCAGGTGTGAACATATCAGCATAACATCATTTTGTGACTTTAAAATCGATGAGCTGGTGAACCTACTTTAGCACCTGTGGAAAGAACATCGAAAATCGAAACATTTAAATACAATTTGATTATATAATATAGTTAATAGACATATAGGCCTATATATATATATATATATATATATATATATATATATATATATATATATATATATATATATATATCAGAGAGAGAAATAGAAGAGGGAAGGAAGGAAATATAGATAGATATAGATAGATAGATAGATAGATAGATAGATAGATAGATAGATAGATAGATAGATAGATAGATAGATAGATAGATAGATAGATTAATAGATAGATAGATAGATAGATAGATAGATAGATAGATAGATAGATAGATAGATAGATAGATAGATAGATAGATAGATAGATAAAACAATATAAGATAGAATAATTACAATGACATGATTACAAAGACATAAATAACTATAGATACATGCATATAATTTAGCATATTTTGTCTTCGTAGTTTTCGATCGACATAAAAAAAATTCGCTCATAAAAGTTTTGGCTGATCTTCGGCTTATTTTAAAGACTTACCGACATGAATGGCCACCATGGGGTCGTCACAGCTGGAGCACACCTGAATGTGGGCGTGCCCATCAGCACCTACGGTGACCGTCTTTCCGGTGCAGTGCCCGTTCTCGTAGTTGCCGCTTATGACGTCACAATAGGTCCCGGCTGGTAAGCCAGTCTAAAAAGAATGATACTAAGTCATTTTATATTTTTAACGATAGCCATTATATTAATTATCCAACTAGGTCTAAAATATATTCATTATAACTGCACGCACTTGAAGTAATAAACTAAATCGGCGGATACAGTGGTAAGGGGTTAAATTGTTGTACAAGTCCTTCTCTTATTAACTGGCTAAAAGTTATAAGAATAATACATAGTATAGAATAGGCCAGTGTTTTCCTAACTTTTTCCTAAATGGAACACTTCGCACATTTTAAGTATTTAGCGGAACACTTTGCTTGTTTTATTGCAGAGGTTAAGTCACGTATTCGAGGAAGATGTAGAGGTGAAGAAGAATATCTAGCGCCTCTAAAACCGGAAGTTTCAGCAGTATTGCCCTCTGACGGGTAATGAGCATCCTCCTAGGATTGCTTGTAGCTCCGAATGTATCTACGAGGTAAGTTGTCATTCTCCCCCTGTTGGTTGATATCTTATCTTATCTTATATAATACAGACGTTACTTCAAAAAAGAAGATGGTATATTGTTGTTGTTTTTTGATTATATAGCTTCCATGGCCGCTTAATCTCTAAGCTTAGGTTTTCCTGTGTTGTTATTTCTTCCCTTTCAGTTATTTCCACTATCTTGTCAGTCAAAATAGGTCTCCCATAGAATAGTAGATAATAGGCCCGAGAACCTCATGTGGCGAGTATTTGCATTATTATTACTATATTATTTATATATATATACCTTTTTGCATTATAACTCTTCCAAGTGACGCTCATTTTGTATTACTCTTATTCTTATTGTTGTTTGTAATAATAATCTAGTCACAGACTTACTTGTAGATTGGTATTAATGTCATGGGACTCCAAGTTCAAGGCTATAAAAGCTTTGTTCCCCCTGGAGAAGGCGATTTGATAATCTGATCCGGACCACCAGTTGTTGACAGCTGTTCCCCTGGCCATGTTGCGGAATGCCACCATGTTGTAAATCTGACGCCACCTAAACATTGAGAAATAGATTGTATTGAATGGGTCCATGTCTGTGTAGTAGAACATTTGCTCAATGAAATTAGGAACATAGGACATAAACAGGCAAATTTAAAAAAAAATCCTTTTTAAAAAACAAAGCTTGTCTAAGAGAAAGAACTCCACACTTAGAATTATATCTCTAAATTATGTAGAATTCATTTCCCTTCTTTGATATGAAACAAAATAATTAATAACCAATACTTAATTGACTAATTGGTTAATGTTTAATTGATTCATGTTTTGTTAGCTACAATAAATAGTGGTTGAAAGTTGATCAGAGAACGGGAGACATACCATGGTCAATGACCCAATGTGAAGAACGCCTACATATTTAGCAGTACATATGAATACTGAAGGATTAATTTCCCTTGTGGTATCAAACAAAATAATTAATTAGTTAATAGTAATTAATTAACTTATTGGTTATTTTGTTTTCATTTATTCATGTCTTGTCGATACCAATAAATAGTACTGAAAATTTTCAACTTGATCTGAGAATGGGTGTGGGAGAACCGCAGTGTCTAACCCATCAAACAGACAGACAGTGAGAGGATATAATTTTGTCATAAACAGAGACGGCCTTACAAGTAGGCGGGGCCTCGGGCGATTGTCATGCGCGTGCAGGTAAAACGTAAGCGAGGACAATATACCGTACCACATGACGCTAACGAACTCACCCGCCTCTAATGGTGTAGGCCATATTATTACGTAGGTACTGTACTAGAGGCTGTTTGACAACATTACACACTGCATTGTCCTGCATTAAGACCTTGCTTGTTACCTTTTGTTCCGGTCCTCAACTATTGATTTAGTGATCTTTAACCAACGAAACTAATGATCCAGAAACATTTGGCACAAAAAAATAGGAACAAACTAGATAATGATAATTTCTGCTATCGATGGGTCACCTCAAGCGCGCGGCCTGGGTCGGTTACTCCACTCGTCACCATTTAAGGTCGCGTCTAACAAAAAGAAAAATATTTATCAAAATAAAAAGTTTGTGCGTCAGCCGGGAATCGAACCCGGATCGACTGCTTGGAAGGCAACCATGCTAACCTTTACACCACCGACGCTTGTAGAGAATGATGTGACATCTTGGAGTATCTTATGCAGTAAACGTAACGGACATTTGGTATTTACACTGAGTATCAAGAAGGCATCTATGTTGACAAGCGATAGACGAAAGTAAACCAATAAGTCCTGTGCTGTGACTTTTAACCCGAAATTTTAAGCGCATGTCAATCAGTTTGACGTCTGCATTCACCACAATGATTGACAAAAAACATTCGTCAATCAATCAGTATGTAATTTTTTTGGGGGGGGGCCTTATTAAGAGGGAAACGAGCAAAAAAAAAAATTTCTTTAAACAAATCTTTTATTGAATGAAGGGAGTGCACCCTGATCGATCGCTGATATATTTCGCAATATTGCAAGTCTTATCTCTCGTCTTTCTAGAGTCTCTATGAAACAAAATGTATTATTTACCACTAATTGATTAACTAAATGGTTAATTTATATTGATTGATGTGTCGTCATCGACAATGAATAAATGTGTTAACTTTCAATTTGATCCGGGAATCGCAAGTGGAGAAAAATGTGTTAAAGAATCCACCAGACAGACAGACAGACAGACAGTGCGATCTAGTATAAGTTTTGTTAAAAACAAAACGTGGGAGGAATCAAATTTATGGTTCAATTATATGAGAAATATTGTGGTCCATTTTTCCACAACTTGCTCTAAATGCCATCCTCATAGGTCATTTTGACATTAATTTAGTCGTACATGCACAGCCGGCCCTAAACTATTGCGGGCCCAATGTGAAACGGATTGCGCGGGGCCCAGTCTGAATAGGAATAAGGATAATAAGTGAAAATTAAGATTTTTTACAAGACAATAAATTAGTCTTTGTTTTACACATTTATTTAATGAAAGTTGATAATTGCCCCCCTTTTTTTATCGCGCCTGGGATCGGCGTTTTCCTTATTGAATGACACCCCAAAATGACAATTTTGTCCATTTTCCAGGAGAGTTTTCAGGAGCTTTGAATAATTTTGGGAAATTTCCAGAACTTTTGCAATTTCCTGAGATTTCAAGGATCTCTTGGAAAATCGCGAGAACCCTGTTAGAAGTTATATTGGTTTAATTTGATAATTTACACCTAGAATGAGCGAGGGGCCTATGAAAGTTTGGGGTCCACTGCGGCCGCATTGGTTGCAGAGGCCTAAGGAATCCTGCGTACATGTCACTTAATTATATGAACTGTGCTAAGTTATTAGTTTTCCTAAATGCAGTCTAAATACAGTACATGCATGAATTAGTCTTAGCATATGAAATAAGAAATGCCCCTTTTCTTTTTCTAAAGAAATACTGAGTATAAATAAAATTGTATTATACATCATAAATTGCATATCTCCAAGACCTAGCATTGACCTATATATTGTTCTTTGGGAGATGTGAAACCTAGCCTGTAAAACCTTTAATTACCTACATGGTTTAGTTTCATTCACAATCACAAAGCCTATATCTGCAGAAGAAACATAGGTTTAAATGGTTCAGACACTTACATCCGGGGACTTCATTAATGACTGCTTACCTGTGTTCACAACTCCAGCCACCTGTGCAGGTCATACCACTTAGTGTAACGGACTTGATGCTCATGTCCGCGTTGTGTGGTGGCCCCTCGTAGTTGTTGGCCCTGTTGTATTCGTAACTACTCATGACACGGGGAAAGCCGTAAGGATGGGCCAACATGAAGGCTGAGGCAACCTGAATATACATTATAAATATGTGTGTTATTTGGAAATAGTTATAGATACATTTCTTTATTTCTTTATCTATTTGTATTCTAACTTAGACTTAATCAGTCTGGCAAGAACTCTAAATCGCATCTGTCCCTCGAGTTTCGTCGAAACGGCGCGTGACAGTTCTCGTAATCAAATCCCTTCACTTTTTTTTCGGTCACCAGTTGTTAATAGCAGGATATCAAGACACAGGCCGGTCCTTTCTTTTATGTTATGTAATTGACGGACTTTAAACGCAACTTAGTGACGTCATGACTTTGTTGGGTTAGAGATTACCTACATAAATAAAGTCAGTTGGTGTTAGGGCTTCTTAGGGATAATGTGTTTTATAGACAGAGACTTGACTGTGGCCTTTCAGTATTACACTGTCGCCCTATGTGTTATCTAACGGTTTGGTCTTTGTCTCTTGCGTGTTAATGTGTGTGAGTTTTTGTTCTTGTTAGTTCGTTGCATAAGAATACACTCGCACAAGAAACTCAAGACATCTCCAGAGTAATCTGTCAAAGTCAGGCAGGCATCAGCAACTACAAGACAAAGGCTTATCACAACCAGCAGTTTTCTGTACCATTTTCTCTCGAAAGCTCAGATTCTTCTTTTAGACTAAGCTTTCAGTGTCCAACTTTTACAAACATACGAAAGTACAAAGATCACTAGCATACAATTTAAATTTGACTGGGAAGCTGATGAAACTCTTCCGGATTTTCCTCAGTTTGCTCATGGCAGAGGATTGACATAGATGGGAGTAATTTCTATGAATTTTCATACGAATTTCCGACTCTCGCACATAACTTGCAGGTTGTCTCCCTCTCAGCTCTTGCTGGTCCATGGAGACAATGATACTAAGAACTCTTTCGACCAGGTCGTAATGTCGTCAGTACAACATCCAACCACTTTTATTTTTTACTGTTGCGAGGATATCCTAAATAAAATTAAAGCTCAAAATCCCAGCCTTCGCCAGGATTCGAACTCATGACCCCCAGTGGCGACTGCATTTAATCAATTGAAAAAGTCTAGAGCCATTAATATTTGATATGATATGTTACATACCATTCTATAATAATTTATCAATGAAGAAAACTTTTGACGTTTGGATTGATTACAAAACGAAGAGGTTCTCACTAATTTCTCACGAAACATCTAAGGACTCTTGGCATTTCTTACCTTGTATGGGCGTGGCTCCCAATGTGTGAGAACACCGCCTCCGCCACCATGGCCTCTCTGGTTGTCGTGGTTGTCAATGAAGTTGACAACTTTGTCGGTGGCCCACATGCCCCAGCCGACACCGAAGTTGCTGAGAAATTTCATAGGATTCTGTCGCCTTGAGAAAAAAAAACAACAAAAAACTCCAGTGTTTGGGGTTAAGTCTAGAAAACAACTAATGTAAAGTAGTCAAGTCTAGAGAAGATAAAATGTAAAGCAGTCATGTCTAGAGAAGATAAAATGTAAAGCAGTCATGTCTAGAGAAGATAAAATGTAAAGCAGTCAAGTCTAGAGAATACAAAATGTAAAGCAGTCATGTCTAGAGAAGATAAAATGTAAAACAGTCAAGTCTAGAGAATACAAAATGTAAAGTAGTCAAGTCTAGAGAATACAAAATGTAAAGTAGTCAAGTCTAGAGAATACAAAATGTAAAGTTGTCAAGTCTAGAGAATACAAAATGTAAAGCAGTCAAGTCTAGAGAATACAAAATGTAAAACAGTCAAGTCTAGAGAATACAAAATGTAAAGCAGTCAAGTCTAGAGAATACAAAAATATATATCACTGTTACATAGCAATAATATACAAAAGTGTAATTTCTTTAGCGCTATATACAAACGTAACGTAGAGACTCAATGCAATATGAGGAGCTAACAAAAACGACATTCAAACTGGCAAACTAATCTGAATAGAAAGTGTGTTAACATGAACTCAATATACAGAGTGCTTTTCTCAACATGAAAGCCAAATTTATTTTACTTAATCGAAGACTAAAGGCAAAATAAAAGGTTCCGTTATTTGCTTTGTATGTTATTTAAGCCAAAACCGAAATGTCAATTTCTTTATCTTGAATAAAAACATAAGCCCAAATTGAAACCAATCTTACTTTGTCCTAGTATTAAACGTTTGTTACATCCTAGACCAAATCTACCTTTTACCTAAATACTTTAGCCAGTTCCAAACCAAACTTGAAATTGGTCACTCTACCAGTAGCAAAGTATTCTTCTCCCTTGATTGGTTCTCCACCTTGGTCGATGACCTCTTGGTAAACAAATGGTTGACCTCCAGAGGGAAGATTCTATGATGAAACAAGCAAATTCATAAAAAAAATACTTAAAAAAAAATAAAAAATTATCTAAGAGTAAAATCTCAACCTTTACAGCCATTACTATTAATATTTATTTCTCTTTGTCGCTACTAAAACCAAATTAATTACCACTATATAAGTAACTCATTGATTGATTCTTGTGTTGTCATCTATTCTAAATCATTGTGTAATGTTTCAACTTAATCTAATAATGGGGAGCGCAAGAAATTACGAGTTAAACATTTGTATCGGACAGATAGATTTGGTAAAAGCTTTATTTAACGCGAAATACATTTTTGTCTCTGGAAAAAAAAAAGATGAATGAATGAATGAAGTCTAAGTGAACTTTTACCTTGACATGGCTGAAAAGAGCCACTAAGTCCGCGGGCCACATGTGTTTGGCTGCGTCCACTCTGAACCCTGCCACACCCAGATCAATTAAGTGGTTCAAGAAGTCAGCCACCTTGCCACGGACGTAGTCTTTGCCCATTTTGAGATCCAGCAGACTGACAAGTCGACAGTTTCTGAGAAGAGAAAGTGTTCTCAAGCTGTTAAGTCTTTAGCTAGATCAACAGACTCCCCAAC